>NC_143575.1:208958031-209268139 GCF_048544385.1 Mastigoproctus giganteus
GCTGAGTTAGTCGGTCTCAAGCGTAGATAGCAAGGTTTTTCCCCTCAGAAACTGAGGTTTTTTCGTCCAGCAAAACAAGCAAATCGACAAGAGAACACACGCAATTTACAGACACGAATACGGGTTAATGTAATCATTTACGGGTAACCCTAATATAGTAATTTTTTTAATTTGATACTGTTGCATCCTTTAATACTGCTTTGTGCTTTTAGGTACATTTGTCATACCTAATTTATTAATCTTGCTCTCACTGAATATATATATATATATATTATTAAACTGTTAAGAAGCAAAATAAGCAGAAAAGGGAAAATAACAAAAGTTTTTCATATGTCTAATGCTCCAAAACGCGCAGCGCAGCAGTAAAGGAAGCAAAAGGATATACAAATGTGTGGTTTGTAACATAAATAAAGTGTCTGTGAAAATGGAAATGAAAAATACACAAAGTGCCTGAACTAAGAGAAGATTAAGGGATAGTAGAGACTGGAAGTGAAGTAGTGAAAAAGTGAAAGAATTTGAAAAACCTAGTACAAAAATGAACTGGGACTGAGGAAGCAAACAATATACAAAAATAATTTTATACAAATAAATAATAAAAAACAAATAAATAACACTGTATTCAGATATGAGAGGGCAATTTTAGCAAGAAGTAGAATCAAGGGAAGGCAAATGTGAAAAAGTAAATGAAAAGATGATACATGGCCAGGAATTTCATCAGGGGACTACTCCTGACCATGTATTAGGAGTTGATACATGGTCAGGTTGTACAGTTGTATATTATTTGGTGGGATTTCCACTACTTAGTAATCACTGTTCATGACTTCCATTTAAGGTTCTTTTTTGGAATGAGACTCCTGTTGCTTTAGTCTCTAAGTTTTTCACACGTTTAGTCTGAATTCTTCCTTTCTACTATTTGGAATCCTGTACATTTGGCTTTTTATTCCTGGACTTATTAAGTTAAGTATCTTCCCTGATAATAACCACTAGGTTTGGCACTTTGCTTTTCTGACACCGGTCTCAGATCTACTGTCTATTTAGTAGCCATGTGTTGTAAATGGTTTTGTTTTTCTTTACGAAGCCTGCATCATTTAACTAGGCCTTTTATTTGGTGGAAAAAATAAAATTATCAATGGATACGAAAATTCTTCTTCTTCATGGTTTTCAATTTTGCCGTTCTGTTGCCATCAAAGTTTTTTGCCTGCCGGATTTTTTGGCACGCTCTTCAATGGATTTACTCAACCTTCTATCATCAACCTCAGATGTAGCCAAACAGTGCATTTCATTGTATACAGCGTCTTGTTAACTTGGAAGTTTGGAGCCGTGATCTATAGACCCTGTTCTCTGATCATCTAAAATTTCACCAGAATTTCGATTCCTAGATTTTCTTCTCCTGTTGATTGGAATTATTCTTGTTTTATTTTCTGTTTCACATGTTTCTTTACATATTTGTATTCCTGCGGCCTTATGTCTGGCGTTTCACGTTTTTAGGCCTTCTTTCCCACATTTTTTTTTCTACGATAGAAGTCATCACTATCTGTATCGCTAAATCTATATAACTCGGTGACTTTTTATTATTATTATTATTACCACCACTAGCCATATGGTGCAAGGAAGCCTGAGGCTTATGCTTTCACCAGCTTTGATCAATACTACATGCTTTGGCTGAGTTCCCGAGGGAATCTGTTCAGCAGCGGTATTTATGCCTGTGCCCTTTATGCCAGCGGTCTTTATGCACTTTCCAAGAACAAATTATATCCTTGTTCCTGCAAATCCTATAGAGAAACTGACTTCACCATCGTCTTCCGCGGCTGTGAAAACACCAGAAGAAAGTAGTCGCATCTTTCTGTGGAAATTTCACAAGTTGAGTGTTTCCCCCTTCACCTCTGGGGGACAGCCTAAACCTTTATTAGGACATTGTGCTGCAACCAAAAATCTTCTCTTTTACCTCTACCCGAATTTACCTACTGAATACCGCTAATCCGGACACTCCGATTATCCGAACTCCTGAAACTATGGCCACTGCTGAACTAAACATTTATGAGGAAATGCAATACTCCACGCCAGAAATTATCCCAGCACAGCAGAACGCAGGACCGGCAGGGCACCAACAATGGACTCCAACTAGGACTCTCAACCTCATCCTTCACTGTTCTGAACCAACCCTTCCAACTACCTACCTACTGCAACACTTTATGGGAAGCAACCATAGATATCACCATAGCCACAAGAAATGTTGCAGCATACATCACTGATTGGCGGGTGCAAGATGCCCGGACAATAACCCCATAAGCAGACTGATGCTGAACAGATTAAAGATGAAAACAGTAAACTGGGAACTGTATAGGGAATACTTACAGCCAAACGCGAACTAACTGAAGAACAGGATGACCATACAAACCGAAACAAATCACGCTGCCAGCGTACCTGATCCAGATGTCTTGCAGTAGGACATAACACAACTCAAAACATCCTCATCGGAGATTGCGATGAGAAGGAAAAAAAACCAGCCACGGGAGAAAATCCCTGGTGGACCCCTGAACTTAGAAGAATGCGAAAGGAAGCCCAGAGGAAAAAGGAAAGAATTCCAAAAGGCAAGAAGGATGTGGCCACCAGAGGAAGTGTAAATCTTGTGACAGCGTTGCCGAGAAAAGAGAAATGCTTACACCGAAAAATTCAAGAAAAATAAGAGGCAATCGTGGGAGAATCTCGTCTCCACAAGCGTAAAGTGTAAAGTGTTCGATATCTAACGGCCCCATCTCCGCGTTGTGTTCTCTGTTTGTGCAGCACAGATCTCTGTGAAGGCCAGAGGTTTAAAAAGTGTAATGTGTGTGTGTGTGTTAGCATTGTGTGGTGTCATGTTATGTTGTTCTTTTTACCATTTAGCCATTGGGCCCTAGTGGAACCCTCAGTTGCCCACACGTAGCCCCGAGGAGGCAGGTCAGGCACTAGAGGGATTGCTTAAGTACTCTGGCCGGTTCTGCCACCTAATTTCCGAAGATTTCAGAAGTAAGGGCCTAAAAAAAAAAAAAATAAATAAATAAATAAATAAAAATAATAATAAAAAATAAAATAAAAATAATAAAAAATAAAATTAAAAAAAATATATATAGAAAAAAATATTACAATAATAATATAATAAAAAATAAAATAAATAGATAAAGTAAAAAAAAATGCGAGGCAAGTTAGAGTAGGAGTAGAGTCTAGAGGAGGGGGGGGACAGATAGAAACATGGGAATGATAGGGAAGACAAACCCAATCTGGTCAGCAGGGAACAAGCCCGACCAAGAGAAAAGAGAGGAGCAGGGAGGGGGAGGGGTCGGGACTGAAAACCATACCCCTTCCCAAGGGATGGAGATTAAAAGTGAACTGGGCAAGAGTGCTCCGTTCAGGTCGCCAATATCACCAGTCACTGTCTGGTAATGGACCATTAACCCAGACAAGAAGTAGTTTCAGGAGGCTGGCATTTGGTGTTATTTTGCTTTCTCTGGGTGTTTCTTGAGCTTTGGTGTTATTTTGCCTCATCCAGGTGTTTCTTGGGTCTTCCTTGCCTTACAATGGATATTGTCTGGAGAGGTCAGATCCAATTTAGTTGCCTCTAATAGGACTAAGCCAGAGTTAGGTGTTGATCTCTGTGTGTCTCATTGAAAGCATCATTAGTTTGTCAATTCTTCCAAATGGTTTGTCAATTTCTGGTCAGTGTTCCATGGCATGCATTTAAAAGGTCTATATCAGTGTCTGTGAGTTAACGGTTTCAAGTCCCGGGTTGTCGAGTTGGGTGATGTCATTTTTCACTTGCCTTTCATTAGAAGTATTTATTTTGTTGGTCATTTATGTCAGGTCAGTTTGTCCATTTCCATTCAGTTTAGTCATATACTCAATTCCATGGCATTCATCAGTAAGGTCCATGCTAGTGGTCTCTATGGATGGCAATTAATGTCCTGCATCGGGCAAAAAGTTCCTGTGCATACTTAGTAAAAGCCTTGTACTCTTCTGGTGAGTCGAGGAGATGTGATTCCAGATTCAGTGGGAAGTAAGTGATTGTTGTCATTAACCGGCAGCGAAAGTCCTCATAATGGGTACAGTCAAATATAATGTGATGCCAGGTCTCTGCCTCCCTGCATGTGCATCATGGGTCCTCGATGATCCCCAATTTGGTTAATTTTGCGTTGAATGATCCGTGTCCGGTCAGTAGGTAAGTTGTGAACAGTCCAGGATGGAACCAAGTTGGGGGCTTTGGATACACCCTGTCAATGGGTAAGAACTTTTTTTTGTGATTTCGCCTTTTGTTGATGCAGTCCATCGATCCTGCCATGCCTGCTGTAGATGCCTTTGGTGTACAAAATCACCACAATAAGTTCCCAAGGGGGGGGGGTGAACAATTCCACAAAGATGCCGCAAGCCACAATAACAAAGACATGAAGGGAGTCCGTCACCAATATTCTAAATGTAATATTCCAGGAACCACCTACACTAATGCTGCCTAAGCAGCAGGAAATATATGATATGTGATGGAAATAAAAATTACACAACGCAACGGCAGGAGCATCCTTTCACTATGGATGAGCTATGGGCAGCAGTACTGAAAATTAGGAATTAAACATACCCTAGCCCGGACTTGATAGAAACAGAGATACTCAAAAAGACTGTGGAATAAGAGCCTGAACTCCTCCTCTATCTCTTTAACACCTGTCTACAAGCAGAGAAATATCTAACACACTGGAAGACAACCAACCTGAAGCTGATCTAAAAAAAATCCTGCTAAGCAACCTGACCAACCAGACTCATACCGTCCTATAGCCCTTCTCTCAACTCTAAGTAAAGTGTACGAAAGATTACTTCACAATAGAATACTAGCCCGCTACATTGCAGCAAACCTCACAAACCCTAATGAATTCGGGTTCAGCTTTGGTCTAGTTAGTAACTAACTAACTATTATACGTGTATTTAGGCCACCCGAATAATTAAATTCATTTGCCGTGCTGTGTCATAAGTCTGTTAATTGCTTGCGTTCTATGGTCGATTTGTCTGTTTGCTAGACGAAAAACCTAGATTCTGGAGAAAAAACCTTGTTATCAACACCTGAGACCGACTAACTCAGCCTCGGAGTGAAAAAAAGCCCATTAAAGTCAACACCGTCGATAACGGTGTTGGAACCTGGGCCTTTCCCACCTGGTGTGGGGAGGACGCTACCTGCGCAGACTCAGGCCTGGTCTAAAAAAAAACTATTATATTTAGGCCACCCGAATAATTAAATTCATCTGCCGTGCGTGTATGCTGTGTCTTATGTCTGTTAATTGCGTGTGTTTTATGGTCAATTTGTCTGTTTGCTGGACGAAAAACCCCAGTTTCAGGGAAAAAAACCTTGTATCTACGCCTGAGACCGACTAACTCAGCCACGGAGTGAAAAAAGCCCATTAAAGTTCCTTGCGTCATCTACGGGATTCTAACCCAGGGCTTTTCCACCCGGTGTGCGGAGGACGGTGACGATACCACCGTGCTATCCGCGCAGATTCAGGTCTGGTCTTTTATTTTATTTTTTATTTTATTTTTGTGTTTTTGTATCGGCAGCTCCTAGAACAGAAGTTCATCTCCCCCTCGTTGCTCTGTTCAGTTTTAACAAACTCTGTGAAGGTAAGGCCAGTGTGTATCGTGTAAAAAAAAAATAATAAAAAATATAAATAAATAAAAAAAATAAATAAATAAAAATAATTTTTTTTTTTTTTTTTTTCAATCCATCTTCATCCATTGATGGATGAAGATGGATGAAAAGGAAGGCGAGAAAGAGAGGGAAAAAAAGTTTTTCATACCGCACGGGAGAAAGTGATAGGAAAGAGAAATTGTTTGTGAGCTTATGTGCGTGTTCTGTAGCATGATGTGTTTTGGCCTTTTGGCTACCTGGAGGCAGTGATCATCTGGATGACTTACTCCAGGTACTCGTCCCTAGTACAAGGAGGGCAGGCCTCACCTACTATCTGCACGCCCTCCTCCCTGGGGAACGAGTTTCCCAGGGAGGAAAGAAAAACTTGTATAGATGAAGAAAGGGAAGGAGTAAAGAGGAGGACTATCCCGGCCCAGGGAAGTCCCAGTCCAGGATGGATTGCTAGAACAACAACGCAAACATACAAAAAAATAAATAATAAATAAATAAAATAAAAATAAATAAATAATAATAATAAAAATAAATAAAATAAAAAATAAATAATAATAATACAATAATAAATAAAATAACAATAAATAAAATTTAAAAAATAAAATAAACGTATAGTGTGAGAGAGGGCACATCTACTCTAGATGTGCCCTCTCTCCAGACGAGGAAAGCACATCTAGCATTCCTGGTCTGGGAAGCCCCAGCTCACGTCAGAATGCAAAAAAAAAAAAAAAAAAAAAAAAGTTTAAATCCCACAACCTGGTCAAGGAAAGGAATAGAGCGTCGGCCAGGATGTCAGCAAGCAGAATGATGGGAAGAGAGGAAAAAAAATAAATAAATAAAGAAAGAAAGAGGGATTTTTTTTTAAATTACAAATTGTATTAATCATCCCACACGGGATGGATAGGAAAAGGCTAGCAGAAGAGTGCTAGGGCTACTAGTGTTAGCAGATCAGGAGAAGATGAGAGAGAGAGAGAGAGAGAGAGAGAGAGAACTAATTTCTTCCCATGCGAGACGAAAGAAGTGGTGAGTCGGCATTAAGGCAAGCGGCCATTAGTTATTGATTTGCAGAAGCTGCTAGGATGATCCTCCTTCTATGCTTGAATACTTATGCCGCAAAGTGCTGTAGTAAACCTAAGTTACGTTTTGAATTGTACCAGGAGTTCTACTTGGTCAGGAGAAAATCCCGATATTGCTGCCTGCAGTTGTTGTCTATTTTCCTAGTAGATAGTACATTCAAAGAGTAGATGCGCCCAACTCTCGACAGACCCACAAAAACAGAGATCAGTATTTAGTAAACCTAGTTGGTGGAGTTTCTGGTTGAGGGATCCATGTCCAGTGATCAGATAGGAGGTTTCCATGCTGATTGAGAACCACTTGATGACTGCTTTGATGGTTTCGAATGTGACATTCGGTATAAATATTCTCGCAATAGTACCTTTTGTGGTCGTGTCCCAACTTGTCTGCCATAAATTGATTAACTCGTTATAGCAATGAGCTCTTTCCTGTTTGGTATCACTGTCCAGGTTGAGTTCAATATCCAGTATTTCAGTTGGGATTCTTTTCTTCAGGCGGTAGGCAAGTTCTCTATACATGAGGAATGGATCCAGGGGGGAGTTTCCAGATATTACTTGCAATGCTGCAGTTCACACAGTTCTACAAGCGTGATGGGTAGCAAGAATAATGCTTCCCTGGATGGAGTTAACCTTCTGTTTGATTTTGCAATTGGTCGCTCGGTGAAACCACGCTCCTGCAGCACAGATGGTGATAGGTAAGAAAACAGCCTTATAGTATAATTGTAAGGTACACTTAGAGAGACCCCAGTCGCTGGTCTTTCAACCATCGAAGACATCCAGAAACTTCAGACTGAGGCCCAAAAATGTACCAAGAAATACTTCCTTCGCCATCCTGGTTAACTTCGCCGGGGCGATCGACTCACTTTGGTGGTCAAACGTCCTTGCCAGATTCCGGGTGGCGGAGACCCCCTTTACCTCTACCAGAGCATAATGATTTACTTGAACGATAGGAGAATAGAGATAGTCACACCATTCCAGAAAGTGACCAAGAACATCCACAGATGCTGCCCACAGGGATCGATCCTGGGCCGCTCCTGTAGAACATTGTCTTTGATGAATTTCTTGAAATGGACCTGGGGGAGGCATAGTGTTTAGGGTAAAGCGCCACCTGTGGTCTCCCACTACTGCACCAACTGTACTCTTGTGAAGTATACAGGACTCTGTAAATGCCAGAAATCTGTGAGGCATTTTTTTTATTATTATTTTTTTTAGGGTTGCCCGTAATTAAATACATTAACCCGTATTTGTGTCTGTAAATTGCGTATGTTCTAAGGTTGATTTGCCTGTTTTGCTGGACGAAAAAACCCCAGTTACTGGGGAGAAAAACCTTGCTATTTACGCCCGAGACCAACTAACTCAGCCACGGAGTGAAAAAAGCCCATTAAAGTTCGGCGCATCATCGACAGGATTCGAACCCAGGCTTTTTCCACCCGGTGTGGGGAGGACGGGGACGATACCACTGTGCTACCCGCGCAGACAATGTGTGTGGCATGTTGTATATGTATAGTATTGTGTTGGGTTCTGTTGTTTCTCTGGCTTCTTGGCTGCAGGGCCCCTAATGGGACCCTACGTTGTCCGCCACCACCACTGGGAGGTGAGCTGGGCTGCCCATCATATTCTAGACCTGGGGGAGGTTGGATCCCAGGCCTTTGCTGATGACCTAATCCTCACTGTGGCGGCGGATTCAAGGGCAGGACTGGAGGCACTGGTCAACCACCTGCCGGTGATCCTACGGGCGACATCTCATTGCCTAAAGATATCAACGACAAAGACTTGCTTAATCCTACTGAAGGGCATGCTTGATATGGAAGTCTGCTGTACAAATTGGAGTGGTATGGCATTAAGGGCAAGTTGCTGCAATGGATAAAGGGATGATTAGTGGAAGATGGCAGTGAGTTGTAATAGATACTGCTCTGCGTGGATTAACATGACAGCAAAAGAGAGAAGCACGTTGCTGTAGGGCCAAATTGGCCTTCCCGACGGTGTTCCCTTGTGTGGTCCTATCTTTCTCCTCCCCTGGCAGAGGGTGGGAGGAGACAGTGTCTGCAGTCTCTTCCCTCCCCGCTGCATCCCCGTTCTTCGCCTTGCGAGCCATGGGCCTGCCTCACTGACAATCTGGGGACTCCTTCTCTATCGTCCCCATACTTCTGCCTTTCACCCCCCCAAACCTTCAGTTCTCCCCCTATTTATACAACAACACCTGTCCCACACTGTAAAACTCTAACAATGTCTAAATTAAACTAATTATGCAAACCTTTAGGCTTTACAGAGACAGAACTTAGTGGTTACCCCTATGATGCTTTTTTTAAGGCCCTAGCCACTGAAATACCAGGAAATTAGGTGGCAGGGCCTGCCAGAGTAAAAATTTCAAACTACTATGTACTTGGTCTGCTCCACGACGCGAAGTGTTGGAAACGTTGGGCCCAACGTTTCCAACCGTTGGGCCCAGCAGGGGTCTAGCGGCTAAATGACCAAAAGAACATTAGCATTAGTACAGACATATGAGGCAAGAAAGCAAGCTTATGCAGCATCAGCCAAAAAAAAAACAAAAAACCTACCACTTCACCCCTCCATTCGTTCGAAATACCTGTCCAGCTGAGCTTTAAATTTATTCAGGCTATCAACTTCCACAACAAGGGATGGAAGTCTGTTCCACCAACCAACAACCCGCTGGCTAAAGGCAAATTTCCGCACATCTATCCTATATCTGTCCTTCCTCAATTTGAATTAATGCCCTCTCAGGTGATTATACTGAGCAAGAGGAAGAATTCCATCAGCATTGAGCATGCTCAAACCATTCAAGGCTTTATACACCTCAATCAGATCACCTCTCCGGTGCCTAGTCTCCAGACACTGTAATTTGCAAAACTTAAGCCTTTCATCGTAAGAGCAACCCTTTGTTCCATTCACTAATCTTGTTACATTTCTCTGTACTCGCTCCAGCAGCTCTACATCCTTCTTGAAATGAGGCCTCCAGACCTGTACACAGTACTCAAGGTGTGGACTGACCATTGCCTTATACAAGGGAATAATCACCTCCTTATCCCTGCTAGAAAAATTCCTGTTTATCATTGACAAGACCCCATGAGCTACTCTTACAGCCCATCTGCACTGATTGGAGAACTTCATATCTGCCTGCGCAATCACCCCAGCTCCTTTTCATTTTCTACCTCTGTCAGTGTAGTACCACAGAGTTGATACGTTGCTCTGGGGTTGATACGTAGCTCTGTTTCCCATATGCAGTACTTTACATTTGTCAATGTTAAACTTCATTTGCCACCTCTCAGCCTATCTGCTCAACCTTTCCAGATTCTGTTGCAGCAGCATAGTGTCAGTAGTGTCCTTAATTACCCTGCCAACCTTTGTATCGTCTGCAAACTTGGACATTAAGCTTGATATACCATCATCAATATCATTTATAAATACAGAAAACAATAATAGACCCAACACTCGACCCTGAGGGACTCCACTGATAACATTAGTCCACGATGAGCAGTGTCCATTGTTTACCACTCTCTGTCTCCTCCCTCTCAACCACCCCTTTATCCATAGCAGCAATTTATCTTTCGTTCCAGCAGCTCTACATCCTTCTTGAAATGAGGCCTCCAGACCTGTATACAGTACTCTAGGTGTGGCCTGACCATTGCCTTATACAGTGCAATAATCACCTCCTTATCCCTGCTGGAAAAATTCCTGTATATCATTGACAATACTCCATGAGCTACTCTTGCAGCCCGTCTGCACTGCTCAGAGAACTTCATATCTGCCTGCACAATCACCCCCAAGTCCCTTTCATTCTCTACCACTGTCAGTGTAGTACCACAGAGTTGATACGTTGCTCTGGGGTTGCTGTTTCCCATGTGTAGTACTTTACATTTGTCAATGTTAAACTTCATTTGCCACCTCTCAGTCCATCTGCTCAACCTTTCCAGATCCTGTTGCAGCAGCATAGTGTCAGTAGTGTCCTTGACAACCCTGCAAACCTTGGTATCATCTGCAAACTTGGACATTAAGCTTGATATACCATCATCAATATCATTTATAAATACAGAAAACAATAATGGACCCAACACTGAGCCCTGAGGGACTCCACTAATAACATTAGTCCACGATGAGCAGTGTCCATTGATTACCACTCTCTCTCTTCTCCCCCTCAACCACCCCTAACCAGGTACACTCTTTCATGCCGTCTTTCAGCAGGATAATGCGCCATGCCACACCGCCCGGATTGTTCAAGACTGGTTTGCGGAACATGGGGAAGACCTCCATGTATTGCCCTGGCCTCCAAATTCCCCAGACATCAATGCCATCCAGCATCTGTGGTTTGTTATGGAACAGCATCTGTTCCAATTCCGATCTGCGGCGTCTCAACCACAGACCGTACAGGAATTAAAGGATCTGCTGGTTACGTGTTGGTACCAGATACCACACGACACATTTAGAAATCTTGTAAGGTCCATGCCTTATCGGGTACGAGCTGTTTTGGCTGCACGTGGAGGACCAACGTCATATTTGGTAGGTGGTCAAAATGTTTTGGCTCATCGGTGTATGTGGCATGTGTGGGATAATAACTCTGCTGTCCACTTGTCCCTATTAGTCTTAGAAAAACAAAAAAAGTAGAGAGAAAGTTATAGTATGAGAGGAAGGAGAAAAGAAACCGTGTAGAAGAATGAAAGGGACTAACTCCTTCAACTCACACCACTCAAAAACTCACAGACTCCTTGAATAGGCAACGCTTCCCGAGTGGGGAAGACTGTTGTTACCTATTCTCGGAAATTCCAGGGTTCACAGGTACTCTGTTGCAATGGTGACAACCCAGTTATGAAGTATAACTCCACAATATGAGAGATGCTTGATGGTGTGCATGATTTAATCTATATATATTTGTTGACTAAATGTCAAAGAGTATGAAAAAGGCTGTTTATGCATGGGGAATGCCTCTCCATCATTTCTACTACCCAAGTTGCATGCATGCATCGTTTTATTATATCTCTTATTATGAATACCTTTACAACGAGTTGCCTATGTGGTGCACTACTTCGAATAAGTAACGCTTCTTTGGTAGAGAAGTATTGTTACTGAAGACTTCTATGTCTTCTGTACCAGAGCAAAGTTACTTATTCGAAGTAGTGCAATACCTAGGCAACTCGTTCTGAAGGTATTCACAATATGAGATTTAATAAAACGATGCATGCATAGTACCCGGTGAAGAGAGATGATGGAGATGCAATACCCATTTTCATACTCTTTGATATTTAGTCAAGAAATATACACTAGTGTGCAAAACTTAAGGACTAACACTATTTCTAAATGTTACAAATAAAAAATTTACTAAACAGCCTCTGGCGATTTGCATAACTATGGCCGTTCAGTAGAAAGCTGGTGCACATGCAAAAATTTGAATCGTGATGAGAGGGTTCACATAAACAGATAAAAGTAGCAATTCAGCTAGCAGTTATGTGAAAATTACCGAATGGTGAGCACGATTGTTACAGATGTTCGATTGGTTTCATACAGTGCTTTAGACAACCGAATGGCCAGTAGACAACGTCTGAATGATTTTACTCGGGGTCGAATAACTGGGAACCGCGAGGAAGGTCGAAGTAGTAGTAGTAGTAGCAGTGGCATGTGATGCAAGAAAGCAAGTGTATGAGCTTATGCAGCATCAGCCAAAGAAAAAAAAAAAATCACACCATTCCCTCCAAATGCCTGTCCAGTTCCTACTTAAATTTATTCAACCTATCAACTTCCACATCGACAGATGGAAGTTTGTTCTAGCAATTAACCACCCGCTGGCTAAAGGCAAATTTCGCACATCTATTCTACCTCTGTCTTTTCATAATTTGAATTTAAGTCCCCCTTAGGTTCGTAATATGAATAAGTGGAAGGCTCCCATTAGAATTCAGCGTGCTCAACCCATTCAACGCCTTATACATTTCAATCAGATCACCGCGCAGGTGCCTAGTCTCCAGCCACTGCAATTTGCAGAACTTAAGCCTCTCTTGGTAAGAGGATCCCTTCATTCCCCTCACCAATCTTGTTGCCCTTCCCTGTACACGCTCAAGTAAATCTACATCCTTCCTAAAATGAGGCCTCCAGACCTGTACGCAGTACTCAAGGCGTGGCCTGACCCTTGCCTTATATACAGAGGGACAATCACCTCCTTCTCCCTGCTAGCAAAATTCCTATATATCATTGACAAAACCCCATGACCTGCCCCTGGCAGCCTGTCTGCATTGCTCAGAAAACTTCATATCTGACTGCACAATTACTCCCTGGTCTTTTTCATTTTCTACCACATTAAGTGTAGTACCACACAGTTGATACGTTTCGCTGGGGTTACTTCTACCCATATGCAGTACTTTGCATTTGTCAAGGTTAAACTTCAGTTGCCACTTCTTAGCCCATCTGCCCAAATTATCTAGATCCTGTTGCAGTAGCACACTGCCATTACTGTCATTAACAACCCTGGCAACCTTTGTATCATCTGCAAACTTCGACATTGAGCCTGATATACCTTCATCAATATCATTGATAAATATACAAAACAACAGTGGACCAACACCGAACCCTGTGGGACTCCACTAATAACATTAGTCCACGAAGAGCAACACCCATTCATTACCACCCTCTGTCTTCTCCCACTTAACCATCCTTTTATCCATTGTAACAACTTACCCTTAATACCATTCTGCTCGAATTTGTACAATAATCTTCCATGCGCAACAGTGTCAAAAGCTTTCCTGAAATTCAAATATATGATATCAAAATTATTTTTTGCATCCAGTTCCTTTGTAACCACATCATAATATCCTATAAAATTTGTCAGACAAGACTTTCCCTTAACAAACCCATGCTGTGTCTGAATTATTGCTGCAGTCTTGTCTAGATGATCCTGCAATGTATCTTTAACCAGCAACTCCATTATTTTACCTGGAACAGAAGTTAAACTAACTGGTCTGTAATTACTCGTGTCACCCTTCGATCCCCCTTTGTGAATTGGGGATACATTTGCACATCTCCAGTCAGTGGGAATCTCCCCTGAGTCCAAGGATGCTCTCATAATTATGGCTAGAAGTGCGAGGAGTGGTGCTGCAGAGTTCGGTATCGACCATAGCATCGTCTCACATGCGTGGTCGGCCTTCAGCACGACAGGTACCACTGTTCGAAGGACCAATGGTGGTCGTCCACGAAAAAAACGCCCAATGATGACCGCTATATACACCTGCAGTCCAAGAGGGACGGACACCAGACAGCGGGATCCATTGCAAACCAGCTGCACAGGATGCAGGATATCGTGGTTTACTGCGGCCAGGCGACTTCACAAAGATGGACTGTTTGCCCGACGACCTCTACGCCGTGTCCCTTTAACACCTGCCCATCGGAGACACCGTTTACAGTGGTGCATCGAACACAAGGACTGGATAGTAGTGCTACGGGGTAAGGTACCCTTTACTGATGAGAGTAGATTCAGTCTCAGCAGCGATTCTGGACATCAGCTGATCTGGCGAGAGGTTGGCACACGGTATCGCCTCGCAAACCTCACTGAAAGGGATCGATATGGCGGTCCAGGTGTTCTTGCCTGGAAAACGTTATCTTGGATAGACGTACACAACTCCAGATACTGGAAGGCGGTACTGTAACTGGTGCACGCTACTGTTCTGAGAGTAATCCTTCCCCTGTGCGTCTGTTCCGAGGTGCCATTGGCTCCGAGTTCGTGTTTATGGATGATAACACCACACCTATCGCACTGCAGCTGTTGATATGCTTTTGGAAACTGAGGATATTGTTCGTATGGATTGGCCTGCCCGTTCTGCCCATATAAATCCCATTGAACACATATGGACGCTCTGGGCAGACGCCTAGCGGCACGCGTCCACAACCACCAGAAAATGTTCACCAGCTGAAGATGGCGCTGACAGAGGAATGGATGATGTTACCGCAAAACTTATCAACAACATTGGTCTAAGTATGGACAGGCGGTGCAAAGCCTGCATCGACATTAGGAATGGCCATATCACCTACTGAGGACCACCTCTTCTCTTTGTTCCTTCTCTGGCAGTGATGCATCTGTATCATGGCAGCCAGTGCTATTTGCCATTTTTGAATATTATTATTATTATTATTATTATTATTAACCATATGGTAAAAGGAAGCCTGAGGCTTATGCTGCACCAGCCAAAAAAAAAAAAAAAAAAAAAAAATTCCCGAGCTACCCTCCTGTGTGTGTGTGTGTGTGTGTGTGTGTGTGTGTGTGTGTGTGTGTGTGTGTGTGTGTGTGTGTGTGTGTGAGAGAGAGAGAGAGAGAGAGGGAGAGAGAGAGAGAGAGAGAGAGAGAGAGAGAAGTAGAAAGGCATCACCAAGAAAGAGAAGAATGATGATATCTAGATCAGGACCCTGGGTTTGCCAAGCCCATACTCACCAGATGTGAGCTCCCGGGGTTAAATAAAGTCCTTCTGTACCGTTTTGTTTCCGTTGTTGTGTCGGCATTGTTTCCTTCATCATTTCTGTACCTCACGAGGTTCCGTTGGTATGCTTTTCCCATATCCAGACCACTCCTATGATCAGCTGCAGGTGAAAACCTGACTGGTCCTTAAATTTTGCACACCAGTGTACGGATTTAGATTACCTATGAATATTTGGAAACTGCATATTTTTGTCGTTTGGTGGTGCCCTTAGTTATAGTCATACGCCTGTATTTACAGTGCTGGTGGTTTTCGTTAATTTACGTGGGTTTGTTTTGTGTATCGTGAGGATGGCTGTTAGAGTGAATCAGTGGGAAGGTAAAATAACTGAAAATAAAACGTGTCCTAAATTTTGAAGTGTGGTTTCTCATTTGGGAGTACTGCGGATCGAAGACGCTAGTACTTTCCGTAATTCAAAATTCGATTTTGCGTGTTTTCTAATTTTCTCGTAGTTCCGATTTGTATAGAAAATATGTTTGAAATGGTTTCCTATAAAAACGATGCGCAATTCAACCGTTTCAGCAGCATGCTAGCTGTTCTTTCACAGTGTTGTAGATCGCTGTTTGAAACCTGTGGGATTGCTAGGATTCCGTAATATATGGTTGATTTGGTCAGTTGAGAACGGCGAACTTTTTTTTTTCTCTAGGTCATGGAATGCACGATGTTTACATACTTTGCCGACTCCTCATAGCCTTAGTTGCACTGATGCTTAATATCAAGTAACCAACGAAACGGATTTCCAAGTTTTTTCAAGGAATTTTTAGAACTGCGTAGGTTATCTGTAACAACAGTTTTGCAACCACGCTGAATTAAAAAAAAAAAAAAAAAATTAGTGTTGGGTTCATATAGCTTTTACCTTTTAAAGTTGAAAAGTTTTTCAGCGACTTCTCAGTTGGAATTTTAATTTACACAAGTATTATTTTAATACGAATATATATATATATATATATATATATATATCTCGATCTTATGCTCACCATCATAGAGCCAAATTTTTAACTCACATTCTACAATATCTGTTATGTTGTGTTATGTTAAGCTGCTAGCAGTTTTCCACTTTACAGTATTAGCTGTGGTGTTCGGTACTCAATCGTTTAAGATCTGGTTGCAAGGTATTAGTATTAATACTGTGATATACGGCAAGAAAATCAGGCTTTTGCCCTCTCCCCCCAAATTTTGGGGGAAGTGAGAGGGGTCAGTACCTATAATAGAAAGTTATTAACCTAGCATGACTTTCTCTTAGCTGGCAGCTTCACATACCCATGCATTTAATTTATTTCTATGATTAATAGTTCCTTGTCTAAATCCACAATCCAGTCCATAATAACCTTTTCCTTAGTTTGAAATTATGCTCCTTGGTTTTAGCATCTTTTAATACCATAAAAATTTCACAAACATTCCTTTTGTTATTTCCTCTCAGCATTCTCTGTGAAATTATAATGGTTTCATCATTTTTCATTACCCTAATACATTTACAAATGTATTACTGTGCCTATTTTTTGTTTGGGTGATGCTTTATAATCTTGCTTTCTTGCATCATTTGCCAATACTAATACTAATTGACTAAAAGACAGACTAAAAGATTAACAGTAGCAGCAGACAGAGGTGAAAGTTATTCTTGCACTGCTTCTATTAGAATGAGCAGCAGGCTGGAAAGGGCTGGGAGATTTCAAACACTGCTGGGAATCATCATGGAACAAACAAATACATGAACTGTGTTAAGAGTAAGAACAGGTGCATGTATACTTGCATCTACACCAATGCTAGAAATATAGTAAATAAATTTGATGAATTTGAAGTGTGGGATCAAGACATCAAGGAGAGATATCATTGGGATTATCAGAGACTTGGTGTCACACAGATATAAGCAGTGCAGAATTGGAATTTAGGATTACAATGTGTATAGAGAGGACAAAAGGAGGAGGGGTTATGCTGTTAGTTAAGAAACACATAAAATCTAAGGAATTGCATCCAGTTGACTTTGGTGAACAGTGCAAGGCTTGAGTCAGTTTGGTGTGATATAAGTGCTGGGAAGGGGAAAATAAGAGGAGGAGTGTGTTATAGGCCCAATGACTCTGGTGAGTACAACAAACAATTGTGCAGAGAAATAAGTGGGCTGGTAAATGAGAGTGTCTTGTAATGTGTGATTTTAATTTTCCAGACATTGACTGGAACATGTGGATTGGTCACTGTCATCCTAGCAAGATTTTTGTGGATTTATTGGATGGTTGTGTTCTACAACAACATGTTTGGGGGTCTATGACAGGTAGTAATACTCCTGATCTGGTTATCAGCAGTGATTATTCATGCATTAAGAATTTGCAGATAAAGGAACCACTAGCATTAGCATTACTAGAGGTGTATGATGCAAGAAAGCAAGCTTATGCAGCATCAGCCAAAAAAAAAAAAAAAAAAAAACCCACTCCCATTTCACCCCTCCATTCGTTCGAAATGAGCCTTAAATTTATTTAGGCTATCAACTTCTACAACAGGGGATGGAAGTCTGTTCCACCAAGCAACTACCTGCTGGCTAAAGGCAAATTTCCGCACATCTATCCTACATCTGTCTTTCTTCAATTTGAATTTATGCTCTCTTAGGTGATTATTCTGGGCAAGAGGAAGAATCCCATCAGCATTGAGCATGCTCAAACCGTTCAAGGCTTTATACACCTCTATCAGATCACCTCGCCGGTGCCTGGTCTCCAGATACTGTAATTTGCAAAACTTAAGCCTTTCTTTGTAAGAGCAACCCTTTGTTCCATTCGCTAATCTTGTTGCCCTTCTCTGTACTCATTTCAACAGTTCTACGTCCTTCTGGAAATGAGGCCTCCAGACCTGTATACAGTACTCAAGGTATGACCTGACCATTGCCTTATGCAAGCGAATAATCACCTCCTTATCCCTGCTAGAAAAATTCCTATATATCATTGACAAAGACACCATGAGCTACTCTTGCAGGCCCGTCTGCACTGATCAGAGAATTTCATATCTGCTTGCACAATTACCCCCAGGTCCTTTTCATTCTCTACCACTGTCAGTGTAGTACCACAAAGTTGATATGTTACTCTGGGGTTACTGCTTCCCATATGTAGTACTTTACATTTGTCAATGTTAAACTTTGTTTGTCACCTCTCAGCCCATCTGCTCAACCTTTCCAGATCCTGTTGCAGCAGCATAGTGTCAGTAGTGTGCTTGACAACCCTGCCAACCTTCGTATCGTCTGCAGACTTGTACATTAAGCTTGATATACCATCATCAATATCATTTATAAATACAGAAAACAACAATGGACCCAACACTGAACTCTGAGGGACTCTGCTAATAACATTAGTCCACGATGAGCAGTGTCCACTGATTACCACTCTCTGTCTTCTCCCCCTCAACCATCCCTTCATCCATAGCAGCAATTTGCTTCCAGTGCCACACTGCTCCAATTCGTGCAGCAGTCTTCCACGTACAACAGTATCAAAAGCTTTTCTAAGATCCAAATATATAATATCAGAGTTATTCCCTGCATCCAGTTCTTTTGTGACTGCATCATAGTATCCAATCAAATTGGTCAGGCAAGAATCACCCTTAACAAAACCATGCTGTGTCCCAGCTATAACTGAAATCTTGTCCAGGTGATCCTGCAGTGCTTCTTTAACCAGTGCCTCCATTAATTTTCCTGGAACAGAAGTTAAACTCACAAGTCTATAATTACTTGTGTCAGCCTTTGATCCACCTTTCTGAATTGGGGTCACATTTGCACATCTTCAGTCTATGGGTACCTCCCCTGAGTCCAAAGAAGCTCTCATAATTATGGATAAGAGTTTGCTTATTTCCTTTGCTGCTTCCTTTAATATAATTGGATAGATCCCATCCACCAGGGTGCCTTTTTTATGTTTATCCTCAACAATTTCTCCTCCAGTTTCCTCTCAGTTATTACAAAATCATCTAGCTCACTGCCAGAGTTTACTTCGCCTCTGTCATGCCCCTTCCTGAATATCTCCTCATCTGTGAATGTAGATGCAAAATACTCATTTAGTTTGTTAGCAACCTGAGCAGGATCATCAACAGTTGAACCATCAATATCCTGTTGACCAATCTGATTCATCCCTTTCCTTCTAGAATTTGCATAGGTAAAGAACTCTTCTGTTTTTCTTTACATCCTTTGCCAAGCATTTTTCATAATCTGCCTTGGCTGCCTAATCTCCTTTGTGACTTGCATACAGACCAGCTTATATCTATCATAGGCTTCCATGGCACCCATTAATTTATATGTATCCCATGCATTTTTCTTCTCTGCCATATGTCTCATTAGTTCATCTGACATGGATTTAGGCCTAAACCTTGAACAATATTTCTTAGTTGGTATGTAAAGCCTAGTAGCTTCCAAGATAAATTCTTTGGATGCTTTCCATTTTAAGTTTGCTGTTGGTAACATCATCAGTTGGTCCCACTGTATAGAATTTAAATACTGTCTCAGACCATCGTAGACCTTTTATGAAAGCAAAAACCCTTCCCTTTACCCCTGATGGTAGTTACCTCTTTGAGTAAATCCACTTCAGCACACTGTGATCACTGCCACCTAGTGGTTCCTTTATCTGCAGATTCTTAATGCATGAAGACTCACTACTGATAATCCGATCAAGAGTATTACTCCCTCTAGTTGCCTTTTGAACGTGCTGATGTAGAAAACAATCGTCCAGTAAATCCACAAAAGCCTTGCTAGTGTGTGAGTGACCAACCCACAAATTCCAGTCAATATCTGGGAAATTACAATTTCCCATTATAAGACTCTCTGATTTATTGGCCCACTCTATTTCCCTGTACTGTTTCTTATTATACTCATCAGAGTCATTAGGCCTATAGCACACTCCTACTCTCAATTTTGATCTCCCAATGCTTATGTCACACCAAACTGACTTGACACTGCACTGTCCAGTGATGTCGACTGGTTTCACTTCCTTGGATTATGTGTTTCTCAACTAATAGCATAACCCCTCCTCCCTTCCTATCCTGTCTATCCTTTCTGTACACATTGTACTCCCCAAATTCCAGTTCTGCATTCCTTATATCTGTTTGACACCACATCTCTGATATCCTAACAATATCTGCCTTTGATGTTTTGAGCAATACCTCAAATTCATCAAATTTATTTACCAAACTCCTGGCATTGGTGTACATAGTATACGTGCATCTGTTCCTATTCTTAGCTACCCTAACACAACCCATGTGTTTACTTGTACTGCAATGACTCCCAGCAGTCTCTGAAATACCCTGCATCTTGTTTTCCAGGTTGCTGCTCATTCCAATAGAAGTAGTGCAAGAATCAATTTCACCTCTGCCAGTGGCTACTGTTAATCTATTAGTCCTTGTATCGCCCCCCCCCCAAGCTAGTAGTTTTCCGACCCACCTAACACTGCGTCGATAGCATCAGCAAATATTCTTGCACCCTTTCTATTTAAGTGTATCCCATCCCTGTAGAAGCAGTCTCTCCTGTTAACAAGTACAGACCAGGCTGAAAAAAATTCTACCCCTTGAGCCTTGCACAATCTTTCCAGAGCCGAACCACTAGGTGACAGTGATTACAGTTTACGGATTTGAGATTTACTTAAAGATGTAACTACCATCAGGGGTAAAGGGAAGGGGTTTTTGCTTTCGTAAAGGCGACTACAGTGGTCTCAGACTTTTTAGGTTCTATACAGTGGGACCATCTGATGATGTTACTAACAGCAAATTCTAAATGGAAGCATTCAAGGAAGTAATCTTGGAAACTACTAGACTTTTTTTACCTACTAAGAAATATTGTTCGAGATTTAGACCTAAATTGGAGTCAGGTGAACTAATGAGGCTCATAGTAGAGAAGAAAAATGCATGGGATGCATATAAATTATCAGGTGATACAGAAGCCGTTGGTAGATATATGCTAATCTATATTCAATTCACAAAGGAGGTTAGGCAGGCGAAGGCAGATTACGAGAAATCTTTGGCAAATGACACAAAGAAAAACAGGAAAGAGTTCTTTATTTATGTAAACTCTAGAAGGAAGGGGATGAATCAGATTGGTCCACTTAACATAGGTGGTTCAACTATTGATGATCCTGCTCAAGTAGCTGGTAAACTGAATGAATATTTTGCATCTACGTTCACACATGAGGAGTTATTCAAGGAGGGGAATGCCAGAAGTTTATCAAACTCTAACAGGGAGCTAAGTGATTTTGTAATAACTGAGAGCAAAGTGTAGAAGAAATTGTTGAAGTTAAACATAAAAAAGGCACTTGCGGCAGATGGAGTCTATCCAGTTATAATGAAGGTGGCAGCAAGGGAAGTAAGCAAACCCTTAGCCATAATTATGAGAGCATCCTTAGAGTCCGGAGAGGTCCCCCATGGACTGGAGATGTACAAATGTATCCCCAATTCACAAAGGGGATTCAGAGGTTGACAAATAATTATAGACCTGTTAGTTTAACTTCTCTAGGGAAAATAATTGAATCACTGGTTGAAGAGGTGATACAGGATCAGCTAGACAAGACTACGATGTGGTCACAAAGGAACTGGATGCAAAAAATAATTTTGATATCATATACTTAATTTCAGGAGAGCTTTTGATACTGCTGTACAAATTGGAGCAGTATGGCATTAAATTCAAGTTACCGCAATGGATAAAGGGATGGTTGAGTGGGAGATGGCAGAGAGTGGAAATAAATGGACACTGCTCTATGTGGACTAATGTTATTAGCAAAATGCCTCAGGGTTTGGTGTTGGGCCCATTGTTGTTTTGTGTATTTATCAATGATATCAATGAAGGTATATCAGGCTTAATGTCCAAGTTTGCAGATGATACAAAGGTTGGCAGGGTTGTTAATGACAGTAAAGACAGTATACTACTGCAACAAGATCTAGAAAAGTTAGTCAGATGGGCTGAGAAGTGGCAACTGTAGTTTAACATTGACAAATGCAAAGTACTCCATATGGGTAGCAGCAACCCAAGAGAAACGTACCAACTCTGTGGTACTATACTTAGGGATGTGGAGAATGAAAAAGACCTGTGGGTAATTGTGAAGTCAGATATGAAGTTCTCTGAGCAGTGCTGATGGGTTGCCAGAGCAGTCACGGAGTGACCAGAAGTCAAGCTTGTGAATTTGGAGTCATTGAAACATCAATCCATAAGAACCTCCTCTAGTTCCAAGGATACCCTCATGATTATGGCCAAAGGTTTGCTTACCTCTTTTGCTGTCTCTCTTAATATAATTAGATCTCTTTTCCCAGGTGCCTTATTTACTTTTAGATTAAAACATTTCACTTTCCTCTCAGTTTTCACAAAATCATTTAGCTCCCTGTTAGAATTTGATATACTTCTGCCACCTCTCAGGCCTAAAAAAATTTTTACATGTGAAAGTAGATGCAAAATATCTATTCAGTTTGTGAGAAACCTGAAATGGACCATCAGCAGTTATGCCATTCAAATCTAGTGGATCAGTGTGATTCATCCCTTTTCTTCTAATGTTAATATTGTAAGTCTTTGCTAATATTCTTTTTTCTGGACTTCTAATCTGATTTAGCTTGCCTGACATCCTTTGCGATGTGAACACAGGCTGGTGCCTTTGTGAATAGCACAGTTGGTAGGATTGCCCTCCCCCTGCTACCAGGGGAAAAGATCCAAGTTCGAGTCCCATTGATGACGGGGGAATTTTTGTGGGCCTTTTTCGCAACATGGCTGAGTTAGTCGGTTTTAGGTGAAGGTAGCATGGTTTGTTTTTTCTCCTGGAATCTCAGGTTTTTTGTCCAGCAAAACAGAAAATGCACCTTAGAACACACAATTTACAGTCTGTTCTGCTCTTTAATGTGCATTTTTGCAACTCGAATTTGCTCAAACGTGACTGATATATTAGGGAATGTGAGTATAATGCGATTTTCACATTGACTCATGTGCAATTTCATCTGTGAGTATCACCAAGTGAATTGAAAACCTGGCATCAAGCTGAACTTAGTGACCTGCACAGCAATAATACGTTTACAAAGCTTAAAAAATGTCAAATGTGTGACAGCTGTATTTCCCATTTACTTTAGTTGTATTGGTCCTAGACACACTGTTGTCATTTGCTGTATTCACAAGATAACGTGATATTGTGGGTCGTGTTTTCAGGAGTTCACATTTTTCTGTTCGAACAGAAATTTCGTGAGGCGTGAGCAGAGGAGCACATTTCTGGAAGTCACTACCATAAAGCAATTTGCAGTTCCCGGTTTATTGGTCTTTTTTGTTAATGCAATCTAATTATAAATGGGTAGTAAACTCAATCTTACTGCATTTTCAAAAGGTCCTTCAAAGCGAAAAAAATTCAATTAAAATAATGCACCTTTATTGCATATTTTTAGTTTGTTATAATGTTAAAAGTACTATATTTCGCAATAATTTGTTTCTATGATTTTATACTAGATATATAAAAATAAACTATCTGGTTTTCTAATTTCTTTGTCGTTGTATGTATTTTCTTTGTAGTTTATATAGAATTAAATTCTCTGTAGATATAAACAAATATTTGTAAGTTTCTTTTGCTTTGATATGTTTGTTTTGTTATATTCATTTTATTATTTAAATTATTTTATGTATAAGTATAGGGCAAAAGCATCAATAATACATAGCCAAATTTGAATGAACAGAATATTAGCAAAGCGGCATCGTTTTAAGTTATATCTCATATTGTGAATACCTTCACAATGAGTTGCCATAATATTGCACTACTTCGAATAAGTCTTCGAATAAGTAACGCTTCACCTGAGGAGAAGACTAATGTTACTTATTCTCAAATGGATACCACCACCCAGACGGCACCGTTTCAGGGCTATTTGGCCTTTCTTCGGTGGGTGGGTAGGTAGGTACCCGAGTGATGCAATGACGGCAAAACAGTTATGAAGTATAATTCCACATATTCACAATATGAGATATAACTTAAAACGATGCCACTTTGCTAATATTCTGTTCATTCAGATTTGGCTATGTATTATTCGTACTTTCGCACTATACTTATACATAGTCTAGACTTTTCCATAGCTTGAGGCTTACGCCCTAAATGCTTTATAGTTTAAATTATTTTATTAATAAATATATGTAAATCGTAGACCGTTGCAATAATAATTTTTATAAATTCATAAAGATTGCAGAGGCATAGCAAGGGGCAATGGATAGGGGGAATTTCCCTCAGGCACCGAGCTTCAGAGGCATGAACTGAAGGAATTATCTATCACAATCAGGGGCACCAGGAAGACACGTTGCCCCCCGGGCATCGACGACCCTAGCTACACTAAGTACTGAAATATTGACTACCTGCATATAATAGGGGCATACTTATAACACTTTTGCCCCAGGCGTAGGATTGCCTAGTTCTGGCTCTGTGTACAAAGGCAAAATCCTCCCCCCCACACTTTTTAACACAAATATGCTTTGTGTATTTATTTACTTAGTAAATAAATACTTTGTTTACTAATGTTTTATGAGTATACAGACTAAAATACATAAAGTATTGAAGGTTATATCATGTTCCTTTTCCTTCTACTAATATATACAATGTTGTTATGGACTTCCATTTTATGCATCCATTCTGAAATAGTCATGTAATTTAGTTTGTTGGAACTGATGATAGCATTTTTTCAGTACATAATTGTTGATAGCTGTCAGATGTAGTAAATGAAGATGTTCACTATCACTCTGATATTCCTCATTAATGTTTTCTAACACTTGGTTAATTTCTGATGCTGTTTCCTTACACGAGCACCCACATTACCTTCTCTGTCGGCCCCTCTGTAGCCAGGTGGGCAGGAGCAGAAGTGCATAGCACGTTTCTTGATTAGATCGGGGTTCGAGCCCGTGACCACCAAATACAGAGGATGCGGAAAGGTCAGGGAATGACCACCGCATATCCCCGGAGCAATATGGCCTTAGTTGCTAATGCTCCTAAAAACCAAATAACAACAACCTTCTCTGTCACTAGCCTTTTGTTTCTCGATTGTTTTTCCCACTGTTCACAGAGTCTTCAATTTCTTTCTTGCTCTCATATAATGCACAACTGTAGCTTCTGCATCCACCTCAGTCCAAACAGCCAGGTCATTTGCTCCAAGACTGCCACCAAATACGTTACAAGCATCCTTTGCTTCTTATTCTGAAACTTCTGCTAATTCAAGATTATTATTAGTGATCTCATCTTTTCCAGTACATATTTTCCAGCCGTTTTCAATTGCTATTTAGCTTGCCTTCTCCCATGCTAATCCAATATTGTGTACAACATCCATCTTCCAGTGTTAATGTTTTCAGAAATTGTAAAACTTGAATTTCCAAGTTCACAACACCAGCAAGTAGCTCACCACGATAGTAGGCTTTGCAGGCTCAAATAATGCCCGGATCCATGGGCTGAATTAGTGCACTTGTGTTCCTTGGCAGAAACGAGACTCTGGTCTTGCTATCTTTCAATTTCAGAACATCAGCTGAAGGGTGAGATGTGCAGTGATCCGACAATAACACAGCCTTTTCTTAGAGTTTTTTTGACAGCAAGTGGCATCTCACTTGTGGTACAAACTCAATTTCAAACCATGAAGCAAAAATATCACTCATTAACCAAATGTTGGAGCTATTTTTACTAATCACAGGTAGAGATTTCTTGTTGATGTGCTTAAAACACCTGGGACTTTGACCTGCACAATGGCTTCTTTAGCTCTTGATTTCCAGTCTTGTTTGCACAGAGTAATACAGTAATTCTCTTTGTTGGGTGCCTTTTTAATATCCAGTGACTTGTCGGGGAGAAGTTTATAGTACCATGCTGTTTCGTCACAGTTTTACAACTGTTCATCTGCGGATTCACCATCTGGAATCACATTACGCGGAAATTCAAGAAATGTTCTGCTGCTGTAATGTCATCAATTGCAGATTTGCCTACAAGACTAGCCTGAGATATCCCATGACTGGCATTCCATCTATAAAGCCACCCTTCAGAATGTTTAAATGTGTCATCGTCCCCACCAAGTAGCTTATGAAATTTAAGTGCCTGTGCTTTCAGAATTGCCCCATTTATCAATACTCCTTCACTGCCTTCTTCTGTAGAAACCTCTTGTATAAGCATTGGTCCATATCACTGTTTTTACCAAATATGGTAAAAACAGTGATATCGACCAATCCATATCACTGTTTTTACTTCATCTTCTATGTAGTCTACAAACGAATGCAATTTTTCTCCCTTTTTCTTCAAACCACGAGTCATTCCTTCTGGAATTCCACACTTGCAAAATATACTGCATTTTGTTTTTCCACTCATAACTCTTTCGATAAATTTCCACACGCAAATTTCCGCACGTAGGATAGACGTGTGGAAATTTGCCTTTAGCCAGCAGGTGGTTGGTTGGTGGAACAGACTTCCATCCCTTGTCGTGGAGGTTGATAGCCTAAATAAGTTTAAGGCTCAGCTGGACAGGTATTTTGAATGAACAGAGGGGTGAAGTGGAAGTGGGTTTTTTTTTTTTTTTTGGCTGATGCTGCATAAGCTTGCTTTCTTGCATCAAATGCCTCTACTAATGATAATCTTTAACTTTTGTTTTCAGCTGTATAATTTTTTTATTCTGGTGGCAATAACTTCAGTTGTACTGATTTACTAATGCTGTCACGTATTTATTTCTGATGCCCTAGAATTTACTATGTTTTGACAAAACTAAATCAAAACCAAAGTGCTTGGTATTGCCAAAGTGAAGTCACATGATTTCTACCTAAATCACTTGTCAGTTCATGTATATTTTTGTCTAGTTTAGTCCTTGGCAGTTTTTGCCACCTTAAGTGTAACTTCTAGTCAAAGAAAGGATGTCGTGCTGTTTTTTTGCAAAAATTTACTTTGTAACTAATGCAACACACTTGATGAATGGTAGTTGTATTCCCTTCCACAGGTAGCTGTTTGTAATTAGTCTTCCACTGGTATTTACTCTTTTATTGCATCTCTAACTGGGGGGAGAAATTATTTGTACAGTAATTATTCCCTGGTGATTCCTGTTGTTTATAAAAGTTACTTCGCAGCTTAATACTGAATACATTGAAGTGCAGGACTGAATACCTCGAATGAGCACACCGCCCAGTGAATTTAACTGACCATTCAGCAAAAATTTAAGTGATTCTTGTGGTACCATATGGTACTGCTCACTGATCTCAATCAATATTAATTCGAACATACTATGCGTTCAAGATCAATGCGACAGGAGCATATAATGTTAAATTATGCAATTAATTTTTGCTGTGGATCGCTTAAATCATTTATAAATAACAGAAAATTTTATAATACAGGGGGTATCTGAGTCCCCTACAGTTACGAGGATTTGAAAATTAAAGAATTAAAGCTTTTTTCCTTGAGAAAATTGACCAAGCACTAGAATATTTATTCTGAGAACGATCTTCATTATCATGTAACAAAAGTTAAGGACGAAGTTAGAGACATAACTAAATGCTACGACATAATTTTATCTGAAAAAATACAGCAAAAAAAAAAACACTAACAACTCTAGATTTGTTTATTTCGTACAACTGAAAAATAGTGTAACTTCAATAAACTTTACTTAACCTTACATTGTGCAACATATTAAAAAAAAAAAAAAAAATTGTCTAATAAAATAATTTTCCCATTTTTTTCAGTTCAATCATCCATTTTTTACTATGTACAACAGGGGTGGGCAACTTTTTTCGTCAGCGGGCCGAATGAAATTTTCATATCATGATGAGGGCCGAATGAAATTTTCGCATCATGATGCGGGCCGGAATAGATTGAACGATTTAATAAAAAAAATCAGAACCTAAAAAATGTTATTACTTGAATTACCAAATTATTAATGTATTTTTAAAAAAAATATCTGAATGTCCAATTATCATTGAAAATGCGGCATTCGGCATCAATTTTTCTTTTTTTTTTAATTGGCTCATTTTATGGGCTATAAATTATATTAAATTAAAAATTGTAATAATTAGAAAAGGCATAAAACATAAAATATCTCGCACCAATATTATTTTTTTCAATAAGAAGTCAAACCCAAAGGAACTTTGTTCGATCGATGCTACAATAATAATTAGGAAATAACTCTTTGATGCTGCGTAGAATCACTTGGTTACTGTTGTACTGGCTGCGATTCCCGATTGAACCGAATTAAGCCGAACATTTACGGCGAGTGTAGGCAGGTATGGATTTTCTATATTTATGCATTTACCGAGGGGGCCGGATGTGGCCCGCGGGCCGGTTGTTGCCCACCCCTGATGTACAAGTACATAATAAACATTACGAAAAGTTGGTTCCCATTTTAAGTGGAATTATTACACTTCCCCACCCAGCTACATCATAATGCCACCCGTCTGGCAGAATTTTCTGGGGAGAACATTGAAGTGAATATATAGTTAATTTTTAGCTAATTTACCCTCTTGGAAATATGGTAGTAGGATGTTCATTAGATATAAGTATAATCAGTATTCACTTTTTTTTCTAGTTTCCAATATGAAATTGCTAATTCTTTGAACATTTTTTTTTTTTTCCATAATTTGTTTTGAGGTACATGACCCATGGTATATCTGAAACTGTAGTGTGAAGAGGTATGCTATATCGAGGTAGCACTCTAGTTATCTTACTCAAAGTACATCCCACATCAGTACACTGTGATCACTACTACCTACTGGTTTCTTTGTCTGGTGATTCTTAACACATAAAAAGTCAATGCCAATGATGATATCAAGAGTATTGTTTTCTCTCATTGCCTTTTTAACGTGCTGGTGTAGAAAAGTCATCTAATAAATGAAGAAGCCTTGCTACTGTGTTAATGACTATTCTCACAAGTTACAAGAAATATCCGGAAAATTAGAGTTCCCCAGAGGTGTTCCTAGAGTATGTGGCAACCCAATGCCAATTGAAATTTGATGCCCCCTTTAAATTTTCTTCATATGTGTATGTAAGTTTCAGGTTTTCAAACACCCCTTGAACGTTGGTGCCCGGGTGCAGTGCACCCCTTGCACCATTGGGATGCCCTTCCCCTGGAGTCCCTTATTAGAAAATATTCTGATTTACTGGCCCAATCTGTTTGTATAGTTTTTTTTTTTTTTTATACTCCTCACAGTTGCTTGGCCTGTAACGCACTCCCTGCTCTCATTTTTGTTTTCCCAGTGATCCAACATATTACTGGCCACCCAGCTGTCTAGGTGTACTGCCTTAGATTCTGTGTGCTTCTTAACCAAGAGCATAACTCCTTCCCCCACCCATCCATTCCTGTCTGTCCTTTCTGTACACATTGTACTCATCATATTCAAATTCTTCCTTTTATGTCTGAATGGTACCATGTCTGTAATATTCTCACAATGTATTTGTTGACTTAACTAGTGCTTCCAATTCATAAAATTTGTTTACTATACTCTTAGTACACGTGCCTTGAGTGACGGGGTTCAAGCCCATGACTGCTAAATACAGTGCTGTTTCTTGTATCCTTTCTATCTTGTGAACTCCTCTTACCATGTGGTCAGCCTGGAGTTAAAGAGAAATTTTTTATTATTATTATTATTAGTGTATAGGCCGACCGGGCTAGCTGGGTGGGTAAAGTGCCTGCCTGGCAACCAAAAGGTCGCAGGTTCGAATCCCGTCTCGGGCTTGGATTAGAGTAGAAAATACAAAAACCTTGGGAGGTGCAATATGGCCACAGAAGCTGATGCACCAACTAACAAAAAAAAAAAAAAAAAAAAAAATGTGTATAAGTAAGGATAATCACTCACCTGTTGGTTGTTTTCAGCTTTGATTTTTGTTTTTCTGCATCATTGTGCATTGGAAGTGAGATTGTTAGAAAATGATTTATTTTTAAAAAATATTTAAAAATTATTGCTACTAAATGTTTGTTCTTATTGTCCAGTATAGTAACAGAACAAACAGCAGTATGATGAAGTGCAGCATTTTCACAATTCTTGCATTTCCAAAAATTAGTATTGCACATAATACTCATTATATGCAATATTCGTTATTTTTGGGAATCCTCGTTATTATTTTCAGTACTCTATTTCTAAAAATAATACAACACACCTGTTGGGGTGACTTTATTCATGTGCTGACTAGCGGTTTAATCACCACCACCACTACAGTTTTCTCTTCCACTAAAGTGAGAATGGCCATTTTGTAGTTAGTTACTTTTTTCTTAGAACCACTTTGACATGTCAGCCTTTCTTTGGTGCTTCACCAGTCCAAAAGAATAGCCCTTGAGTTTGATGAAATCCATGTAATTAACTTTAATGGTTTGATGGATTCCTTTTCCTCTTCCTCCCAAAGAAACTGGATATATGCCTCAGGCAGTGGTGAACTGCTAATACCACTAGGTCTACCACAGCAAGGGGGGTATTGTTAATGTTTGGTTTGGCATATTTGTTAAAGAACACTGGGTCCATTCATGAATTTCATGGGGAGAGCTCAAAATCAATTTTTAGTTTCACCATTCATCTCAGGGATATTACTTGCCTCCTGCCTCAAAAGGTTTTCTAGGAAACTGCCTGTTTTTATTTCCGTGTCACTGATTTAACAGTGCTTAGATTTTCTATCATTGGTTCTCCTCATCATGAACTAACTATCTGCAGTGATTGCAAAGTAATGATTCAGTTAGTATTAAAATGGCAGAACAGTGCAAAGGATCTGATGTAGCATCTTCCACCAAAACAAAATAAAATACAGTCAGACCTCTATAATGAAATTGATCAATCACTTGAAAAAATTCATCAAACAGAAATTTCATTTTAAAGAAATATGACATTTTCAACAATGCAAAATACTGTAAATCAATGTTCAGAAATATAGTAAAAAATAGAAAGTAAATCGGAAATAGGTGGGAATGAGTAAATTTTCTAACATTTTAAAACAATTAATTTATTAATACATACATATTAGGAAATGACTACTTAATGATGTGCCCAATATATTAGTACATTTAAGAATTATGTCATAAAATATTTGGTTATTTTTTATCGTACACTGGATTTTACTGTACATCGTTCATAAAAATGTTCACATGTTTTTTAAACGCCCAAATATATTTTATGCACATTTTCTTCACAGTTGAAGGCCTCAGTGCAAAGTTTCAAATGTTGCCAACATTTCATGTTTGGAAGGTGTAATATTGCCCTCATTTTCATCCAGCTCATCGTCTATATTGTCACTAGTTCTTTGAATACTCTCCAAAATGTTGGAGTTACTTGGATATTCAGCTACTATGACATCATTATCAACAATTAAAAATTCCTCAAGAACGATTCCTCCACTGATAAAACCTCTTTCTTGGAGTTCTTCCTAAGATTGCTAAATGGCATGTAGTAGTTCATCCCTCTCATCGCTGTTAATTGGCATTTTAACAAAACCTGCTTTTGCGAAACAATTGTTAATCGTTGTTTCTGTCACATCTTGACTCCACACTTTCGCCAACTCTGATATGCACATCCACAAATCTATAACAGAATCTATAGGTTGGTTGGGTTCTATTCTCAGTATAATTTTTTTCAGTATGTATGTGCTTTCGGTAGTGCATTTTCAAATTCTTGATAATGTCTTGGCCCATTGGCTGCAGTTTAAACAAAGTATTCGGAAGGAAGAAAACAAACTTCACACTTAAGTTTTGAAATTACCAAGTGAAGGTGGGCAGGGCAGTTATCAATAATCAACACTATTTTTCTGTTTTCTTTCATCCTCTTTCTATTGGAATTTAAAATCCATTCAGAAATTTCACTTGTCATCCAAGCTTTTTTTGTTGTAGTCCATCTCTGACGACTTTACTCCTTTGAAATATCAGAGTTGTTTACTTTTCTATTACCAGAAGCTTCAGTTTTTGATTACCAGCCATATTTGCACCAACCAAGACTGTAATTCTCTCCTTACTATTTTTACCACCTAAACATTTATCACCTTTAAAAGTCAGTGTCTTGTTCTGCAAAACATTTAAAAAATAGACCTGTTTCATCGACGTTAATTATGTCTTTGGGCTCGTAGTCCTCATAATTTTTTTTCCAAAACTGTTTCTTTCCAATGTATGGTGCAGTGTTCTTCGATTGCAACTCCACTTTCATTAGAAATAACTTTTTCAAGTAAGCCATGGTGCTTTTTAAATTTATCCAGCCAACCAGAACTGCCTTGGAATATTTTATGCCCCAGAAAAAATGCATAGTCCATAGCCTTTTCTTTTATTAATGGCTCTGATATTGGCTTGTTCAACTTCATCCACTTAAAAACTATAAGAAGATATAGATCTTAAGAAGATCTATATCTTCTTATAGGTATAATTTCACACGCTTCTGACTAAGTCCTGTTTCCTCAAACTGTTTGAGAATTGAAACACTGTTTTTCAGAATGATTGACACGCTACTGGCAGGGATACCAAATTTTAAAGCGTTTTCTTTTTTTTTTTTACGCCACAGTCTGCACTATTAAGCACTTCTGCTTTTTCCACTACATTCAAGGATTTCCTCCTAGACATTGTAAGGTTACTTGCACAGCAGCTAAAACAGAAAAGATTTAGGGACCACTTGTACATACCATACAGAGACAAGTGAAAGTATGGATGGCTCATATTTGGGAAACAACAGATGAATTTTCGGGATAAAGGAAAATCACTCTCTTCTAATTCTCCAATAGGGCACTTACAATATAAAACAGGTTGACCAGAGCTAATGTCCATGTTGGGAATATGCTTTAATCTTTACCAATGGCTGTTAATCTTTGCCAGTGGCTCTTAAAAGCTAAAGTGATTAATTCTTAATCCTTTTAGCTCTTAATTTGTGCTTTCTACAGCATCAGCTCTATTGCATAAAGGCCAGAGGTGCGAAAAATGTGCTTACAATAGAAAACAGATTGACCAGAGCCAATGTCCAGAATATGTATTTAGTATCCATAAAGTATTTAAGGGCCAAGGCCTCATGCTACAAGGTAGAACCTACATATTAGTCATTTTTGCCCTTAAATACTTTATAGTCTATATCACTACGCACCATCAGGCATCTCTCATATTGTGAAGTTATACTTCATAACTGGGTTCTCACTATTGCAACCAGGGTACCTGCCCACCCACCGAAGAGAAGCCAACAAGCTTTGAAACGGTGCTGTCTGGGTGGTGGTATCTGCTGAGAATAAATAACAATAGTCTTCTCCACTGGTGAAGTGTTATTTATTCAAGGTAGTACAATACCATGGCAACTCGTGAAGGCAGTCACAATATGAGATATAACCAAAACGATGCCAATTTAATTAATTTAACTACTTTGGTAGATAGCTATGTTAAAATGATGCATTTGCACTAACCTACATATTAGTATTCACAAAGTTGAAAATAATGAAATGTCATGATCATGCACTCTCCTAATACATTATGCTGTAACAACATACCCTGATTCTCATTGCTAACAATCTTGCCTACCTTCATATCAACAGGTTTTCACGTGAAACTTGTAACATCATCAATAACACCATGATTATTATTAACAAAAATTACAAACAAGGCAGGTCCTATCACAGAGCAATGAGGGACATCACTGATAACACTTGTCCATTTGGAGCATTGCCCATTTATAACCACTTTTCCTTCTACTTGTAAACCTAGCAAACTTCTCTCAGTGACATGCTTCTCCAGCTTATGCGTAAGACATTTGTGTTGGATTGGTAAACACCTTTCTAAAATTTAAATTAAATTATATATTACCCTTCCAAAGAAGCCCTGAGCTTTTGCTGCACCTGCCAAAAAAAAAATAAATAAATAAGAGGCAACTTATTCCAATAATTAACCCCTCATGGATTTGATGGATTTCATCAAAAGAAAACTTTGTGCAGTCCAGTTATTTTTAACTGCAAGTTTGAATTTATATCCTCTAGTTCTGGAATCATAACATTAAAAATTTTACTCTTCCATTTTATTTTCAGATCTGAGCGTTATACACCACAGTCAAATTGCTTCTGAGGTATCTAGTTTTCAAGCTCTGCTGCTGCCCACATATTTTAAGTCCTCATATAGGTATCATTTTGTTGATCTCATTAGGCATATTACCTATGTTTTGGGGGGGAAAAAAAACACTAATTTTTCCTGAAAGGAAAATCAGTGTTTTTTTTTTTTTTTAGGTGTAGTCTCTGTACTGGGATACAGTATTCCAAGCGTGGTCTCACAATTTCCTTTATGCAGTGGTATTATGAACTATCTCTACAAGCAAATGTTCAATGAGTCATTGAAAGGGCATCACAGGCCTTCCTTGTTACCTGTCTATGCTGCTCAGAAGAGGACTTCACGTCTGACCATATTGTGACTCTTAGATCTCAGTTCCTTTGTGATTATCTTGGTACCTTTCCAGATTGGTTGGACAGGATCTTTTCTTAACAAAACTATGTTGTGACCTTAAAGTATTATTAATACTTGAAGGAGGAAACCCTTAATCAGATTCCATAATTTTTCCTGCTGTAAAAGTCATACAGATCTATAATTTCTTCTGATCACTCTTGGAATCCCCCACCTTGTATGTGGGAGACAGATATTTGCAATTTCCAATCTTCTGTAATTTCACCTTACTTTAAGGAGCTCTCATTATTTCAGATAAGATTTTAGTTAGTGATTCTTAACTACATCTTTCAATGTAACCAGATAGATACCGTCAGTCCCATTGCTTTTTTTAATCGAAGGAGAAATTATCAGTTTAATTTCTCCTGTAATTTATTGACTAAGCTCTCCCTAAACACAAATCTATTCCATGCTGAATAATATTTAGTTCAACTAAGTGTTCTCTCCTTAAAAAAATATCTTTGTGTGAATATAAGGTTCAGGAAAACTTATTCAACTTATCAGCTATCAGGATCAGTGTAGATGATATATATTGATTCCACCTCTCTCCTACAGTGGGTCAGTATGGTATGTTCATTTGCTTGCTTGCAAGCAAATGAACATACCAAGCAGGGAAAAGGTGATTATTCCTTTGTATAAGGCAATGGTCAGGCCACACCTTGAGTACTGCATACAGGTCTGGAGGCCCCATTTTAGGGAGGACGTTGAGCTGCTTTTGGTAAGATATTTCAAGCCCCCTTTTCTGATCAGTTTTCTGACTATTTTTGTTAGATATTTCAGGCTTCCTTTTCTGACCAGTTTCAAAATAATAGAGTCAATTCTTTGATCATCCAATTTGATATCCAACTGGTGCCATACCTTTTAAAGATATGAAACGGTGTGTAGCAGCTAGAATTATGCCATTCTGTGTGGGTTTCTATGTTTGTCAACTAATAGCTATTTTTAACTCAGTTTTTTATGCCGATTTTAGAAATATTATTAATTTTTTCTATTAAGTTTATAGTATGCCACTAATATAAAAGCCTAATAAATTTCAGGCAGAGGTAATAGGGTTCCCCATCAGTTATTTTGGGTTTTTCAAGCTTCATAATGAAATCACCTTGTGAACCTCATGATCGTAATACAGAATAAACCGTGATGTGATCCAAGTAATTAATTCTCCAAAAATCACTTAAACAATAACAGCTATAATGAATGTACATCTTTATAACTGGAATTCATTCATAAAGATGAAGTTTAAAATTTGTCCAAATATTTGATAGGTCATGCTGCTTGTAGCTCATTGGGGAGGGGCTTACACATAAATGTTCCATTCTACTCCTACCACAGAAATCATTTGCTCCATTAAGGAATTTATAACCAAATAATTCAACTTTTGAATTGACAGAAGAACTTTTACTTAGGAGAGCTCAAAGCCCTAGTCTTGCCCAAACAGGATAAAACAATACACATTAGTAAGCTGTATTCTCAAAATAATAGTGCCAAAAGTGACTTGTTGTGTAGCAACATGTAGTAATTTCTAAGACAAAATTTACCATTATGATAATGTGTTTTTTGTGAACAAAAATATATCAAAAGATAAGCATATGAGAATTTAATGTCAAAATAGAATTGTTTCAGGGCATTGGACTTATCCCAAAGTTGATAGAGCCACAAAAGAAAACAAACTTCAAGATAAAGCATAAAATTTATTAATATTTATAAAAGCACCTTGCTTTGCAATGACTTTAAATACTTTGGCGTAGATACAGTGAATTTCTGACATATCTATAATTATTCCATGAATGAAAAATGGGTCTTTCCAGAGTTTCTATATTACCAACTTAGCAGCAGTGTCCAGTCCATCACAGGAATACCACTTAAATGTGATATTCTTGATATTGATATTCTGTGCGAGTCTTGCAAAAACCATGATATTATCATTTCTAACCACTGGCACCAGTAGATAGGAACATTCCCAGTTGGAAGCTGCATTATGGATTGGTGTATTGTTTTGAAATTGGTAGATTTTTCGAGTCAACAAATCTAAGATGGTGATTGAGAAGCTGTAGATAACATCTGCATTCATTCTTGTGAATACATATACTAAACTTGTTTGTCTACTGTTGAATAATCCTCTCCAAACTATTACACTGCCACCTCTGTGTTTTGAGACTTCACCTCAGTCTTGCAAAAATCGTGCTAATAGCATTTGTAGCCACTGGCTCCATCAAGGTTGAACTATTTCTATCACTCAACAAGCTTCCATTTTGCAGTCAAAAATATCATTTTCCTGTGATGTAGTGGCTATATAAGTGGATTGGCAATAAATCACGATGTTTCAACATCAGGTTCAGTTGCTGCTTGTCAGATGTTCACTTTAAATTGCTTATTCATTGCAGTAGCTTTTTTTTTTTTTTTTTTCTATATAAAGCATCAGTGACGGTGGGTGACCTTTTAGTTTTATGTGTCTGTATATTCTATCAAATTTAATGAAGTTTTCTACTATATGATGAAAACAATTCTTCTGCTTAGCATTAGAACTTATGGAATGTCTGGCTTTATGCAGTTCCTGAATTTATCTTTGTTGTAATTGAATTAAGTGTTTTGCCTCTACCGATTTTATTTTATCAGTCTTAATTTCTAATAAATACAATTATTTATAGTCCCACACATAACAGTATAATGCATAGCTTCATAAATGTCAGCCCTGTGATTGTTCATATGCATAGGACTGTTTTACATTTTTATTTGTAGAGATGACTATCATTCTGGGATATGTTCACTACCCAGAAATATTTACTTGTCTGATATTTCGTTCATCTTCATTTTGTTCATACCTGATTTTTTTTTTTTTTTTTTTTTTTTTTTTGGTAGTTGTTGGCGCATAGGCTTCTGTGGCCATAATGCACCTCCCAAGGTTTTTGCAGTACTTTGATCCAAGCCCGAGGCAGGAATCGAACCCGCAACCTTTAGGTTGCCAGGCAGGCACTTTACCCACCTGGCTAGCCCGGTCAGCATCCTGATTTGTTCACTTCTTCGCAATGTACACACGATTACGTATGATGTGTTGGTTCAACTCAAAAGTCAATTTTGCATACCCTTGACAAAGGTGCATTTTGAGATGCTTCTTGACAACAATTTGGTTGTTGCCATCCTTAAGTTCAATTATTTGCAGAAAATCTATTTCTTCCTTGAAGCTACAGACGTTTACTCTCAACTTACTTTTTTAGCAAAATAGCTAAAAAAAAAAGGAAAGCGCATCTTTAATTTTTCCATTCTTGCCACCCAAAGAGTGTCATGAGACATTACCAAGGAGCTAAGAGAATCCTCTGCACCTTGACCAGAAAACTCCTCCAGATGTACAGCATCCCATCCCACTTTGTTCCATCTTGATCCTTCCAGAGTTATCCTTCTCAGCCACTATAGCTGGAGCCACAAGTTTATGAAAGTTGATCAGAAAACAATTGTTTCCAAAGTAATGTCAAATGAAAATTTTCTCTGTTCCTCCACATCTTCCCCACCCCACCTCAAAAGAAAAGCTGTGCTCTGGTGTTCATTGCCAGATAAATGACTCAAGGGATCATATCACCAGTTATAAATCAAATGAACACATTAGGAATACTAGACTATGGCATATAAATTATAATGATGCTATCTTGCACTCCATCTTTGAATGCTGCTGTTTCAACCTGCTGTGACCAAAAACTTTCTCCCTTGAACACCAGCAAAAAAGGCAGTTAAGAATTGTACTAGATTCAAATTTATCTTCTCAACTTTGCTAAGAGCAGGCCAGAAAAATTCAATCCAAATCACTAAGAACAGGGAGGATCATCAACTCATCCCCATAGGATTTTGTAATATGTTCATCTGAAGGGTTATTTAATGCAGATGGAGATAACTTATAAAGAAGACATTTCACTGTGTTAAAAATTTATTAAAACTAAATTTTGGATCAAGCAGTTAACATTTAACTTTAAAATTAAAAACATTACTCTTACCATTCTGCTTTCTCTTAAAATTTAGAACTTTACTTTACACATCCTGCTGTCTCTTGTGGGCCATCTTCAGTGAATTACATTCCAGAAAACTCATAAAGTAACAAAACAGTTCATTAAAGATTGTTGAAAATTGTATGGTAGATACAATTTTCAATCACATGGTATGGTATAACAACATGTGAATGTTATTTAATAGTCTCTCTCTCTCTTACGTGCACGCAAACACAAAAGGTTTGTGTGCATATGTATTCACTGCACATCAAGAGACTGCATATGTAAAAATAAAGAGACTGCATATGTATTCACTGCACACCAAGCACCACCTGTGAAACAAAGGCAGAGCAGTTGACCATGAACCTTTCCCTAGTTCTCTTCCAAGTCCCATTCTGACACACTCATTCACTTTGCAGTAAGACAGGTTTTCATTACTTTGTGTTAACATTAGTAGAGGCATATGGTATGCCTTATATAGCATCAGCCAAAAAAAAAAAAAAATCTTCCAATTTCACCCATCCATTCACTCCAAATGTTTGTCTAGTTCTGCCTTGAACTTATTTAAGTTGACTTCACTATAACAGGTGGAAGTTTGTTCCAGCTATCAGTCGCCCACTAGCTAAAGGCAAATTTCCTCCCTCACATCTATTCTACAACTGTCTTTCCTCAATTTGAAATTTATGTTCCCTTAGGTGAGTAATATGAGCAAGAGGAAGAATCCCATCAGCATTGAGCTTGCTCAAACCATTCAAGGCGTTATACACCTCAAATTAGATCACTTTGCAGGTGCCTAGTCTGTAGATGCTGCAATTTGCAGAACTTAAGCCTTTCTTGGTAACAGCAACCCTTTGTTCCACTCAACAATCTTGTTGGCCTTCTCTGTACTCTTTCCAGTAGCTCTACCTAGTTCCTAAAATGAGGACTCCATACCTGTATGCAGTACTCCAGGTGTGGCCTGACCAATGCCTTATACAAGAGGAAAATCACCTCCTTATCCCTGCTTGCAAAATTCCTGTATATGACAAAACACCATAAGCTACTCATGCAGCCTATCTGCATTGCTCAAAAAACTTCATATCTGACTGCACAATTACCCCCAGGTCCTTTTCATTCTCCACTACCCTGAGTGTAGTACCACCCAGTTGATATGTTACTCTGGGGTTACTGATACCCATATGCAGTGTTTTTGAAGTTTGCCAGAAAAATGACAGAAGAATTGAACAAGTCATTTCTTCTGTCAAGAGCTTTCATGTTTGAATGACATAAAAGATTTTTAGAAGGAAGACAATGTGGAAGACTATGAACGATCAGGCGTTCTGGTATCCATGAAATCTGATGAAAATGCGGACTAGGCAAGGACATTGATTAGAAGTTATTATCATTTAAGCATTAGAATAGTTGCATCAGAATGCAATATGGACAAAGAAACAGTTAGATTTTAACTGAAAATTTAGGCATGAGAAAAGTGTGCGTCAAGATGGTGCCCAAAAATTTTAAGTGAAGATCAAAGAATGAGAAGACTCCAAGTTTGTGAAGATGTTTTGAAAAAAATTAAGATCCAGACATTTCTGAGTACTGTAATTACTTTTGTTGAAAGTACAACCCATAAACTAAATGACAATCAATTCAATGGAAGACAAAGCAACCATCTAGACCAGTGGTTCTCAAACTACTGAAATCTATGGACCCCTTCAAAAATGAAAAAAAAAAAGTTCACGGACCCCCCTATGTGTGCGCATGTGCATATGTTTCTGTGTGCGTATATATGTATGAACACTGGGTTTACTGAAAAGAAAATTCAAAGTTTTATGTTTAAAACAACTGAACTTTATTCTTATTTTTACATAAATGTATAATAATAATTTTATTTATCATCACTTTGCTATACATAGAATGAATAAGTTGACCAGTTCCAGAGGGTCTTTTTGCAGATCCCCTGGAACTGGTCTACAGACCCCAGTTTGGGAACTGCTGATCTAGATCATTGTTTCCCAAACTACTGCGATCTACAGACCCCTTCAAAAATCAAAAATGTTTATGGACCCCCTTCAAAAAAACAAAAAAGGTTTGTGGACCCCTATATATATATATATATATATTTGAAATGGCTTAAAATTTTTATAATGCAATAACATAAAATAAGAAAATAAAAAAATTATGAGCTTATACTGCACACACACACACACACACACACACACACACACACACACACACACACACACACACACACACACACAGGTAGCCCTTGTTTGGCGTGGTCCGATTTGCGCCAATTCGCAATAGCGCCGATCACTGACCACAGCTGCATTTTTATTTATTTATTATACAGTAACATTTTTTTATAATTGTGCTATTAATAAAATAAATATAATAATAGTGATAGTTGTGTGCAGTTTTTGCCATCGTGTTATAAAGTTTTTAATTTAATAGAATAAAGAGGCGCCATGTCTGGTAAAAATAGTTCATGGAATCTGGTGAAAGTCGCCGTAATTTGTGTAGGGCTATGAATATGCCTCCATTGACTATTACTACAACTATGAAGAATGCTAATAAAATAAAACAATTGATGCAAAGTGGTAGGCGAAATTTTTGGTGCCCAGAACCTTGTGATTTCATCCGTGGATCAATCAGTGTAATGGCTCACGTATGCTTGGATTTGTCTAATGTTCAAAATGTAGTGATACCCTGACCATTATTGGCCTTGTGGTCCTCTGTCGAAATGGGACACAGTGGTCAGTCTTTCATTTTGTTTGATTTCATTTGGTCCAGTATTGTAGTTGGCTTTCCTTTCATTTTTAAGTGATATTTCGCATAATTTGGAACAGGGTGCCTGTCTGAGGGGTGCCATTAAATTTTCTTCTTTTGGCTTATAAATTATTTTAGGAATGTTTCCTTCTGTAATACCCTTTCTCCTTCTCCCCTCCCCTTTTTGTGTTATGATATATGATTTATTTTATTTTTGCTCATTTGGTTTGCCATGCTACTGGTATTGAATTAATTATTTTATTTTGTATTTTAAGCAGCATGCGGTGGTTCAGGCATTAATGCTGCCCTGTTATTCCTACTTTTTAAATTTAATTTTCATAATTTTCTTAATATTACAGTTAGTTAATTTTTCAATATACAGTCGGACCTCTCTTTAACGAACTTCCATGTAGCAAAATTTTTTGATTTCTTTTTTGGTTATTACATTGAAAATAGTTTCTGTATAATAAAAAAAAATTTCCATATGATGAACTAATTTCGAGAGACCCGGGTATGCATTGTTCGCACCTCTGGCCTTGAAGCAATAGAGCTGACGCTGCAGAAAGCACAAATTAAGAGCTAAAAGGATTAGGCATTAATCCCTTTAGCTTTTAATAGCCAAAGATTTTAATTCCATGAATTAAGAGCTAAAACATTTTACCATTTAATGGTGCCTGCAAAACCCTGGAGGAGGAAACTGGCCAATCACGGTGTGGGATAGAAAAATATGGAAGTTTGGGAGAGGCCTTTGCACAGATGGGTCAGCAATGGCTAAAAATAAGTAAAACCTATACAATTTATTAGTTATTATATAATGACACCTAATGAATAACCCTTATTTAAATCTTACAGAAAGATTTTTAAATAGGGGTTATTCATTATGCAAATTAGTCAACATCATTATGCAAAACATAAATTGGAGATAGGTGCAACAAATGACAGAGCGGATCATAAACATTTTATTAAAGTTTCGTATACGCAGCATTGGTATAGACCAGGGGTGGCCAAAAGGTCAATCACGACAAATTTTAAATGTATATAAAAAATAGATTAGTCAAAATCTAAATGTTATTATTGTTATGCACCCCACTGCATAGGCTTATTACAAATCTGTTGAACCACGTTACTACTTTTGCCACCCCGCAGCCGCTAGGCTTGTGTAGCGAAAATTCACGCAGTTATGTTGTGGAGAGCAATAGTGTATGTGTCGAATTCCTATTTAGCTTACTTAATTTTAATAACTGGACAGTACTTATTTGTTAATTTAATACCCTTTGATTTAAAATGAATACTACAAAAAAGAGTAAAACTTATCATTTTCATCAAGAGTTGGAACTAGAATACTTTTTTGTAATGATAAAAGAAAAATGTCGTTTGATTTGCAATGCTTCTGTGATTATATCCAAAAAAGGAAATTTAGAAAGGCACTTCAATGCACTCTATGGTAAATACCAATCGGATTTTCCACCTAATAGTGACTTTTGAAAAAATAAAATTGCCACCATTTAAGCTCGTATCAATAACAACAGATGGAGCTAAAGCAATGACGGGGCATCTTAACGGATTCATCGCATTGTGCCAAAAGGATGATGAATTCCCAGATTTTTTTGAGTTACCACTGTATCATCCACCAACAAGTGTTAGCCAGCAAAAGATTAAATACTAAAAGTGTTATGGGCATATCTTTCCAAATCATGAATTCCATCAGAGGAGAATCTCTTCAAAGGAGACTTTTCAAAATGCAACTCGATGAACATGAACCAGATCTGATATTACACACAAATGTGAGGTGGATGAGTCTGAGTAAGTTTCTATAGAGATTTCGAAATTTGCTGAATGAAATTAAAAAAATTGTTGATCAAAGGGTGATAATTATGAGCAACTGCAAGATGTGGAGTGGTTGTGTGATCTGGCTTTTTTGGCAGATTTTACCAGTAAATTAAGTGATCTGAATTTGGAATTACAAGGAAAAAATAAAATGTGGGTGACGTGATTAGTAGTATTTCTGCATATAAATATCAATTTTTGACAATGACTAAGGATTTCAAACAAAAAAAAAAAATTCAACGTTTTACAAATATGCAAGGTAATTTGCAAAAATCAGTTTTTGAATTTAATAGTGAGAAATATGTTTCTGAAATTGAGAAAGTTGTGGATGATTTTGAAACAATTGAAGACATGGTTCAATATATTTAATGTCGACTTAGATATGAAACAAATTGCAGAAAATACTACCTGAAAATGAAATTATTATGTTGCAAAATGATATCTTCCTAAAAGCCAGATCATCAAAAAAGGACTTTTGGAAATATGTTTGCCGAGAGAAGTACCCAAATGTAAAAAAATGCAGTGAACTTTTAAGTTGCTGTTTTGTTTGCACATATCTATATGAATTGGCCTTTTTGTATTTGAAACAAAGACAAAGAATCGCTGTGCTCTTATGGACTTGCATACAGAAGATTCTTTACGGTTGGCCTTATCACAGTATATCCCCGATTTTGGAAGCTTGGCAGATGACACGAAGACACAAACTTCACATAAATTAAAAATTTAAATATGTATGAATTTAAAATAAAAATTCTTAATTGTATTTAATTTTAAAATTTATAAACAACATATTTCAATATGTGTTGATTAACTTTTTTAACCATGTGCAGTGAAATTCTCGAGATGGTAGATTTTGAAGAAAAAAAGTAGATCGCATCACAAATTAAGTTGGCCACCCCTGGTATAGACAATTCATTATCATTTTTAAGAACACTGAATTTAAGATTGTTGATTAACCCATGAGTAAGCTCATGGGTTAATCAACAATCATGAGCTTCCACGAGTAACCCATGGAAGCTTTAAGGATACAGCAGCATGCGGCATCGGTTAGAGCAGGTAGGACAGGTGCCTCAGAGCTTGCGTTTCATGCGATCAGTGATGAGCACATTCCTTTTTAATGAATCGAAAGTCCTTAATACACAACAGGAATATTTTAAATTATTAATTGCTGAAACATTAGAAATGAGATTAAATGTCGACTCTTTAATTATATACATAGACCTTATAATATACATAGACCTTATAATATTTCGGAATTAATATACATAGACCTTATAATATTTCGGACTCGTGGACTCTAACGCATATGTATGTAAAGTAATTCATACATTCATTTATATAAATAATCTTGTCTGGTTTCCATAATTTTTTATATATATCGGGGGGGGGATATCATTTGTGTATGGTTTTATGTACTTCTTGTGAACACAGAAAATCCAAATAAATTGGTCACTTAAAAGAAGTTGTAAGCGATTTGCACACACCTTCAGTTCTCTGGCATTTTTTTGGTGACACGTTATACATGACATAAAGTTTATCAATAAATGCTTTAAATCTATCAATACCTGCAATGGATTTCACAATATCATAAACTGATAGTTCTAATTGGTGATTAGTGCAATGCCACACTATTCACAAAGGGAATTTTTTTTCATTACTTTCGTAATGCCACTTTTACTACCCATCATAACACTGCACCATCACTTGTGACACAAACTAAATGGGTGCCTCCGTAGCCAGGTGGGAAGGAGCAGCAGTGCATAGCACATGCTTCTTGATTAGACCGGGGTTCGAGCCCATCACCACCAAATACGGAGGATGCGGAAAGGTTAGGGAATGATCACCACATATTCCAGGAGCAATATAGCCTTAGTTGCTAATGCTCCTAAAAACCAAATAACAAACAAACAAACTAAATGTGTTTTTAAATAGGTTTCCGTCATACCGTACGACTGAAGACAATTGAGCAGAGAATCAAATATCCCTTTTGTAATAGCACTTTCCAGTTCGATCAGGTCCAAAAACAAATTTACAGGAGATCTCATTCCATTGTCAAATGTACAAGTTCAAACGTAAACGATTAAAGTGGATTTCTTACTCGCCGTGGTCAATTATCAATGATATTTTACTGTTTGACATAACGATTTTATTAGCCAGATTTTTTCTCACATCAGTAATGTGATTCAAAATGTTAATGCAAGCTTAGTTGAATACAACCCATGTCAGTCGTATTTTATTCTTGTAGGTCAATCTCCGATTCATAATTATGAAAAGACTGATTTTCTTTAGCCACATCATATGTGGTGCAAAAAATTTTTGCTGTTATTGATTTTTCATGAGATACTCTTTAAACATAGCTTTTCAGGGAATCCTTTCTCAGCTTCTGCTAGCAGCTTTATGTCCCGTTGTTTCCTTGTGACCAAAAATTTTTTTTTTTTTTTTTTTTAAGACAAGATGCCATCTGCTTTTGCCAAAATAGGTAACTTCATTGTTTGCCCATTCCTTAGAAATGCTCATGCCCACCTTCTTTTCCACTCCAAAAGTTCCAATTTGTTTACATAATGCACAGCCAAGTCTCTTATTTTGATAATTTAGCCAGTTATACTTTGCACAGAAGTCATTTTTTTTGATCAACAGTCCAGTAACTTGGGCAATCATTTATGTCAGTCATCCTTTGCTGTTGGATGCGGATACCATCAGGAACAAAAAGTCTTTGACACAGTCTCTGTAGTTAAATCTTCATTCAAATTTTCACTTGTTTTTAATTTAACTGTGGAAGGTGAAAAGAAACTAAATTCTTCATTTTTACTTTACGGTTCAATTTTTTTTAATACTAATTCACTCACAGTCTTGTTACCACTTTACTGCACAGGCAGTTAAATAAAATCCTTGCAGCTAAATTGAAATTGTACAAATACAAAGTTATTAGTGTTGAACAAACTTATATTATAGTAAAAGTTGCAGAAAAACTAGTGGGGAACCAATACAAGCCCTTAGGAAATAGGATTTACAAAGGGGGAATAGTCAAGTAAAAGGTAAGAGTTTACTGAAATGAGTGTAGATGAACAGAACACCTACAAAAGTGGGATAAACCCTAATCAAATAAATCTACATTTGGACCTCTATATAACGAGATTGGTTTTTCGCTTGCAAGAATTCATTAAACAAAAATTTCGTTATGAAGAAATAAACAATAAAAGATGGTAAATAAACCAGAAATAAGTGGAAATAAATACATTTTCTAACATTTCAAAACAATTTATTTATACATATAACATATTAAGATATATTAATATAACATATAACATTATTAAGATAGAATTTTTTTTTCATACGCACAATGCACACAACATTAGTACAGTTAAGAATTATTTTGCAAAATATTTGGTTATTTTTTGTTTGTATACTGGATTTTAGTGTATATGGAGCATTAAAAAAATGTCTGCATTTGTTTTAACATACCTTCTATTTTCAAGAACATTTTCTTCATACTGTAGGACTCTATGAAGATTCAAAAACTGCCAACATTTCATGTTTAGGTTTAATACCTTCATTGTCCTCATTTTCATTCTCTTATCATCAGTATTGTCACTAGTTCTTAAATTTGATTTTTTTTTTTTTTTTTTTTTTTTTGAAACTGTTAAATGTCAGAATCACTTGGATATTCAAGTACTGTGACCATGTACCTGAACAATAGGGATGCTTCAAACTGCTAGCAAAGGGAGAATCAATGACTAATAAGGTAGTGTAGAAAAGACACTAAACTTTTTTTAAGAAAAAAAGGAGTGATAGCAGAGGAATAGCATCTCAATATTGCTTTCAGCCAGCCTAATCGTGCACGAGAAATAAGTTGTAGTAATTAAGGACAGTAGAAAACAATTGGAAGAAGGGGGAATATAATTGTTTTCGGGTTGTCCTGGGTTGCTAAATCCGTACCATAGTCGGTCCCTGGACAGGAACCGACTATGGTACGGGTTTACGGGTATATATAACTAGTAGTGCCTCAGATCCATAACCCAGTTTAATAATTTAATACTTTTTCTTGCTTGCTTAGTTGTTCAGTAATGTGATCATATCCTATTATTTTTTATCAATATTATATGTATGCACGTTCGATTCCCGCCTCGGGCTTGGATCAAAGTACTGCAAAAACCTTGGGAGGTGCAATATGGCCACAGAAGCCGATGCGCCAACAACTACCAAATCAAAATCAAAAAATCAAAAATCAAAAGTATGCACGTTTTTCTGTGTGCCTGTGTGTATATGTATGACCACTGGGTTTTCTGAAAAGAAAATTCAAAGTTTTATGTTTAAAACAACTCAACTTTATTCTTATTTTTACATAAATATATAATAATAGCTTTATTTATCATCAATTTGCCATACATAGAATGAATAATTTGACCACGTTCAGGTGGGTTCATTTCAAAAACTGCCTGGAATTAGTCTACTCCCAGGGATCTGTGGACTGCAGTTTGGGGAATGCTGTTCTAGACCAAAAAGTAAGAATGTTAAAATCAAAATTGAAAACTATGCTTCTTGTATTCTTCAATATTAAAGGAATTATTATGGCTGAATTTCTCCCACCAACTCAGACTGTCGTCCATACTATATTGAAGATCTGACAAGGGTTGCATGAAAAAATTCAAAGGAAGACACCTGAATTGTGGAAGGATGGCTGGATGCTTTGTCAAGACAATTGTCCAGCACACAACATGCTGTCTGTTCACCAGTTTATGGCCAAAAAACAAATCCCTGTATGTGAACATTCACCCTACTAGGCTCTTGTGACTTTTTTTTCAGTTTCCCTAAACTGAAAAGTAAAGTGCACTTAAGGGAATCCATTTTCAGTTCACTGAAGACATCTATAAAAAAAATGACTGAAGTGTTAAAAGCGGCTTACAGAAGATGACTTCTATAAATGTTTCTATGCTTGGAAGAAATGTATGGAACAGTGTATGCATGCATGCCCAAGGCAATTATTTTGAAGGGGATAACTTGTGTAAGATATGAAATATTTCATTATATTTATTTTATTGCAAAAGTCTTGTTATTTAATAGCCACACCTTGTATTATATAAGGAAGTTTTAAGTTCAGAGCAAATATTTTATTTTAACTCTTAATCCAGTGAGGAAAATTTGCAACAAAAGGTCAGAATGTGTTGGTATATATTAAATTGTAACTGTTTGATTCATAATACATTGGTTAAAAAGCAGTTTTAATGAACTGTTTTTTTACCAGTGCAGTGAACTTTTTCCTTTGGAAGCCACTGGATTTACCTAATTCCTTACTGAAGTGGCATGTAAACTGTGGAACCCCCCCCTTCTAAGGGTCTGCAGAAAGATCTATGCATGGGGATCTGCAAGAATTGTATGCACCACAACTGAGTTGCATAGTAAAAAAAAAAGATAAAAGCTCATCCATTGTACTATTTTTGATTTTTAAGAGGTAAGTTGTTGGAGACTTTAAGCATTTTCGAAAGCGAGATATAAATGATTGTGTTAAACATACTACATAAAGACAATTTTTAATTTCTGTATATTTTTGAAGGGTTTAGAAATATTTTTGTTTGTCGATTGCAATGTTTTATTATTAAGAACAATAAAACAACAAAATGTTTTATTTTGATAGACTGCCAGTAAGTTTGGAATCAGAAGGGTCTATGGCCAAAAAAAGTTTGTGTGACTTCCCTATTGTACCTTCAACATTAGCCTTACACAGTGGCCAGACTCTACTCTTTCCCCACCAATCCTCTAGTTTCACAACTGTAGAGAAAGAGGACAACTGAGACGAAACTGGCCACTAACATCAGTAAACAATGAAGTTATTACACACAGGAGAAGGGATTATGAGTGCAATAATGAGTGTTATTACACTCATAATATTGCACTCATAACTAAGCTGCAGTGTCCCTATTTGCGTACTGATGGTTGGCAGCATGGTTGCATTATTTAGAGGAATCACCAGGTTACCAGCACATGTAGCAGCTAGATAAAAACAGATCAACCAATAGTATCCTGTCTCCTCCCCTTCACATGCCCCAGACTGATTTCTTGGTTTCTTTTGGTGGTATATATAGCATTTGGTTCATTAACACATGTCCACTTGTATTTCTTTTTCTGTTCTTTAGTTCTGTTATTCATTTCAGTACATAATCTTTTTTAAATTTAATTCTCTACTCACAAATGACCCAAGGGAGCTGTAGTATTTGGTTTTGTGTAATTTGTTTCACATTTTGTTTTTGATAAATTTATCTTTATTTCATTGTTATCTAATCATATTTTTATTGCTCATTATTTGTATTTTAATTTTTTAAAAAAATTAAAATAGCTCTGGTTTTACATGTAGACATTATTTCAAGTCTGTGTGTGTGTGTGTGTGTGTGTGTGTGTGTGTGTGTGTGTGTGTGTGTGTGTGTGTGTGTGTGTGTGTGTCAAGCATCTAAAATTGCACATAAAAGTAAAGAAGAGAATGCATCCTCAGTTTATATATGTATATATTAATTAATGCATTCATATTATATATATTAGACATACAAAACTCTTATGGGTAGAGACATTAATTTGAAAATAAGTCATTTTGTATTAATGCTCTGTTTAATAACAAATTAAATTTTTATATGTTCAGAATTACGAAGAAGTGCGAGACAGTTAGAAAATGAAATAGACTTGAAGTTAGTATCATTTAGTAAATTAGCAACCAGCTATAACTCTCACACCTTCAAGCATGAAAAGTGAGTACCAGTCTTATGTTAATAGTTTTCATTAATATTAAGAGGTCTTATGCCAGTTTGTCTAAAATCAGATTTGCTTAAGAAAGGACATAATCCTTATAAAAAGGCATTGATCTATGATGAAGTCTCATAGATATTTGCATATTTCATTAACAGACTCATTTACTTTCATTAGCAGACCTTACATTTTAACAAAAGTAAATTGTCTTGTATACTGTAAAAAAATATGTATTGATGTTGCATTTGTTTAAATATCCAATGTCTGTTGTTTTTGTCAATTTTACCTTCAATCCTCCGTAGCCGACTGGTCAGGAGCGGGAGTGCAGTAGCACATGCTCTTTGAGTAGACCAGGGTTCAAGCCCCTGACTGCTGAATACGGTCGATCTGCCAACCCGCACTGGACCAGCGTGGTAGATTATGGTCCATTTCCCTCAGCATGAATTGTTGAGGAGGCTTCCATCCTGCAGTGGGTTGATAATGGCTGCACTTTACTTTTTTTTTTTTTTTTGTTAACTTCAATTTCCTTAAGTAAGCAGATTTTGCAACTATAAAGCTCAGTTTTCTAAATTAAGGATGGTGTATTATAATTTGAACCCTACTTTAATTTAGAAGGTGTAGAGTACATGAGAGGGTTAGAAATGAGTTAATATAAATAATGAAAATTCTTTTAATATAATATGCTTTTGTTATGTTATTTATGGCAGAGGAGAAAACTTGTACTAAAATATTTCTAATGTAATAAATCTAGTATGAGCTAAAATGAAAAAAAAAATGAAGTATAAACCTCTCTGAAAAACAACTGGTACATTTTAATGCTACAAAAAAATCAAAAATTTCACAACTTTTCACAATTTTCAGCATATTCTCTAGCAGTTTTAATTATGTATTCATTTAATACAATTTTGTATTGCAAAATGAGTTGCATTTTAATTGTTTTATTGGAAATTGGGTTGCATTTTAATTGGATCATAGTGTAGAATGCATAACTTAAATTTAAATGTTTCATTTAAATTTTTATATTTCCAGTATATATTAACCATTATGTATTCATCTATCAGAAGCTGTTAAATTATTTCCATTAAGTTTTATTAACAACTTTTAGTAAAATTTTTTTTTTGTTATTCTTCATGTTATTTATTTATTTTTAGTCTTGATCAAGTGCCTTTACTCAATAGTACCAATAGTGAACATATGTTTGAAACAATAGCTTTGGAGATTGAGCAACTATTATCTAAGGTAATGATTGATAAATTTTTAATAATTGTTTTTCTTAAAAAAAAAGTTGAGAAAAATTTTAGTTTTCACAATTTCCAGGAATTTTTAATCATTTCTCTGAAACTAAACTGAGTTTATCTTTATTTGAGAACATTTATCATTTTGCATGGATGTGGTGAATGCAGTGCCAAGCCACTGACAGATGCTTGAAGAACTTCTGGATGCATAGCCAACGTTTGAGAGAGAGAGAAGAAAAGAAACGAAACAAGTGAAAAATATTATGACGCCCTTTTGAACTATTTAAAGCCAGCACTTTGAAAGGATCATGGTTTGCTGTCCTTAGGTGTGTGCTACAGCATAATACCTGTTCTCACATTGCCTACTCTACTGGAGATAAAATTTGAGGTATTACCCAATTCTCCATATCCACTGGACTTAATTCCATGTGATTGTCACCTTTTTTTGACCACTAAATGATGCACTAAGAAGATAAGATCAAGACAGCAATGCATGAATGGCTTCATTGCCAACTACAGAACTTCTCTTGAAGGATCAGGCATTAGTACAGCATTGGAAGAAGTGTATCGAACAGCATATGATAGGGTTATATTGAAGATTGACATGCATAGTTTCCATATTGTTTGTGAAATACAACTTTTGTTTAACTTTCACAGTTTTCATTTGAATGTCCTTTATATTTGATCTAATGATGTCTGAATTACTGACAAACTAACTAATTTAGCAGTAATGCAGTGAATGACTATGAAGCAACCTTTATTTGACAGAATTTTCCAAAATATTTTTTATGCTGTGGGCACTGAAGAAAAAGCACCCATTCATAATAGAACACCATTTAAACCATCCTTATTGAGAGTCCAAATTTTTCCTTGCCATATTACATGATTCTTGAAACTTAGGTACTAAATGTTAAATGGTAGATTGATGATATTTGTAGCAAATTAACTATTGGGAACAGTCTTGCTTGTTAAGTGAAATTGCTACACTTTTTTTTACATGGCATTAATTAAAGTTGAGTCAGTGTTGTTAATCTTAACTTAAATATCAAAAATTTGATGATTGCAGTTGCAGCTGAATTTACAAAATGTTTCATATAATGTGGAAATTTGTGATTTATTTACACATTTTCAGGCTTTTTTCTATGTAAAGCAGTGCTGTTTGAGAAAGATGTTCTTTGCACTATATGCAAAAAATTTGTTTATCTGATTTTTAAATATGGTTCTATGATATATTTATTTATTACTATCTAATATGCTGTGTAGGTTTTGTATCTGACCTCAGTAGGATACTGGTGTACAGTTAAATAATTAAAATATACAAATTCATTGCATAGAATAAAGACATTTAATTGGAAATTTAGTGTTTTTAGGGTTGGAAATTTCTTTAGAATACCTGTGCTATGATCCTTGTCTTCAGTAGAAATTAAATAAAATAATAATATTGTTATTTATACATGCAGATGTATATTTTTAATATACAAGGGTCAGTCAGTGAGCTCTGCACAACCCTCAATATTTCCGAAAGTATGAGTAGTGTAAATTGTCTTTTTTAGTATTTTGTGTGCTGAAGATTAGGAATATACGCTGACAAACATTGATGGCATAGTGAATCCAGAGGCTATGGTTGAAAAGGATCAGCAAGGCTCCTTTTGGAATAGTGTTGCCAGGTAACCCACCTAGAAAACCAGATAGCTATCAGTTTCACAGATCTGCAAATTCTGGTTTCATGTCAATTACTTCAAAGTAAACAAGTTTTCTGTATGGTGTCAGAAGAATACAAACACATAACAAGGAAGGTTTGGTGTGAAAAAAAAAGTTCTTTTTAAAAAGGGATAGATAGGAAAAAGAAAAAAATACTAGTCTAAAATATAATGGAACTAAACTGAAAGTTTATCCAAAATCTAATCTAAAACTTATTTCTAATCTAAAACTTAATTTCAATTTATTGTACAACTATATATATATATATATATTTTTTTTTTTTTTTAAGACAATACATCTTTCAGATTCAACCAATTGAGAACTATATTAAAAACACAGTTACTTCCTCCTGAAAGATGACTAGTTACCAAGTTTAATATCCCACATTCAGTCTTATCATATGGATGTGCTTTTGCCAGTCTTTGGACCCTTTCAAGAGGTTTTTGTTTGCTTGCTTGCTTCCCTTTTTTTTTCCCTTTAGGTGCAGACTCCATACATGAACACAGTATTCCAAGTACAGTCTTAAAATTGCCTCATATAGTGGGATTATGACCACCAAGAAACTGTAAGATAAGTCATTTATAAGACACCATGGTTTTTCTTGTCCCCGTTGAACTTTTTGTCTGACTATCAATACTCCCAAATCCCTTTCTTCCTCTATTGCTTTTAATTTAACCCCACCAAGTGTATAAGTTATTTTGGGGTTACTATTCTCCAAGTGTAAGACCTTGCATTTTGCTGTGTTAAAACTTAGCTGCCAATTTAAACACCATCCTTGGAGTCTATCTAAGTCATCCTGAAGAAGCACTGCTTGGTGCTGATCATTAATTATTCTATTGATCCTGACATCAACTGCAAATTTTGACATGCTTTGTGTATCCCTTCTAGGCTTGAATTGCTGTAGATTGTAATTTTCAGGAAATACATGTAAAGGAAGATCTTTCCTGAAAATTTAAGTAGAAAGGATAAACAAGGAAGAGGAAAAGTTGGTTCTATGAGTTTGGAGTTTGACAGTGAATGGATGCTGACTGCTTGCAGCATGAGTCAGACTGGTATATCTCCAGTATACCAGGTGCAGTGTTTCATTCTTACCATCCATGTAAATAGTCCTACCATCCAAAAGTTCAAGCAGATTTGTTTGTCTTGGAATGATCAGACTTTGCTGAAATTCAATCTGCTTGACTTGCGAACTTGACCTGAATATTAGTTCCACTACCATTTTAGAATCTCATGTAGCTAAAATTTGGAATCCTAGCTTGTCATACCTGGTAGAATGTCTGTGACAAGTCTCAGGGGCCATTTAAAAAAAATCAGAAACAACAACAGTTCCAGTACCAATCATTTTGGAATCCCACTTATGTTAGCCCAATCTAAAGAGTCATTAGCCACAACCCTCAGTCACCTCTCCTGAATCTACTTTGCAATCCCACTAAGGATGTTTCCTGTGATTCCAACATTTTCTGGCTTATATAATAACCTCTTGTGAGGGACTGAGTCCAATGCTTTACTGAAATCTAAGTAAAAAGTAAAGTGCAGCCATTATCAACCCACTGCAGGATGGAAGCCTCCTCAACAATTCATGCTGAGGGAAATGGACCATAATCTACCACGCTGGTCCAGTGCGGGTTGGCAGAACGACAGTCTTCAGCAGTCAGGGGCTTGAACCCCGGTCTACTCAAAGAGCATGTAAACAATGTCAATTTTTTTTTTCCATTTACAAATTCAATTTCTATCTAAATGATCCTGTGCTGCACTCTTGATCTTTGCTTCCATGATTTTCCCTACTATTGAAGTCAGACTGAGTAGTTTGCAGTTACCACTTTCATTCTTAAAACTGCCTTTATGTATTGGGATACATTGATACTTTTCCAATCCAAGGGAGTCTTCCCAAGTCCAGTGATACCCTCATAATTAACCTTAATGGTTCAATGCATTCTCTCTTCTGTTTCCCTCAAAATTACTGAGTATACGCAATCAACTACAGGATCCTTACTTTTTCTTTTGGCTCAAAAGTTTTTCTAATAAATAAATCTTTTAAAATTTCAGTGTTGCTAATTTCATGATTCACAGCTTCAGTTTCTTCTCAGTGTGGTCTTTCATCTATAAATATCATTGCAAAGTGCCTGTTAAATTCATCTGCAACATCATCTGAGTTATCTCCCTCACCCATTATACAAGGGTTCAAACTGATTCGGCATTCACATAAATGAAACTCTTTATCCCTATTCTTTGCTCTCTTTGTCGGCAATTTCTCATGTCTTTTCTGGACAAATCTTTACTGGGATACTATTACTGAACAACTTGCAGCTTATAGGTTTCAATACTTTTTGTTTCCCTGTAACTTTCCCATGCCATCCTTTTCTGCTCTATTAGACTGGCTCTATCATTCATCCCTCTCAGCATCCTCTTCCTCATAATGTTATTTTATTAATGGTATATATGCATTCTTATCGTCTCAGACTATAGCTTTAAAGGTATATCATAATTTTAATTCGTTCATGCTCTGTGCTATCCCCCCCCCAGTTGTGATAGAGGCATGTAGCACCTTAAGTTGTAATATCCTTGACTGAAATTAAAACCCATTCCTTTGCCTTTTAACAACTACTTCTTTCCTCCTCATCATCTGACTTAAACTCCTGTGATCATTCTCTCCTAATTGTTCCTGTACTGTCAACCCTCTGATGTTGTGCCTGGTTTATGGATGATAATTAGGTGTACAATATTCCTTCCCCTAGTGCTTTCCTAATATGCTTAATACAAATAACTGTCATCTAGTTGATTCAAAAAATTTTGTTTCCTATGGTGAGTTTTCTTCCCATTTGCTCAAATTATGTTGAAATTAATTCCTGTCAAGATTAATGTGGGATCCTACACAAATATTAGTTAATGTACTTAATTTATTTGGCACTTATTGTATAAAATAAAAATGATTGCAAGTCCTGCTGTTTGTATCTACTAATATTTTACAAATTACTATTAATTATATAGTGAAAATGAGGATCTATTTAGCCTTTATTTCAAAATACAGTAGAGTCTCAATTATCCAAATTAATGCGGACCGAGGGAACCTCGGTTAATCAAAAATTTGAATAACATGGAAGCTTTGGTAAATTATTATTAAATAAACTGTATTTGAAACATTAGCCTGATGATGCACACTATTTTCAGGTTAGACCTACTTATTGAAATAACAACTTTTAAATTATACAATACAACACTTTTACAACTTTTAATTGCAAAAATTAAAAAAATTAGTATATGTATAAAAATTACAAGTAATAGACAAGAAAAATGTACACTTACAGTCATTAGCACTACACCTTAATATCATATAAAAAATTCCTAATGGGTTTCTGTTTCATAGAAGCTCCTTGCTTTTTAGCTGTTATATTTTGTAGGCGCCTACAAAATATAACAGCTAAAAAGCAAAGTAACCAAACATCGGTGGGCATGGTACCCTCCTGCTGTACAATGTAATGTAAAGCTGACTCGATAACATTTAGACCTTCCATGTGCGTAATTTTTTTTTTTTTTTTTTTGTAGTTTATGTGCACTCTTCATCATCTTCACTTTCATCTTTTTGTTTGTCAACAAGCTTTATGGTCATGTCATCAATCACTTCCAGCTGTACATCAGAATTCATCTGCTCTTTAATATCCTCTGTAGAAAGTGTCTGAAACAGTAAAGTTATTGGCTAGTTCTAAAAGAGTTTCCTAAACTCTTTCATCTTCATTTGCCACCTTGTTCTCATTTGCTTCATTTTAGAAGCATAAAATATTTTTCCAGGATTTAACAACAGTAGTTGTTTTAACATCGTTCCATGCTTTTCCCAACCAGTAAATAATGTCCTTGATGTTTATTTTTTTAAGATTCTCAATGATACTGGTCCCTGTTTCAAGATTTTGAAGCAGATGTTTTAAGAAATGTCACCTATAGTTGTGTTTCAAAGTCTCCAAAACACCTTGATCTAGAGGTTGAAGAAGGGATCACATTAGGTGGCAAAAACAGAGCTCTGATGTCACCAAAAACTAGTTCACTTTTGCCTGGATGGGATGGAGCATTGTCTAAAACTAAAAGTGTTTTATGGGGAAGTTTCTTTTCGTTCCAATGTTTTTTGTGATAGGGACAAATTCTTCATGAAACCATGTTTTAAACAAACTTGAATCCATTCGTGCATTTTTTATTTATTTATTTTTTATATATATATTTTTATTTTTTTATTTCTGTAGTTAACAGGCAAACATTTTACATTTTTTAAAGCTCAGAGTTTTTTGACTTTCCAATGAGAGTTGGTTTAGGCTTATGGCCTCCCTCCCCCCACCCCTGATGAATTTGAACATGCCAGTACTGTCATCCTCTCCTTGCTTCATTTATAACCAGGTGCTGATTTTTATTTTCTAGCTGCAAGTGTTTTGGATGAGAGCATTTTATAATTCGGGCCCATTTTGTCACAATTGTAAATTTGATCCAAATTCAAATTTTCTTCTGATAATTGATAATTGAATCTAATAATTTCTGATAATCTAGCTGATAATTTTTCTCCAGTGATGTTCAGATTTCTAACCCCAAACCTTTTTTCCAAAGATCCAACCAACCAATACTTGCAGTAAATCATTCTTCCCCTTCATTAAAATGCTTATGAAATTCTAAGGCCTAAGCCTATAAAATCGGTCCAGAAATTGGGCTTCCTTTGTTTCTCATCTGTGTGAACCACAAAAAAAAAAGCTTCAGAAGTTTGTTCAAATTCTCCTTTCTTCATTGCTTTTCTATTCAAATTTTTACTATCACATAATATGCTCTTTGTGAACACCATTTTCCAATTTCCGCTCTTTTTCCTCCAGTCACTTCACCAACACCCAAGTCATTAGCCACTTTTTTTATTGTTTCTCCTTAATTCAATAATTCTATTGCATTCAACTTCATATCTAAAGACACAACAACACGCTTCCTTTTTCCACTCACAGTGCGTACACTAACCCTAATAACATAGATGAAACATGACAAATAAAAAAAAATAGAAAATGAGAGAGTAAAATTAGAGAATAAAAAGTCACAAAATCAGCAAACATAAAGATCAGCACGGCTCAACAGTCAACTGGTGAGAGTTTCCGCTCTGTACTGAACTACGTACTCTTGTCTTTGATGACAAAGTATATACAACTTTTCGACAATTCACCTCGAATAATGCAGAACCTCAGTTAAATGAGTCTTGGTTAATCGGGACTCTACTGTATATCAAAATTACAGTTTTGATTTAAGAATATTTGAGAAGTCATTTTTTGTTATTAAATTGTACTTGTTTTTGCATTGTTAGCTTGCTGATATAAATGATGAAATGGGGACTTGCATTGAAATCCAAGGAGTGGTAACACATAGTGATACAGCCTTTCATACGTTGCAACGACACAGAGATATTTTGCAAGATTACAGCCACGAATTCCAGAAAACAAAATCCAATCTTCAAGCTTATAGGGAAAGGGAAGAGCTGTTGGGATCAGTTAGCAGAGATGCAAAGTATGCTTTATATTTATATAGAGACAGGATAAGATATGTTTTTAAGTTATATGAGGCATGCTTGAAAAGTAATGCCTCTCACTGAATAACTTTTGATGGAATAGAGATAAATAAATTAAAAAAAAAAAAAAAAAAATACATGTAGATAATTTAATTTGATGCATCATTTTTGTGCATACTTACCACACCTAACTTGATACATTTCATCCAGTGCTTAACACTTCAGCCAGCATGCCAAATCCCAATCCATTCAAATCTAACAGCAGGCTCTGGTGAATTTTTATACACCAATCAGTTTTTCTGGGGGTAAAAAAAAAGGCAAGAAATAGTTTAAAATGGGAAATTAAATTTTTATCTTTAATTTTTAAAATTATATTGGATAATATGACAATAAAAAAATCATTAGAAACAACAGCCTTGTTGTTTGGCCAAATCTCAGGGTAGCAAAGTGGATGGAAAAATGATACCGAACTGTATGGAAATTTAAGACAGGTAGAGGCACTTTTTAATGAACATGGTGTTGTAAAGAATATTTTAAGCTATACTTTTCCCATTAAAAAAATAATTAATGATGCAGATTGGAAGTGAATGCCTTGCTGTAGGAATACTAAAATTCACACTGCAAGTCTAATATATATTTAAAAATATGTTTTTCTGTTTTCGGTGTACAGGTTAGACAAGGAGACCAATGAATTAATAAGTTTTTGTATGCTATTCAAGTAAAATTCTTTAGGCTAAGAACTAGCCATATTGTTTTTGTTCGATTTTGTTGGTTTTTTTGTCTGAACTGAATTGATTGGGGTTCCTTTTTACCAGAAATTCAAATTGGATTACAGTCATTGAGCCCCAAGAAACAGTCAACATTATTTGAACCATATGTTCACAGAAGCATCCATTCGAAATAGTAACTTATAAATGAACAGCCACAGAAATGCTATTAAATACATGGAGAACTAGTTGTACTTGCTGTGCCACATAATGCTGTGGTTAAGAACTAAAAGGCATTACTTTTTACATTTTGTTTTGAATAGAATGTACAAAATACATGGTTTATATTGGAATTCAAGAGTCAAATGTTCTGTACTTTACTTAGTTGTTTCACTCTTTTAAACAGATAGCTTCTTTATGTCTCTGACCTATTTCCCACTATGTTTTGCTTAGCTATATCAAATTTTGCTAAAAATGTGTGATGTTCATGCTGGCTGACTGGGTGAAGAGATTTACACAAATTCTTTTCATAGTTAGATGCAGGGGAAAAAAAGAATTCAAGGAGTTTATCATCAGGATATAATCACTTTTCAACAGAAAGCAAGTCTGCATCTTTCTCAGTGTGTGTCAACAAAATTATTTTCAGAAAATTTGCTTCTGAAAAGAGCATTCTTTCTTGGCTCATATCATGGAATCAGAGTCCTCCATCCCAGTGATATGCACAAGTGAGATTTTTACCAGTGTTAATACACTCTCCAGCAACACTAATTAGAACACCTTACCCCTGAGAAGAAACAGCAATTTTGTAAGTATATATGGTATATTAATACAAGGATGGACTAAAAAGTAATGCATTTTAGTCCTTAATCACAGCAGTAGATGGCAGTATTAATTTTAAGTATGATATTAATGGTATTCACCCTCACTGATGGGTAAGTGGAACTGAATTGGACCTCTAAAGAATGTAGATTACTTCATATTCTTTAGCTGTGAAGAGATGTAGCCCCTACTTCACAAGTGTTTAATAGGGTTCTACATAGTAGGCATGTCCATTCACTAGATGGCAAAGTGAGACACTAAACTCAAAATCAACTATTGTCAGTGGAAGATAAAAAATAATAATCATTCATCCCAAACCAGATAAACTACCATTAATGACTCCTAGAACGTTGAGTTTAAATAGACAGTGAAAAGAAATTGTAAAGGCACCATTAATCAACTGATTCAAGAGAGACTTCACGAAGCTGAGATAAATGCAAAACCAACTATCATCAGAAAAACACTTCATAGAATGGATTACTGTGCTTGTGTAGCTGCAGGTAAACCAAAGCTGTCTCCAGCATTGGACATTACAGCAATGGCAGATGTGATGTGTACTGATGAATAACACTACATAGTTTAGGCATCAGGAATACACCTTGGAGTGTCATATGCCCAAAGGACAATTTCATCCAGATTTTTTTATTTTTTATGAAAACCCCAAACACTAAACCCCAAATTATGAAATTTAGCTTTGAGTATACATTTTCCATAAATTAATATATATTTTATTACATTTAATCTCAAAGATTGAAATAAATAAAATATGCTCCATACCTGGATTATTTTTTATTTTTTTTTTTTATGTGAACCCCAAACACGAGAGGTATTAGAACCTATAGTACTTAGTACTGTGCTTGGGTTGGAGGTTGAGAAGACGAAAGAAGATATTTGTTGACATTGGACTTGAACTTCTGTAGATTGTAATTTTCGGGAAATACGTATGAAGGAAGGTTGTTCCAGAAAACGGCAGTTGAATGAATAAATAAGGGAGATGAAAAATTGGTTCTGTGAGTTTGAAGTTGGATGGTAAATGGATGTTGACTGATGGCGGCACGTGTTTGGACTGTTTTGAAAGAGAGAGTGGGAATTATAGAGGCCAATTCAAAAGAAAAATGCCCATCGAAGTATCTGTAGAAAAGGCATGCAGCATGTCTATGAAACAGTATGTCTATGAGACAGAGTTGGAGAGACTCTGTTAGAGATGAATTAACCTAACTGCCCTCTTCTGAATGGAATCTAGAAGCCTGAGAGAGGTTTTGGGGGCACTGCCCCAGATGTGGGAACAATATTCCATTGTAGAGCGGATTTGCGATTTGTACAGAGTGAACAGCTTTTTGGAAAAAAAAGTAACGCCGAGAGCAAAAGAGGGAAAAAAAATATTTTTTAGATGCAGAGGAAGCAATATTTGTAATGTGCTTGTGCCAAGAGAGAGATTAGAAGTCAGGGTAATCTCCAAAAGAGATATATCATCTGGCCTAGAAATCGGAGTGTCACCAAAGATAAGCATAGGAGCAGAAGAATCCTTTTTGCGAGATATAAGACAGGACGGAGTTTTAGAAGGATTGAAATCAACTAAGTTGTCTTTGCCACACTGGAAAATTACCTGGAGATTGGTAATAAGATCGGTTCAAGAAAATCAACAAGAAAAGCAGCTAATAAACATGGATTATTTTGGCTTTATGTTCAATAAATACTTCAACTCGATTTGCAAATATTCTCAACAAAATGATAGTGCTGCCTAAACTTTCCTTAAATGATAAGCACAAAAGATTTTGACTCATTGTGTGAGCAGAGGGAAGAAATGCAGTGTTAAATGACACTTTGGTTGGTCACTCACACACTATCAATACTTTTGTGGATTTTCTTGAAAGACTTTTCTACAGCATCATGTTGGAGAGGCAAGAGGAAGCAATACTCATGATCTCATTATCAGCAGTGATCCTTCATGCATTAAGAATCCGTAGGTAAGAGTGCAGCGATCACAGTGTACTAATGTGGAATTTAATCAAAGACAAACCCTTTACCCTTAACTACTGTCAAGTGTAAAGGGAAAGGCTTTTGCTTTTGTAAGGGTGACTACAGAGATCTCAGACAGCTAAGTTGTGTGCAGTGGAACCAACTGATGATGTTATCAGTAGCAAATTCTAAATGGGGAAGTAATCAAATAAGCTACTAGGCATTTCATACTAATAAAGAAATACTGTTCAAGGCTTAGACCTAAATGGATGTCAGATGAACTATTGAGATATGTGGCAGAGAAGAAAAGTGCATGGGTTGTGCATATAAATTATCAGGTGATACAGAAGCCTGTGTAGATAAAATTAGTTTTTAATCAAGTCACAAAGGAGGTCAGGCAAGCTAAGGCAGAGTATGAAAAGTCTCTGGCAAAGAAAGCAAAAAAAACAAAAACAAAACAGACTTCTATGCTTATATTAACAGTAGAAGGAAGGGGTTGAACCACTTTGGGTCACTTGATGTCTATGGGGTAACAGTTGATGACCCCACTCGGGTTGCAGACAAATTGAATAGGTATTTTGCATCTACATTCACACATGAGGAATTCTTTAGGGAAGAAGATGCCAGAAGTTTATCAAAAACTCTAACAAGGAGCTAAATGACTTCGTAATAACTGAAAGGAAAGTGGAGTAGAAATTGTTGAGGATGGACATAAAAAATGGCACCTGGGGTGGATGGAATCTGTCCAATTATATTAAGGGAGGCAGCAAAGGAAGTAAGCAAACACTTGGCCATAATTATAAGAGCATTCTTGAATTCGTGTGAGGTCTCTATAGACTGGAGATGTGCAAATATATCTCCAATTCATAAAGGGGGATCAAAGAGTGACTTGAATAATTACAGACCTGTTAGCTTAATGTCTGTTACAGGAAAAATAATGGAATCACTGGTTAAAGAAGTAATGTAGGACCATTTGGACAGGCATGCAATTATACTGCAAAACCAGCATGGATTTGTTAAGGGGCATTCTTGTCTAACCAATCTGGTAGGTTACTATGATTCAATGACCAAGGAACTGGATGCAGAAAATAATTTTGACATCCATATACTTCGATTTCAAGAAGGCTTTTGATAGTGTTGCGCATAAGACTGCTGTACAAACTGGAACAATGTAGCATTAAAGGCAAGTTACTACTATAGATAGATTGTTAAGTGGAAGAAGACAGAGGTTGGTTATCAATGGGCACTGCTCTTTGTGGACTGATGTTATTAGTGGAGTTCCCCAGGGTTCAGTGCTAAGTCCATTGTTGTTTGCGATATTTATCAATGATATTGATGAAGGTATATAAGGCTTGATGTCTAAGCTTGCAGATGATACAAAGGTTGGCAGGCGGTTAGTGACAGTTATCAGGTAGAGCTATTGCAACAAGATTGGGGGAAATTGGGTCAATGGGCCAAGAAATGACAGTTGAAGTTTAACATTGACAAATGCAAGGTCTACACACGGGTAATAGTAATCCCAGAGTAACTTATCAACTGTGTGATACTACACTTATGGTAGTAGAGAATGAAAAAGATCTGGGGCAATTGTATAATCAGAAGATACGAAATTCTCTGAGCAGTGTAGACTTGCTGCCAGGTTAGCTCATTGGGTTTTGTCAATGATAATATACAGAAACTTTGTTAGCAGGGATAAGGAGGTGATTATCACTTTCTATAAGGCCACGGTTAGGCTGCATCTTGAGTATATATACAGGTCTGGAGGGCACACTTTAGGAAGGATGGAGATCTGCTGGAATGGGTGCAGAAAAGGCAACCAGATTGGTGAAGGGAACAGAAGGGTGTTTTTACCTACAAAGGCTTCAGTTCTGCAAGCATCTTGAGACTAGTCACCTGCAGGGAGATCTGACTGAGTTGTTTAAAGCCTTGAAGTAATTCTTGAATGGGCGAACTGTTTTTTTTTTTTTTTTTTTTTGTTGCAATTAATGCAAGAAAGCAGGCTATATAAGCCAACTTTTTTTGCATCATTTGCCATTACTATTACTACTATTTGCTTTTTGGATGAAGCTTATTTTCTTTGAGATGGGACTTGAACAAGCAGACTGTATGGTTTTGGACAGTAGAGCCTTCACTCTAGCTTTTATGAGAAAAGTAACCATGGAGGAAAAGTGACTTTTGAGTAACCCCGTAAAGTCATGGTTTTATTGGATCCTCCTTCAACAAAACTTAACTCAGTGGTGTTGATACCTGCATAATCTTCAGAATGACTTTCTACCACAGTTCATATTAACTCACCTTCCTGTGGGCATCTAGTGGTTTATGCAAGATGGCACCATGCCACAACTGATGTTATGATTTTTTGCACACTATATTTTTGGCCCTTTCATATTGTTAATGCTGTCCTGATCACAATAACTGTGGGTATTTTTGGCTACCTCTTAATTCAGGGTTTAACTCATATGATGTTTTCTTGTAAAGTTTCTTGAAAGAAATTTTTCTGCAGGAAACCTGCTATGCTTGCAGACTTGAGTACCATAGTTGCTCAGTTGTGTTGTGAGATTGACAAAGATGTGTTGTCATGTCATTAATCATACACACAGTGTATGATTTCTGGAACTTGATCATTAAAATGGACTACATATTGAACATGTGGTAAAATAAGAATGTTTTTTGAGTCCGAGCAGGAAGCTTCGTAATATTTATAACAATTAATGAATAATTAAGTTTATTAGGAAACATTTAAATATGTCAGCATATAATGCACCACCTTCTGTGAGCCTGTTTTACTGGTTGAGATTTGGTTTCCAGTTTTGTTGATGAAAACATGAATGCAGCTGTTTATTGTGACATTACATTCTTACACATGTAAGATAGACTAAACAAGGCTGTCCTACCTGTGTAATAAGTAGTACTTCTTATTATTTTGGCTGTTCAAGAAGGAACTATTCAGAAGAACTATGCTTTATAAAACTTTAGTGAACTGAAAAATTAAGTTTGTAAAGATTAGTTTTAATTTTGAACAATGTTGTGTTTTAATACTCTGGTTGTTGGAATTATTTTATTTACTTCTTGATGTCAATGCATTATTTATCCACTAAGTATGCTCACTAAGTTAAAATTTGTTTATAATATATATTTTTGTACTCTTCTATGTATAATATTTTGTAAGGCACATGTTAATGTCATAACTTCATTTTTGTTGCATTTACCCTCTAGGCAGATATTTTTTGGAGTTTCATCTTTTCCCACTGTTGTTGCTAGTGCTGCAAGCATGGGTATGATTTCTAAAAAAAAAAAAAAAAGAAAAAAGAGCAAGTTTATTTCTGGAAATACAACTATCATTAATGGAGAATATTCTTGCAATGATTAGCTATTATTTTTCGCATGTTTAGAAAGTATAACTAAGCATTGCAAAATTGGTTATTTTCAAATATTTTTCATAACTTGATCTTCAGTTTTCAACAGCTGGTGAAGTTGAAGTTATGTTGATGCGAATAATTTTCAAAGTTAACTGCATTGATCAGATCTGAAGTTTTTTTGAATGTTTCATGTAACAGATGGTATATATTTTCCCACTGAGAGAAAAATATCAACCTTGAAGAAAAAGCAAAGCATAACACACAAAAAAACCCAAAAAAATCCCCAGAATTTTCGAGGCGATAACGAATAAGGTATGACTTGCGTTTATTATAATGATTTATATCTCAAAATATCATTGGATGTAAAAGAGAATCTAAAGTCTTTTAATTGCATAAAAGCAGCCAAGTTTTCAAGAGAAATTAAAAGATCTGTGGAAGAGTAATGCCAAAATCAAAAGGTTTTAAATAAACAGGAATTGTTTGATTGAATTAAAACTTTGTTGCATCAGTGCTCAATTTATTAATGTGAATTTTAAAACAAGATGTTCACTGAATGTTACCTGCATTGTTTTGGTTACATATGAGTCTAAATTTTACTAATAAGCTGGTGGCCAGAATAATGGATCTATAAGGTACTAATATATAAGAATAGTAAAGTTTTGGGCCTTGATGAAACTGATTTTTTTTTTTTCTTTTTTTAATGTAAAATTGGAAACTCTAATGAAAGAAAACTAAAAATCAATTCCAGATGAGTTTTTCTCTTTTATTTAACTGCATTCAAAAATGCTTTATGTCCAAATACCAAGATGAAACTTAAAGGTGCACCCTGAGTAATCACAGCAGAACATTTAAAATTGCATGTTAATAATAAAGCAAATTCAAGTAGATAATTAAATCTATCTCAATTAGGGCATGACATTTGCTAGAACCTTTGAATTATTTTTTGTAACTGTTCTGTGCAAAAGGTTATCGCTCCCTTCTGTGTTGGTGCCTTGATTTTCAGGAGTAGAGAAAAACAGTCAACATTTATGAGCTGTATCAGTGCTGACTATTATTTGTGGGAGGAAAAACCAGACTGGAAAGTTTGGTTAACCCCTCCATCTTTGTTTCTGAATTTGAGTAAGGCATCCCCCCCTCCTGTCACACCTGCATTTTGGCAATTCTTTGAAGAGTTGTCATATCTGTATGACAGTCAGCATGGCAATGCTCTTTTTTTCACAAAGCACCATCAGCACAATGTTTTGAAAAGAATAATGTTGTGAACTTAATCATTTTCTAGACCAGTGCCCAGTTCTGAATCCAGTTGTACACCTTTTGAGGTGCTTTGGAATAGCAATTGAAAGCCAGAATAAGGTGTCCTAGTTCAAGCAAAGAACTAGCAGATTCTTATAGGTGGAGAGTAGTAAGGTTCCACTCTGTGAATACCAAAAATTTGTAGAAAATGTTCCCAGATGATTAATGACATCATTAATGCTTGTTTGTTTGTTTGTTGTTTGGTTTTTAGGAGCATTAAAAACTAAGGCCATATTGCTCCGGGAATATGCGGTGGTCATTCCCTGACCTTTCCACATCCTCCATATTTGGTGGTCATGGGCTCGAACCCCGGACTAATCAAGAAGCTTGTGCTACGCACTGCTGCACCTAGCTATGGAGACACCCTATTAATGCCTGTGAGGATGGTCATACTCATATTAAAAATTTGTTTTATTTTCCTAACAAGACTTTTTTTTTAATTTAGTGTCGTAATACATGTTTGGAAAATAGCATTATCCCTTGTGATGATTAACAATAGTTAAGACTATTGTCCTTTCACAATGTGGAAAAAGCTTTAGTTTGAATCCCATCAGTGACTCCAGGAACCTTTTTCATATTGTGGCGTGTTTCTTCCTGAGACTGGTATGATTTTTTTTTTCGCCTGGCAAAGAAGCAAACCAAGCAGAGAACACATGCAATTTACAGACATAATATACTATGGGTGTATGAGCTACTTGATGAGTAACCCAACTTTAAAAATGTTTGTTTTTGTTTATAAAGTCCCCGCGATGGGGGAGAGACCATGCAAACCAGCTGAGTGGTCAAGAGTAAGAGTGCATTTAGCAGACACATTTGAGTGGACTTGAGTTCACATTTTAAATATAGTTCACAGTTATATTCATTGTGAAAATGATTAATTGTAAATTCCTCTGACCTAGTGGTCGTATCAGGTTATAAATAACATTTAAATCAGGAATATTATTTTTTATAAGTTCTGTTTCTCTGTTTTACTGCTGTTATGAATAGTTTCTTAGATATACTTAATTTCCTGCTCTGATAAAGTGCTGAGAAATTTACAAGCTTGAAACAAAGTGCTCAGACATTTACAAGCTTACTGATCATCTAAATCCATTCATGTATACACACTGTATGATTATCTCTTATTTTTCTGGCTGGTAGGATTTAAACGGACTCAAATGTAATGCTCGCAGTTTCACAGACTTCACTTTACCTAGAGTTTTCTTGGTATTGCTCCAATTTTAAACAAATAGGGTTGCTAAAAGATTAATATTTAATTTTTTTAAAAGGTGAGGCATGCTTGACAGCCTGTTTCAGGGCTTACTCATTCCTCATTAAGTTCGCAGGTGGTCTCTAGTGATAATTGTATGATAAACAAGTGGTAGCGAAGCACAAAATTAACATTTTGGCAATGTAATTTGTTAAAAGTAGCACAATACCAGAAAACCCATGATAAAGTAAGTTTTGTGAGCATTAAGACCATTGCATCTACTGGGCAGTTTAAGTACTGCCAGTCACAAAACCATGAAAGGATGACTTCCTCTACTTTTAATTTAAAAGGCCAAAATAGTATTAGCTATTTCATAGCTTCTTACGTAAACTTGCTCTGATGAAGAGCTCAGACATTTACAAGCTTGAAACATATGCTGTTCACTTATATTCTTTTGTTCACACAGTTTTTTTTTATAAATCAGTCCTCGTGCTTCATGAACTGTCAGTATCTGTAAATTTATTAAACTCCTACTGTTGCACATACTTCTGCTTTTGTTTATATATATAAACAAACTGCATTATAATTAGGGCCTGCTGCGTGTGCGCACGCACGCACGCACACGTTATAATGCAGTTTGCTCCACGCTGATTCGCTATAATGCTGTTCTTATATTATAACCAATATCTAATGCTGTCAAAACTCACTATAACGCTCTTTTACCAGCGTAAAGATTAAATTTTTGGCATGTTTAACAAAAACATTTCATCTGATGTAGTCAACTTGAAAATGAATAGCAAAACAACATAAAGGAATAAATATCAATAGTTTCGAAGCTAGTGGGCTTCACCATCAGTGTGTGGGCAGGTACCCTGGTAATGCAACATGCCATCACAGTTGTGAAGTTTTCATATTGTGTAAATAACTTCAACTGTGATGGCATGTTGCATTACCAGGATACCTGCCCACCCACTAATGATGAAGCCCACTAGCTTCGAAATGATCGTCTGGGTGGTGGTATCCACTGAAAATAAATAACAGTAGTCTTCTCTACTAGAGAAGCATTATTTATTTGAACTAATGCAATACTAGCTATGGTGTATATCTACACCCATATTATATAATTATTCAAAGAAATATTAAAGAAATGGCCTTTAAATAAAAGGGAATTAATTGCAAGCTAATTCAAAAATATTAATTTTCATTTATTATTTATTTTTTTTAATTATGCCTAAATTTAATTCTTTGAAAAAAAAAAAAAAAAAACCAACAGATAGTTATCAGAAATATACTGCTATTTTATTGAGGCAATCTGGACTGGAGAGGGTAGAGATATTTTTGATTAATATGTTAATCAAAAATGGAATTTTTGATTAATAAAAGCTGACTACATTTTATTGAAGCACTTTTGAGCATGAAAACATTTTAGCATTAGCATTAGCATTAGTAGAGGCATTTGATGCAAGAAAGCAAGCTTATGCAGCATCAGCCAAAAAAAAAAAAAAAAAAAAAAAGTAACATAAATAAATAAAAATAACCACTTCCACTTCACCCCTCTGTTCGTTCGAAATACCTGTCCAGCTGAGCCTTAAACTTATTTAGGCTATCAACTTCCACGACAAGGGATGGAAGTCTGTTCCACCCACCAACCACCCGCTGGCTAAAGGCAAATTTCCGCACATCTATCCTACATCTGTCTTTCCTCAATTTGAATTTATGCCCTCTCAGGTGATTATTCTGAGCAAGAGGAAGAATCCCATCAGCATTGAGCATGCTCAAACCATTCAAGGCTTTGTACACCTCTATCAGATCACCTCGCTGGTGCCTAGTTTCCAGACACTGTAATTCGCAAAACTTAAGCCTTTCTTCGTAAGAGCACCCCTTTGTCCCATTCACCAATCTAGTTGCCCTTCTCTGTACTCGTTCCAGCAGCTCTACATCCTTCTTGAAATGAGGCCTCCAATCCTGTATACAGTACTCTAGGTGTGGCCTGACCATTGCCTTATACAAGGGAATAATCACCTCCTTATCCCTGCTAGAAAAATTCCTATATATCATTGACAATACACCATGAGCTACTCTTGCAGCCCGTCTGCACTGCTCAGAAAACTTCATATCTGCCTGCACAACCACCCCCAGGTCCCTTTCACTCTCTACCACTGTCAGTGTAGTACCACACAGTTGATACGTTGCTCTGGGGTTGCTGTTTCCCATATGTAGTACTTTACATTTGTCAATGTTAAACTTCATTTGCCACCTCGAAGCCCATCTGCTCAACCTTTCCAAATCCTGTTGCAGCAGCATAGTGTCAGTAGTTTCCTTGACAACCCTGCCAACCTTCGTATCATCTGCAAACTTGGACATTAAGCCTGATATACCATCATCAATATCATTTATAAATACAGAAAACAATAAAGGACCCAACACTGAACCCTGAGGGACTCCACTAATAACATTAGTCCACGATGAGCAGTGTCCATTGATTACCACTCTTTGTCTTCTCCCCCTCAACCACCCCTTTATCCATAGCAGCAATTTGCCTCCAATGTCACACTGCTCCAATTTGTGCAGCAGTCTTCCATGTGCAACAGTATCAAAAGCCTTTCTAAGATCCAAGTATATAATATCAAAGTTATTCCCTGCATCCAGTTCCTTTGTGACTGCATCATAGTATCCAATCAAATTGGTCAGGCAAGACTTACCCTTAACAAAACCATGCTGTGTCCTAGCTATAACTGAAGTCTTGTCTAGATGATCCTGCAGTGCTTCTTTAACCAGTGCCTCCATTAATTTTCCGGGAACAGAAGTTAAACTCACAGGTCTATAATTACTTGTGTCAACCTTTGATCCCCCTTTGTGAATTGGGGTCACATTTGCACATCTCCAGTCCATGGGTACCTCCCCTGAGTCCAAGGAAGCTCTCATAATTATGGCTAAGGGTTTGCTTACTTCCTTTGCTGCCTCCTTTAATATAACTGGATAGATTCCATCCACCCCAGGTGCCTTTCTTGTGTTTTTTCTTCAACAATTTCTCCTCCACTTTGCTCTCAGTTATTACAAGATTCTCTAGCTTACTGCTAGAGTTGAATACACCTCTGGCATTCCCCTCGCTGAATAACTCCTCGTGTGTGAATGTCGATGCAAAATATTCATTTAGTTTGTTAGCTACCTGAGCAGGGTCATCAACAGTTGACCCATCGATCTCAAGTGGACCAATCTGATTCATCCCCTTTCTTCTAGAGTTTACATAAGTAAAGAACTCTTTGCTGTTTTTCTTCGCATCCCTTGCCAAGGATCTCTCGTAATCTGCCTTCGCCTGCCTAACCTCCTTTGTAACTTGGTTACAGATCAACTTGTATCTATCATAGGCGTCCGTGTCACGTGTTAATTTGTATGTATCCCATGCATTTTTCTTCTCTGCCATATGCCTCATTAGTTCATCTGACAACCATTTAGGCCTAAACCTTGAACAATATTTCTTAGTTGGTATGTAAAGCCTAGTAGCTTCCAAGATAAGTTCTTTGAATGCTTCCCATTTTGAATTTGCTGTTGGCAATATCATCAGTTGATCCCACTGTATAGAATTTAAATACTGTCTCAGTCCATTGTAGTCGCCTTTACGAAAGCAATACCCCCTTCCCTTTACCCCTAATGGTAGTTACCTCTTTGAGTAACTCCCACTTCAGCACACTGTGATCACTGCCACCTAGTGGTTCATTTATCTGCAGATTCTTAATGCATGAAGAATCACTACTGATAATCAAATCAAGAGTATTACTCCCTCTAGTTGCCTCCCGAACGTGCTGATGTAGAAAACAATCATCCAATAAATCCACAAAAGCCTTGCTACTGTGTGAGTGACCAGCCCCCAAATTCCAGTCAATATCTGGGAAATTAAAATCCCCCATTATAAGACTCTGATTTACTGGCCCACTCTATTTCTCCGAACAGTTTCTTATTATACTCATCAGAGTCATTAGGCCTATAGCACACTCCTACTCTCAATTTTGATCTCCCAATTCTTATGTCACACCAAACTGACTCGACACTGCACTGTCCAGCGATGTCGACTGGCTTCACTTCCTTGGATTTTGTGTTTTTTAACTAATAGCATAACCCCTCCTCCCTTCCTATCCTGTCTATCCTTTCTGTAGACATTGTACTCCCCAAATTCCAGTTCTGCATTCCTTATATCTGTGTGACACCACGTCTCTGAAATCCCCACAATATCTGCCTTTGATGTTTTGAGCAATACCTCAAATTCATCAAATTTATTTACTAAACTCCTAGCATTGGTGTACACACAAGTATACATGCACCTGTTCTTTTTCTTAGCTACCCTAACACAACCCATGTGTTTACTTGTACCCCAATGATTCCCAGCAGTCTCTGAAATATCCTGCATCTTATTTTCCAGGCTGCGGCTCATTCCAGAAGCAATGCAAGAATCACTTTCACCTCTGCCAGTGGCTACTGTTAATCTATTAGTCCTTGTATCCCCCCAATCTAGCAGTTTTCCAACCCACCTAACACTGCCTCGATAGCATCAGCAAACATTCTTGCACCCTTTCTATTTAAGTGTATCCCATCCCTGTAGAAGCAGTCTCTCCTGTTAACAAGTACAGACCAGGCTGAAAAAATTCTACCCCTTGAGCCCTGCACAATCTTTCCAGGGCCGAATTGATTGACAGGGCTCTCATCATATACTCCCTCCTATCGTGTCTGGGCAGAATTGCAGACACTTTCAATTTCAACCCTAATTCACGGCTTTTTTTCATCAGTGACCTGTACTTGTCAAGTAATTCCGCCGGTCTCCCACTCTTAATGTCATTAGTGCCAACGTGTACAACTATATCACCTTTTGTGCCCTTAAAAGATGATATCCGCTCTACAACGTCATCAACTTTTGCCCCTGGCAAACCCTGTCCAACTTTTGACAGTTATTGCTTTGGCAACCCTCTCTAGATAGTAATTAAGCCTCTCCTCCCAAACACAGATAGTGATTTCCATCACTGTATGCTCCATAGAGATGTGCTGATTACACAGGCAATAAAGTTTGCTTTTATTCCTTTTATTTAGAGTGCTGATTTCTGTTTATAGCAGTTTTTTCTACTTTTTTAATTTTTAGTGCATACAAGAGTTCATCAGGTTTAAACAGAAGGGCGGACCTTTACTTGAAAGAACATGAACATATTCGAAAGTAAGTAGCAATTTTGATTTGTTTAGCATATTAAATAATGGGATTGATAAAATGTCGATTTCAGTATTTATAGGACTTAACTGTTTAAACCCTTGAAAGAATATATTCTGTTATTTGGTTGGCAGTATATGCTTTTATTTGACATCTTTCTAATATAGATAAGATCAGTTTAAGAGGTTGAGAACATAAATACATTATTTTATATTGATAACAGTTATTTCTTTTTTCTAGTCAGGTTTTCCTTCCAAATGCATGCAAACTTGCCTAGAATATATGCAGTTTATTGACATAATATAATGATTCCATATTGTTATAGTTGCTTTGGTGATTACTTTAAAACAAATGTGTCTAATCCTTGGGTTGCATGCAGCAACTGCTTCAGATTGTGTAGCCTAGCATGTCACAAAAGTTTCTACTAACTTCTGAATTCCATTTTTTTTATTGCTTTCTTGTGATTTATATAATAAGATGGTTTTTAGCATCTTGTAATTTTGTATTCATATAATTCATATTTAATTTATTAAATAAAAAAGCTATATATAAATGTTAGTCAACAAAAACCTAAAATCCTGTTTTGAAAAAGACATTACTGGTAAGAGCTTTTTCTTGTTTATACAGCACACGATCTTTAGCATTTTATCTGTTTTGGCTCATAGTCAAAAAAAAAAAAAAAAGGTTGGACACATCTGCTTTAAAACAACTTAGTTACTAGCTTATTCATATTAGAATACAGAAAGTGAACTGTTTTACAAAACATCCTTTCACACTGCATACATTTTAGCTACTGTTTCTTTATAGTACTTCAGAAGATAGTGCTTTCTTAAGGTAGTGAAATAATACTTTTTGGGAGTGGAGGGTTCTTTATTGATAAGGATATCCCCAACTTCAAGATTTATTTCTGAAAGATGTATACAAGGAAATATTCAAGGACTCTTATTTGTGGGCACATATCCCCAACATTTGTTGTTGAAATGTCTACGTGATAAACTGATTCTTGTTATCACTAAGTGATGCACACTGCTTCCTTTTGATCCATATATACCGTGGAAGTATACTTGCTTTCACAGATGTAATGTGTAATTTGGGTATGCTGTTCTATGATGGTAATTTTTCATGTGCTGGGCAGAAATGTACCTTAGCCATCAGTATTAGACAGATCTTTAAATACTGCAATTAAAAGGATATTTTAAAGTAGATATTTTATTATATCTTAGAAGCCCTGTTTTCCAGCATGATGTTAATAGGTACTATAATACTGCATGGTGAATGTTTGTGCATTATTATTTAAGCACAATGTAATCATTTCCTGTTACTAAAGAAAATGTGATCTTCTCATAACAGAATCTTCTTGTAACAGAAAAAATGGTGCTGTTGTAACCATTTCTGTTACAAGAAGATCAACAGCACCATTTTGGTAGATAATGGATATGTCCATTCCTTAAGCTTTTTTTTTTTTTTTTTGTCTTGAAAGTTTGACTTTGAAATCATATCAGGAGATTGTTTCATTACATTTTTACAACTCCCCCCCCCCATTCATTTGGATTTTTCAATTTTATGTAATTGTTTTTTCATGTAATGAAAAATGTGATTTCTGAATTAATAATTTAGTAATTTTTTTCTCACAAGAGGACAAGCAAAAAAAAAAATGGTTAATTTTGTTCAGAATCGTAACAGATTTTTTAATTTAAATTTTCACAAAATAGCAACTTTCAAAAATTTTGTACATAGTGGCTTTGTGGCCCTGTTTTAGCCATTTCTGTACTCTTAGTTTTTTTTTTTTTTTCCGTGCCAGCAGTATATTTTGACCCACACCTGGAAAAATTTCTGCAAGCACCCATGATTGTTATTGTTTCCTACACCAGCATGTTAGAGAGGTAAAAAGAGGAAGCAGTACTCTTGATCTTATTATCAGCAGTGATCCTTCATGCATTAAAATCTGCACACAAAAGACGACCCACTAGGAGGCAGTGATCATAATGTATTGCTGTGAGATTTATTTAACAATGTAACTACTGTCAAAGCCAAGTGAAAGGGCTTTTGCTTTCATAAAGATGATCACATGATTCTCAAACAGTTTCTAAATTCTATTCAGTGGGACCAACTGATGAAGTTACCAACAACAAATTCTAAATGGAGAAGCATTCAGTATACCAAAAAAGTTCAAGGCATAGATGAACCTAAATGAATGTTAGATGAAGTGATATGCTACAGTAGATATAAACTGGTCTGCAGTCAAGTCCCAAAAGAGGTTAGGCAAGCTAAGGCAGTTTACAAGATGAATCTGACAAAGAATGCAAGAAAAGCAGCAAGGACGTCTTTACTTATGTAAACAGTAGAAGGAAGGGGTTGAAATAATTAGTCCACTAGATAAGATTGGATTAACTGTTGATAATCCTACTCAGGTTGCTGACAAACTGAATTTTTTCATTTACGTTCACATGAGGATGCCAGAAGAGAGTCAAATTCTGGTTGGGGGCTGAATGAGTTTGTAATAACTGAGAGGAAAGTGAAGGAGAAATTGTTGGAGCTAAATGTGAAAAAGGCACCTGTGGTGGATGGGATCTCTCCAATTATATTCAGAAAGTCAAGAAAGGAGGTAGGCAAACCCTTAGTCATAATTATGAGTGCATCTTTGAATTCAGGGGAGGTGCCTGTGGACAGGAGATGTGCATATGTGTTCCCAATTCACAAAGGGAGGTCAAAGGGTGACATGAGTAATTACAGACCCGTTAGCTTAACTTTTATTCCAGGAAAAATAATGGAGTCACTGGTTAAAGAAGTAATGCAAGACCTTCTAGACAGGTGTCAGTTATACTATAGTATGTTATATTGCAGTTATACAGCATGGATTTGTTAAGAGGTGATTTTGTCTGAACAGTTTTATTGGACAGTGTGCTGCAGTAACAAAGGAAGTGGTTGCAAAAAATAATTTTGATACCATATACTTGGATTTTGGGAAAGCTTTTGATACTGTTGCACAAAAAGCTGCTAACAAATTCGAGCAGTGTGACATGGAGGGCAAGTTACTGCTATCTGTAAAGGAATGATTGAGTGAGAGAAGATGGAGTGGTTATCGTTGGACCCTGCTCTTCATGGACTAATGTTGTGTGAGTTCACCAGGGTTCAGTGCTGGGCCCATTGCCGTTCTCATTATTAATGATACTGATAAAGTTGCATTAGGCTTATTGTTTAAGTTTGCAGACGATAAAGAGTTGCATTAGGCTTATTGTTTAAGTTTGCAGACGATAAAGAGATTAGCAGGGTAGTTAGAGTAATCAAAGTATGCTGCTTTAACAAGGTCTATAAAAATTAGGCAGATGGGCTGAGAAAGGCAATTGAAGTTTAAAATTGACAAATGTAAGGTGCTGCATATCAGTAGTTAATCACAGATTAACATAACTCTGTGTGTGGTACTATACTCAGGGTGGTGAAAAATGAAGAGGACCCAGCGAGTAATTATGCAGCTTGAATATGAAGTTTACTATTGATAACTACCATATAAATAGTACAGTAAAACTTCTCTAATCTGGATTAATTGGGGGAGAGGTCATCCGGATTAGTGAAGCAAAAGATAGCCTTAAAAGAACAAAAACTTAGAACACAAATAAATGAAAAATTTAATAAATAAAATATAGGTAGTGCTGATGAAAATAAATGACAAAAATATCAGTGTAGAGCCTTTATTTAAAAACTATAAAAAGACAATACATTTATCTATTGATAAAGGGATAAATGTATTGTCATTTTATACATTTATCAGATGGTGCTGATGTCACACCCCAACGGAACTTGATCGTTGCTGTGAATACCACTTAAAAAAAGAAATAAACACTTTTGGCTTTTTTAATGTCTGTCTATTTGATACACTGCTTTTATCACTTCCCACGTTGAATTTAAAGCAAATGTCTGTATAGATTCATTTTGTTTTTTAATATCACACAGTCTGTTGGCCAATACCAAATTCTTCAGCAATTTTTTTTCCCAATTTTCAAGTTGTTCTGTTACTTTGAGCTTGTTAATGATAGTTAAAGTAATGTGTTTTCTTTTTATTCCACTTTTCAGTTCAACAACAATACCCAACAACATTCAAGACAATGTAGTGTATGTTCCATCTCTCTTTGCACACAGTCAGTGACTTATCTGCCTAAATCCCATGTGTTTTTCAAAGCACTCAACTGTGAACAGAATTTTTCATATTTCAATCCGGATTAACTGTAACTGTATTAGTGAGGGTTTGCTATATATTTATTTCTCATTATCAGCATACTGATAACTAGCAATAAATATTAACTGGCATGCACTGTGTGTATATATATATATATATATATATATATATATATATATATATATATATATATATATGGTGTTAGTTGCCTTACTTCATTCCTTAAATAGCCCAGAACTGATGTGCTACAGAAATTAGTTTTCAATAAAATTATATAGCACTTAAAGAAATGTAACTCCAATTTATTTAGTTGCTGATTGTTAAAATTGTTACGTTTTTTTTTTATTAAACTTAATGAAAAAATATTTTATTGTAGCTCTGACAGAATGGTTGGAGATCAGATTAGGTAAGTAGAAATGCAATATCTTTTTGTAAACATCAAAACAGTTTAATTATATGCAAAATTGTGGATATAATTACACCATAAAATTAGATTTCCTTTGTAGTGTAAAGTTAGGAGATTTTACTGTCTTTTTATGCTTTAACTATAAAAATGTTACTCAAGATGTTTCCCTCATCTGCCTTCACCCCCCCCCCCCGATTTATTTATTTGCAATTTAGTTGGGGGGGGGAGTCACATCTCACAAAGATTTGGATTGGAGGGAATTAAGCAGCTATCACTCATTCACTGGTCAGAGGATTTCTATGTTTGTGCACTCACTGGACAAAAAGTTGCATAATGGCTGTAAGGATTTCTTATTTTTCCTCTTATATTAGTTTTGATATTTGTTTAGTTGCTAACCGTTGCGCTGCAGAAATAATTAGCTCTATTTAATGTCTCAAAAGTGTATTAATAATCTTGATTAATTTTATGTATGTGGAGAATTGACTTTCAAAACCCCAAAACCATATCTTTACTCCAGTGATTTAAAGTGTACCATTGGTTTAAATTATATTATAATTGAGAACCAGGATATGCAGATGCATTTAAAAAAGTATTGATTGTTATAAATACTTGTGAAATTTTGGGCCAACCTGAAAGTGTTAGCACTTCTTTGGATGTAGCTAGGCTATAAGAAATATTGCTCTTGTGAATGGGATGGTCAAGCAAAAGGCAGACATTACATAGTTCAAGAATGTCTGGTAGACAGAGCTTGATTCCAGTGCAGAAAAATAGGCTGCATCAACCTTTGTAAACAGAGAAAAAGTTTAGTCTCCTCCATATTAAACTGGTGGTCTAATTAAAAACTTTTTAAAAGCCATGAATAAGGATAGTGATGGATTTTTATATTTAAAGAATCAATTCCCAAGATTAAGAAGGCAAAAATTAGTGAAGGTATTTTTGTGTTAGCCTGCAAGTTACAAAACTTGCAAAGAAAAGCACATTTGAATTGAAACCTACTTTGAAAAAACATGGTACTCTTACAATCATCATTGTCAATTTCATAAGCAATGGCAATACAACAGAAATTTGTGGCAGTGCTTATCTTGTTATTATTTAGGAAATTCTGGATGCATTTAAAAAAATTGGCTGCAATATATTCTTAAAGGTATTAAAATAAATAAAGTTGGAACACTCTGCATATGAAAAGAATCACTTAAGGTATTAAATCGGAAAATTATATTTAAACAAAAAGGTTAACATAGCATCTGTAGTTTAAAAATATTAACTAACAGATGTGCAAAAAATTATAACAGCAGCCCCATGGTGCCTTTTTTTTTTTTTTTTTTTTTTTTTTTTTTTTTTTCAGGGGAGAAAACTACTGTACTGCCAAATCTTGGGATGTAAGTTCTATGAGCACACCAGCTCTTTGACCTGCTGCCAAGAATTCCTCAGGGAATGATGATTCTCTAATGGAGAGAAATATAAGGAATTATCACTGGAACAAAAGAACCAAAACTAACTGTCTGTCTCTTGTGACCCTACCATCCTAATAGGATGGGTCCACGGATTCACATAGACACAAAATGCCCTCTGAGCAGGATGACCTCTTCCACTTCTCCCCATTCTGGCGAATATCTGTGTGGTATGTTGCAGCATTGAAGGATTGTCAAGCCCTTCTTTATTTGCATCTAGTAGTAGAACGTGTTGGTGGGGTAGGGGGAGGGAAAGCATCGGCAATACTATAATACTACTGTGTGGGGGGGAAAGAAGGCCATGCAAGACTGAGAAGGGCAGAATTTTTTGTTCCACCTCTTGTGGGGTAGAATCATTTAACATCCTGTTTAAAGATGCAAGCCATTCTGGATGAATAGTGACTTCACCTATGTTGCAGTTAAATAGTTTGGAGAAGAACCTTGTATAATGAATCTTCTTTATAATCCTTGCTTCTTTTGGAACTCATCTTTGGGAAGAACCTGAAGTTTAGTTGAACTCTATGATTCTGTGAGGTGCAGTATTTAGTGATTTTACCAAGGTATATATAGTCCACCGCAAAATCCCACACTCTTGAAAGCATCCTTTCTAGTGAAATTCATGGTATGTAGATTGGCATACAAAAGAAATAGTAGTCATCCTGCCCACACTGCCCCACATATTACCTTGCTATCTTATCACATGGCTATTTTTGATTTATTTGCACTAGTCATGACTATTCTCCCATTACAGATTATTGGGTCCTGAGGAATTCTAGTGGCTGGTCTAGAGGCAACATCAGTTGTCCTTGATACTTTTGAATCACATAAATTATTTGAACCTTCATATTTAAATATAATTTTCTAGTTTAAACTTTTAAACCATCTTTTTCATACATAATAAGTGTGTTCATACTGACTAAAAAAATTGAATGGCAAATGCCTAAAAAACGGTACTCACCTTGTATAAATCTGCAATAAATTTATTGGTAAATGGTGGCTGAATTTAGTTTGGAAGAAGCATTAAAAAGAATGGGGTAAAAATATTTTTAAACAAATTTTAAAATGAGCGCAAGGAAGTAGAAGTGCAGATCTCCAATCCTTAGTTGTCATTAAAAGGTTGAAGGACGCGAATGAAAGAAAAGAGAGGACCGGTGGTGCCAATAGTCGTTGCGAGAGACTTTCGTTAAATGAACCGTCATCAGTTGGCAAATGGAAGAGAAGTGAGCGCGTGTTGTATTTAAAGTTGGTCTATACTCTCGTGATGCTCTTTTTGACACGTGGGAACTTTAGCTGCGAGAGATTCCAAGCCGGTGAGAGGTTGAAGGGAAGTTTTGCGTTAATAATATTGAGATCGGAATGGTGTCGGTACCATTCGATGGTGAGGGCTTCATATTGAAGAATTCTGTAGCTCGATCTAAGTTTAATAATAGTGATGGCAGAGTCAATAAGGGGGGTGTGGTTGTGGTTTTGGGCATGGGTTGTTAACTCAGTGCAGGATTGACCTGTCCTGAAACTGTTGAAGTGGTAGTATGCGCGGGTATTGGAAGTTGTGGAGGAACCGAATTTGGTGGTAGTGCTGCCGATGTAACAGGTGTCGCAGTTTGGTTGGCATTTTATGAGATATATTATATTATTGAGATCATTGATGGGATACTTGTATGTTTCTTTATAAGAATTAAATAGGGAACCTAGTTTATTATAAGTAGAGAAAGTGAGGGAGATGTCGGTATCTTTGAATGTACGTCGGAATTGTGCTGCGAGTTCACTATGGTAAGGGAGAACTATGCGAGTATTTGTCTTGTTACTGTGTCTGATGGGGTTATTAATGTTGTTTTTAACGGTGGATATTGTGTGTTGAATGAGTTGAGGGGGATAGCTCCTGGCTATGAATTTATCAGTAAGGTATTGAAGTTCATTGTGTAGATTGTTTTGTGAAGAGCTGAATTTGATAGCATTGTAGATTTGGTTGTATAGGACGGCTTTTTTGGTACTAAGGGGATGATGTGAAGTGAAATGTAGATATTTACCAGTATGCGTGTTTTTTCTGAAAATCTTGGTATTTAAATTTGTGTCTGTTGTATAAATAGTGAGATTAAGAAAATTAATTTGGTTGTCCGTTCCGATTTCGAGGGTAAGTTTTAGCCTGTCATGTATTGTGTTGAATTTTAAAAAAAGATAGTCTATGGTTGTTCTGTTGCCTATTATTAAGATGTCATCGGCGTAGCGGATGTATAATTTAATTTCAGAAGGGAAAGGTTGTAAAATTTGGTTTTCAATAGTGGCGAGATAAATTTCAGAAAGGGGAGCAGAAATGCCTAAACCCATTGGTAAACCGAATGTTTGTCGATAAATTTTATTATTAAATCTAAAATATCTAGCGTCAAGTAAAAGAGTGGTAAGTTCAAGGATGTGGTCAACTGAAAGAGAGGTACGTTTCGTTAAAGTGTCATCAGCTGTTAGAAGTACGCGTAATGCTTGTAGGGTGAAAGGAATATGCACGTTAGTGTATAGGGATATGACGTCAAAAGAAGCTAATATGTCTTCGTCGGATATGGTGGTGTTGCTGATTTTTTGGAACGCTTGGTTTGTATTATTAATTTTGAATGTAGAGAATCGAGTGAGTGGGGATATAATTTTAACAAGGAAGGTGGATAAATTAGCAAAGGCTGATCTACTAAAAGAAACAATAGGTCTTAATGGGTGGCCAGGTTTGTGTAGCTTGGTTATTCCAAACATGTGGGGCAGAATGTTGTTGCGAATACCTATCTGTTGTAAAGTAAAGAGATTGATTTCTTTGTTCTGTCTGAGTTTTCTGAGAATTGTGTCAAGTTTATTTTTAAGTTTTGTAATGTTGTGGTTGCTGTCATTTGTATATGTATCTTGGTCGGCTAAAATTAATTCCATTTTTTCTGTGTAGGTGTCCTTGTCCAGGATAACGATTGTATCTCCTTTGTCAGCTTTTTGGATGATGATATCTGGGGTTTTGCTTAGTCTTTGTAAATCCTTAATCTCACTATTTATACAACAGACACAAATTTAAATACCAAGATTTTCAGAAAAAACACGCATACTGGTAAATATCTCCATTTCACTTCACATCATCCCCTTAGTACCAAAAAAGCCGTCCTATACAACCAAATCTACAATGCTATCAAATTCAGCTCTTCACAAAACGATCTACACAATGAACTTCAATACCTTACTGATAAATTCATAGCCAGGAGCTATCCCCCTCAACTCATTCAACACACAATATCCACCGTTAAAAACAACATTAATAACCCCATCAGACACAGTAACAAGACAAATACTCGCATAGTTCTCCCTTACCATAGTGAACTCGCAGCACAATTCCGACGTACATTCAAAGATACCGACATCTCCCTCACTTTCTCTACTTATAATAAACTAGGTTCCCTATTTAATTCTTATAAAGAAACATACAAGTATCCCATCAATGATCTCAATAATATAATATATCTCATAAAATGCCAACCAAACTGCGATACCTGTTACATCGGCAGCACTACCACCAAATTCGGTTCCTCCACAACTTCCAATACCCGCGCATACTACCACTTCAACAGTTTCAGGACAGGTCAATCCTGCACTGAGTTAACAACCCATGCCCAAAACCACAACCACACCCCCCTTATTGACTCTGCCATCACTATTATTAAACTTAGATCGAGCTACAGAATTCTTCAATATGAAGCCCTCACCATCGAATGGTACCGACACCATTCCGATCTCAATATTATTAACGCAAAACTTCCCTTCAACCTCTCACCGGCTTGGAATCTCTCGCAGCTAAAGTTCCCACGTGTCAAAAAGAGCATCACGAGAGTATAGACCAACTTTAAATACAACACGCGCTCACTTCTCTTCCATTTGCCAACTGATGACGGTTCATTTAACGAAAGTCTCTCGCAACGACTATTGGCACCACCGGTCCTCTCTTTTCTTTCATTCGCGTCCTTCAACCTTTTAATGACAACCAAGGATTGGAGATCTGCACTTCTACTTCCTTGCGCTCATTTTAAAATTTGTTTAAAAATATTTTTACCCCATTCTTTTTAATGCTTCTTCCAAACTAAATTCAGCCACCATTTACCAATAAATTTATTGCAGATTTATACAAGGTGAGTACCGTTTTTTAGGCATTTGCCATTCAATTTTTTTAGTCAGTTTGTCACGGTATTATAAGACTACTATAATTTCACTATCGTGTGTTCATACTTTAATTAACATATTTAATTAACTTTACAATTAAAGGTACATTTTCTGCATTTGCATTTAAGGATTTTTCCCTCAGATCTAAGTGCCATTAGTAATGAACATAAGAAAGATTTCATCAGAGATAATCTAATATGCTGGCTAACTATTTGTGCTGTCCTGTGGAGACCTGTAGATGATTGTACCAAAGTATTAGCTCTTGGGAGGGAGGGGCAATATCAGCAAAATTAATTATCAGTGGGACATCTTCATGTAATGGGGTGGCAGATAAATAGAAACAGGAAAGACAGGATTTTCTTTTCTGTCTGAGAATAAAATATTTTCAACAATATGTACACAGATCTAAGTGAAGACCACTTCAAACAATGTTCCTTTAATGTAGAATTTTCCTAAATTTTTCTTGTATATGCTACCATCTCTTGTCTGTGTTTCCAGCTAATTGTAGATGGTTTATATATGGTAGCATGACAATAGCTTTAGAATTAGAAGGGTCTTACCTATTGACCTCAGTTGTCCTATTTTGACTTTATAAAAACCAAAATTGATTGAAGAATTTCTGTGGAATTTAGATCCAAAATTTGATGAAACCAAAATAAAAAAAAAATAACACACACACAGGTAGTTCCTGACTTTGCTAGTTAATTCATTCCTAGCTTATAAAGCAAAAACTTCATAAAGCAGGAATTTATTTCCCATGGACATAATGTTAAAAATAGGGGTTATGTTTTCAACAATGAAATTAGTTAGCTAATTAGTTTTGTTTAAACAATGGTTGATTTATTCAAAGAAATGAAACCATAGTCTGTAAAATCAAGCAAATTATAATAATAAAGAAATTATTTGTGTCTTACAAATGTCAAAGAAAGTTTATTCTTCATCATCATTGACTAAATGCACACTCATTGATCACTCATTATTGGCTTGGCACTCGGTTTGTTGCACAAGGAGTTGTCTTCTTCAGAAATGCTTCAAGAGGCATTTATTTCCAAGATAATCTTCTCTTTTCTTTATAAATTTCATACTAGAGAGCTATTAAGTGCTCGATATTTCCTATATTCTATTATATTATTATGAATCAACAGGGCTTACCTTTGTTTTTGATATAGGAAGCTTCTTTTCCAACTCTCCTTGTCCAACTCGCTACTAATTCATGGGGAAGGTGATATCAATTTTGCAAGACATTGTCATAAAGTTAGATTTTGGAGGTCTAAGCTGGCTAATAATTAAGGATCGATTTTTTTTCTTTTTGGTGCTGTGGCGGGAATTTTGAGTTAAATTTAGGGGTCTAATAATTGGATATGGGGTGGGGGGGGTGGGGGTTATTCTCTACATTCCTTAAGTCGGACTAGAACTTTTCGGGGTGTCATGTTCACAGGAAGAGAGCTACTCACAATTAATCCGAAACTTTTGTCTTATGTTGTAGTGTTTGTTCTTCATGCATGCGTATAAGTTGACCAATCGTCGGACAATAGGAATGGCCTACGGATATTGATTGAAGTTGCATGTAGTTTCATCTCTAAGGTTTCTGCAATAAGTAGTTTGTAGTAGTTGTGTTGAATATTTATAATTTTAGTTTCATTAAAGCCGAATGTATGTTGTTCATTTATGGCGTGGAACGAAAGTTCCGATGCATTTGAACGACCCGCCCGCATTGAAGCTTCGTGTTGTTTTGCTCGAAACTGTGCCACTCCCATGGTCGATCCTACGTAGACAGCGTCACAATTTTTGCATGGTATACTGTATACTAGGTCATGCTGTGATTGGAATGTGGTATTTGAAGGTCGATTTCTGAAGAATGTGTATAATTTGTTCATGGGTTTTGCTATGATTTTCATGTCGGTTCCCTTGCATATTTGGTTAAGTTTTTTGTACCAGTGCTCGATATATGGAATGGTGATGAAATATATTTTGGTCTTGTCGGATTTTTTTGCAATGTTTGTTGTGAGATTGTTGTTATTTATTTTATCACAGGCTATTGTTTATATAGGTTAGTGGGTAACCCCTATTTGAGAATCTTCTAGTTAGTTCATTTATTTCAGTGGTTAGAGAAATCTGGGTGGAAGAATATTTAAAGGCATTTTGAAATTGGTTCAGCATGACCGATTTTTTGTATGGTTGGGGATGGTAACTGTGGAAGTGCAGAAGCATCCCTTTATTAGTGGGTTTTCTATATATGCTGAAATTTAGTTTTTGTCCTAATCTGTGTATGGTGAAATTAAGGAAATTTATGGAGTGGGATTCTGCTTCAGTTTCTAATTCAAATTTTAGTCTCTGATGGATGTTATTAAAAACCTGTAGAATATTGTTTATGGTCAAGTGGTCTGTGATGATTAGGATGTCATCCAGATATCTTCCGTAATATGTGATCTGTGGTATAAATGGATCAAGATGGATCTTTTCTAATTTGTCTAAGTATAGTTCGGCAATGAGTCCACTAATGTTTAGGCCCATTGGGAGGCCAAAAATCTGTCTGTATATTTTTTCTTGGAATAGAATGTAATTTGCATTTACTAATAGTTTTGTTAGTTCGAATATTCTGTCTTTGGGGAGTCTGGTGTTATTAATTTTTGTGTTATCGTTTAAGTAGGCCCAGACTATGTCTAAGGCGTAGGGTACATTTACATTAGTGTATAGTGAAGTCACATCGAGTGAATATAACTTCATATCCTCCTTGATATGGAGATCTTTGAGGTTCATGAATAACGCATCGTAGTTTTTTATGTTATATGTTAGGAGTTCTCGGAGTGGTTTTAGAATTGGGTAGATGAACATGGCTAAGGAGGCAAAAGCTGAATTCTTATATGACACGATGGGACATATTGGGTATCCTGTTTTGTGTAATTTTACTTGGCCGAATAAGGATGGGATATTGTATGTGCGGGCTTTAATTTGTTTGAGCAATTTGTTATATTTGTTAACTAAGCTGTTGAACTCTGATGGTGCAACCTCTTCGTATGTCGTTGTGTCTGAAATGGTGTATAATTTATTTATATAGTCTCCTTTATTGAGAATAACTACTGTATCGCCTTTGTCGGCCTTTTGAATAATGATATCTCGGTTTTGTCTAAGTGTGTGTAAAGCTTGCTTCTTCTCTATGTCGTTTTGATATTGAGGGGATAGCTTGGTTTATGATTCGATTGGTTTGTTGGATTAATACGTTTTTTTGTGGCCAATCTCTAAGAGCGAACTCGAGGTCAATAATCATTTGTTTCTTGGGGGGGAATCTCGGCGGTAAATTATAATTTAAACCTTTATTTAATAGGGCTGTTTGCTGAGAAGTTAGCGTAATTATAAATTTCAATAGCATGCATAAGCATTTTTTAACAGAACGCACAAATTGCAGCTAACACGATTTGCACAGAGTAACAAGTTTACGAAGCTTAAAAAAAAAAAGGAACAAAGAGAATATTCTGAAAATTTTTTTTTTATATATGATTGAAGATTTCAGTAAAGGGGAAACACATTTCACTATAATAACATAAAGAACCACACAATTCCAGCTATCGGTATTTTCGCAAATGCAATAACATCAAATTTACCACCCATTTATAATTTCTTGCAGTAACAGAAAAACCCAATAAACTGGAAAGTGCAAATTGTTTTTATTGTTTTATGGTCGTGACCTTCAGAAATGTGCTTTAGAAAAATATTACAAAGCCATTCAAAGTTGGTTCTTATAACAGAACATATGATAATGATAAAAGTGTAGTGCATTTTAATGATTTGAATTGGTAACTAATGCAATTTACACTATAAAAACAACCTTTCAGAGAGTTATGTAGCAAATTTCAACTTCCAAGGTCGTGGAACAAATTACCAAAAAACAATGTGTTATTAGATTCAATTACGATATTTTCATGATACCATGGTGCTTCTCGAACGGATTAATTCATATCGTAAAGCAGGGTACACTGTATTGTATTTCTACACGCGTGGTTTGAAATGCAGTATTTATGAATGTTTAACATTCATTTTTTGCAATTAATGTTCATATTTTCGATTTTGTTGATACTTGATGCTTGAGAAAAAAAAAAAAAAAACTCGTAAAGCGGGAACTGCGTGTGTGTGTAAAATTCTGTTTATACTCTGGCCACATAAGATCAGAAGAATTCACAAGATAGAGAGAATACAAGAACATTGTCATATATAGTCATCACAGATATTTTCAAAATAGTATTGACAGTTGCATCAAAACAGTATTGACTGGTTTTATTTACAATTTTTGTATGTATGAATATTTTTTAATTGTGTCTTGAATTTTGACAATTTTAATCTGGTGTTGGGCAATAAAGACCTATGTTATCAGAACTTCTTGGTAGACTGATAATCATTTTTTCATCAAATTTTAATGGCTGCTATGCTTATTTGATAAGTGACATTTCTTTTTTATTTACTAAAGGAACTTTATTACAGTTCTTTTTTATTTACTACATTCAATAAATGAATGAATTACTGAATTTTATCTGCCATCCTGCTCTTTCTCTTGTCCTATCTATGGCCTCTTCTCTGACTTCCAGTAGCATATTGCTGGAGATTATGGCAAAGGTTCCTTCTATTGTAAATGGCTCACTTGTGTGTTATGGCTGCATTTCATAGAAAACTTTTTCAACCCAATGCACTTGTTTGTGATCACAAATGATTTGTCCAATTTTACCACCAGTACAAGAGGAAGCTTTCAATTTCTGTTCCTCGTTACACCATATCATGGCGTCTCCATAGCCAGGTGGGCAGGAGCAGCAGTGTGTAGCACACACTTCTTGATTAGACCGGGGTTCGAGCCCGTGACCACCAAATATGGAGGATGCAGAAAGGTCAGGGAATGACCACCGCATATCCCTGTAGCAATATGGCCTTAGTTGCTAATACTACTAAAAACCAAATAACAACAACACCATATCATCCCCTTAAGATGTTAAATAAAAATTTCAGAACCAGTATGTGACTTAATTAATTTCAATTGGGGCTGTTTACATACAAAAGGGCTGTTTCCCTCAGCATGAATTGTTGAGGAGGCTTCCATCCTGCAGTGGGTTGATAATGGCTGCACTTTACCTTTTTTTTTTTTTTTACATACAAAAAGTCAGCTGTGCCTTCCTGTGACTGACACTATTGTCATGGCATCACATTTTGATCAATGACTCAAGAGGACACCCAGTAATTAAAAAAATAAATAAAATAAAGAAAATTAAAGGGAGAGTGTAAAGCAAGTAAATCAACCAAATATCATAGAATTTGTTGATAATCCAAGTAATTTTATTCCTTGCTGAATGGTTAAAAATTATTTTTTAAATTCATTTTCTAGTGATAACCGGAAAATGTAGGAATCAAATTTTATGACAAATAACATCCCTATTAAATACAGTGCCACCCTAATATACCACACCTCGTTACCAAGATTTTGGGATATAATGCATTTTATAGCAAATACACACATTCCTAATAGACACTGACAATAGCAAACTATACTTCATAGAAAGCAAACCAGCTAATGCAATGGTTTCCAAATGCACAGCTAATGTATTACTTTGTATGCTATATTTTTTCCAATTAGACAATTAAATTTTTATAAATAAGACATCCTGATTAATGGCTGTAGATGTTCAGATTTTCTCCTATTATCTGGCCTCAGAGGTGCAATAAAAAAAAACAAACCCCACAGTACATCAGACACAGTAGTTGTATACAAAATAAATATTTTTCCTCTGAGAGGGGGAAATGTGATATGTTCAGTTATGAATTTTTGTAAACAACTGCATGCAACATCCTTTTCAAAGCTATGAAATCATATAAAATGGCAAAAACTGCTGAAAGCCTAATGCAAGGTGTGGCTTGGAATTCATTAATCACGCAAGGGGGGTGTGATATGATACATTTTATTCCATAATTAAGCTTTGTTACTTTGGGTATCAGATGGAGATTGAAAAGGGGGAGATAAGTTTCATTTGTATTTATTATTTAAACAAAATATAAATCACTATCATACTGCAGAATAATCACTGTAAACAGCCACGGTGTCATACAGCAATTCTCTCCCCCAGAGGAAGAGGATTTGTAAGAGGTTATCTTAAATGGCTGAAAATTAAACTTGGGGCAAATAAATTATTTTACAGCAAAAGCCCCTGTTGACAATTGATGCACTATTGTGTGATATTAGGATGGAAAACATGACATAGCAAAAAGCTGATCTATGCCATGAATATAATAGATAATAAAAATTTATTATTTTTGTTTCATGAAAATAAAAATTAAATTTATCTTTTGCTTTTGATGATGAAAACGAGATAAATACAGCCATATTCTTTCCATAGATAACACAGAAGGCACACATCATTCTCACTTAGCGATTCTACAGAGTGATTGATTGGAGGGGGGGGTTCAAGCACATCTTCAAATATGAAAATTAATCACCATACACAATTGCCGAAATGAAATTGCTTACAATAAAAATGCTTAAGTCATCACATATTCATATTAAGATTAGAAAAAAACTTTGTATTTTGGCTGTAACGCAGGTGTTAAAAGATATCTCAGACACCTGCAATAATGCAGGTGCCTGAGATATCTTTTAACACCTGCATTAAGATACCTTTTAACACCTGCAGTATCCTACATTGTACTGCATGTATTGACACATTGAAAATTATTTCAATCTTACCTTACGATTAAATTAAATAAGATTAATTAAATAAAAAAAATTATAAACTAATCTTGGAAAACAGAAACATCTATCCAGGCATTTTTATGATTTTTATACAAAACAGGAAAATCAAAGATTTTTAAATACTCTCGGTTTTTTTCGACTTACCAATAACAAACACGGACAATCTGTGCTTCCAGTAGCATTTGCACACATAGCAATTCTAACTCACTCTTTTCTCATCTTAAAACCTGGTGCAGGCATTTTTCTTTTAGTGGCTAGGGTTTTTCTTGGTAATTGCTTTCCATAATAAGCCAGTCTCATTAACATTATAAACATTTTCTTTCTCATAATTTGCTTAACTGAGAAGAACTTACTTTTAAAGGACACCGCTGCCAATTCATCTGCAGAAAGTGTCTCGCCTTGAATATCTAGATAATATATACGTGTCTCAGTTTAAAGATTTTCAGCCAACCTGTGCATGCCTTAGTCTTCATTACCTATTAATTTTCGATTAAAATCCAATGCTTTTTCACACAACATTGGGCAAGACACTGGTTCACCTAAATTGTGCTTTGAAGAAAACAAAAAAAATAGAATGCACTCTCTATTATTAATGAGGGGCCTGTCAAGCTCTCAGCTGCCCAACTCAACACCAGAGCTCACTCCTGGGCATCAGGTAACACAGCGGCAATCTCCAAGGCAGAATACGCTGATCCCAAAGGAACTAGTTAATGTTGACGACTCTATTGTCAGGGAGACAGGGAATATATTGTGTAAAAAGGATAGATGGAACAGGACCAGGGTATGTCTGCCAGGAGCAAAAGTTGATGACGCTGTAAAGCATATATCATCTTTTAAGGGCACAACAGGTGATATTGTTGTACATGTTAGCACCAATGACATTAAGAGTAGGAGATATGCAGATTTACATAACAAGTACAGGTCAATGTTGCAAAAAAGTCATGAGTTAGGGTTAAATTTTGAAAGTGTCTGCAATTCTGCCCAGACACGATAGGCGGGAGTACATGATGAGAACCTTGTCAATCAATTGAGCTGGAGGGAATGTGCAAGGTCTCAAGGGGTAGAATTGTTTTCAGCATGGTCTGTGCTTGTTAACAGGAGAGACTGCTTCTACAGGGATGGGATACACTTAAATAGAAAGGGTGCAAGAATATTTGCTGATGCTATCAAGACAGTGTTAGGTGTGTCGGAAAACTGCTAGCTTGGGGAGATTCACAGACTAAAAGGTTAAAAGCAGCTGCAGGCAGAGGTGAAGGTGATTCTTGCACAACTTCTATACTTCTATTAGAATAAGTAGCGACCTGGGTGCTGGAGGTTTCAGGGACTGATCGCAGTCATCATGAAACAAGTGGGTATATGGGATGTGTCAGGGTAACTAGGAATAGGTCCATGTATGCTTGCATGTATTCCAATGCTAGAAGTATAGTAAATAAATTTGATGAATTTGAAGTGTTGGTCAAGACATCAAAGGCGGATATTGTTGGGATATCAGACACGTGGTGTCACACTGATATTAGGAATGCAGAATGTATCTGGGGAGTACAATGTGTACAGAAAGGATAGACAGGATAGGAAGGGAGGAGGTGTCATGCTGTTAATTAAGAAAAACACGCTCAAACCCACAACCACACCCCCCCCCCCTTGTTGACTCTGCCATCACCATTATTAAACTTAGATCGAGCTACAGAAATCTTCAGTATGAAGCCCTCACCATTGAATGGTACTGACACCATTCCGATCTCAATATTATTAACACCAAACTTCCCTTCAACCTCTCACCGGCTTCAATCTCTCACGAGTAATTACAGATAGATGCTCTTTTTGACACGTGTCATGTCAAAAAGAGCATCACGAGAGTATAGATAAACTTTAAATACAACACGCGCTCACTTCTCTCCCATTTGCCAACTGATGACGTTCTATTCAACGAAAGTCCCTCGTAACGACTATTGGCATCACCAATCTTTTTTTCACTTGCGTCCTTAAAGCTCTTTACAACAACCAAGGATTGAAGATCTGCATTTCTACTTCCTTGTGCTCATTTTAAAATCTGTTTAAAATATTTTCACCCCACTCTTTGCCTTAGTTCCTTTTTAATGCACCTTCCAACCTAAATTTAACTACCATCTAACAATAAATTTATTGCAGATTTATACAAGGTGAGCACCATTTTTTAAGCACTTGCTATTCATTTTTAGTCAGATTTATCACGGTATTATAAGATTACTATAATTTCATTATCGTTAAGAAAAACATAAAATCAAAAGAAGTGCATCCAGTTGATGTAGATGAACAGTGCACTGTTGAGTCAGTTTGGTGTGACATAAGCAGTGCGAAAGCAAAAATAAGAGTAGGAGTGTGTTATAGGCCTAATAACTCGAATGAGTACAATGAACAATTGTACAGAAAAATAGAGTGGGTTGGTAAATCAGAATGTCTTAAAATGGGGGATTTTAACTTCCCAGATATTGACTGGAACTTGTGGGTTGGTCACTCACACACTAGTAAGACTTTTGTGAATTTATTGGATGATTTTTTTCTGCAGCAGCGTGTTCGAGAAGCAACCAGAGAGGGTTATATTCTTGATCTGGTTATCGGCAGTGATCATTCGTTTATTAAGAATTTGCAGATAAAGGAACCACTAGGTGACAGTGATCACAGTGTACTGATGTGGGATTTACTTAAACATAATTACCATCAGGGGTAAAGGAAAGGGTTTTTGCTTCTGTAAAGGTGAGTACAGTGGTCTGAGACAGTTTTAAAATTCTGTACAGTGGGATCAACTGATGATGTTACCAACAGTAAATTCTAAGTGGGAAGCATTCAAGGAATTAATCGTGGAAACTACTAAAAGTTTCATACCTATTAAGAAATATGGTTCAAGGTTTAGGCCTAAATGGTTATCAAATGAACTAATGAGACTCGAGACAGAAGAAAAATGCATGGGATGCATATAATCAGGTCACAAAGGAGGTTAGGCAGGTGAAGGCAGATTACGAGAAATCTTTGGCAAAGGATTTCTGATTGGTCTACTTGATATCAATTGTTCGACTGTTAATGATCCTGCTCAGATAGAAAACAAACTGAATGAGTATTTTGCATCTAAATTAGTGTCGAAGTTTGCGTGAGAAGTTATTAAGGTTTGAAAATGGCAGAAGGTTATCAAATTGTAGCAGGGTGCTTAATGATTTTGTAATAACTGAGAGCAAAGTGGAGGAGAAATTGTTGAAGTTAAACATAAGAAAGGCACCTGGGATGGATGGGATCTATCCAGTTATATTAAAGGAGGCGGCAAAGCAACTAAGCAAACTGTTAGCCATAATTATAAGAGCATCCTTGGACTCAGGGGAGGTCCCCACGGACTGGAGATGTGCAAATGTATCCCCAATTCACAAAGGGGATCGAAGGGTGACACGAGTAATTACAGACCAGTTAGTTTAACTTCTGTTCCAGGTAAAATAATGGAGTCACTGTTTAAAGATGCATTGCAGGATCATCTAGACAAGACTGCAGCAATAATTCAGACATAGCATGGGTTTGTTAAGGGGAAGTCTTGTCTGACAAATTTGATAGGATATTATGATGTGGTTACAAAGGAATTGGATGCAAAAAATAATTTTGATATCATATATTTGGATTTCAGGAAAGCTTTTGACACTGTTGTGCATGGAAGACTATTGTACAAATTAGAGCAGAATGGTATTAAGGGTAAGTTGCTACAATGGATAAAAGGATGGTTGAGTGGGAGAAGACAGAGGGTGGTAATCAATGGGTGCTGCTCTTTGTGGACTAATGTTATTAGTGGAGTCCCATAGGTTCGGTGTTGGGTTCCCTGTTGTTTTGTATATTTATCAATGATTCCCTGTTGTTTTGTATATTTATCAATGATATTGATGAAGGTATATCAGGCTTAGTGTCGAAGTTTGTAGATGATACAAAGGTTGGCAGGGTTGTTAATGACAGTAAGGGCAGTGTGCTACTGCAACAGGATCTAGAAAATTTGGGCAGATGGGCTAAGAAGTGGCAACTGAAGTTTAACCTTGACAAATGCAAAGTACTGCATATGGGTAGAAGTAACTCCAGAGAAACATACCAACTGTGTGGTACTACACTTAAGGTGGTAGAAAATGAAAAAGACCTGGGAGTAATTGTGCAGTCAGATATGATGTTTTCTGAGCAATGCAGATATATAGGAATTTTGCTAGCAGGGAAAAGGAGGTGATTGTCCCTCAGTATAAAGCAATGGTCAAGCCACGCCTTGAGTACAGGTCTGGAGGCTTCATTTTAGGAAGGATGCAGATTTGCTTGAGCATGTACAGAGAAGGGCAACAAGATTAGTGAGGAGAATGAAGGGATCCTCTTACCAAGAGAAGCTTTAGTTCTGCAAATTGCAGTGGCTGGAGACTAGGCACCTGCACGGTGATCAGACTGAGGTGTATAAGGCCTTAAATGGGTTGAGCACGCTGAATTCTGATGGGATCCTTTCACTTGTTCAGATTACGAACCTAGGGGGGCATAAATTCAAATTAAGAAAAGACAGATGTAAAATAGATGTGCGGAAATTGGCCTTTAGCCAGCGGGTGGTTAATTGCTGGAACAAACTTCTATCTGTTGTTGGGGAAGTTGATAGGTTAAATAAATTTAAGGAGGAACTGGACAGGCATTTGGAGGGAATGGTGTGATTTATTTTTATTTATTTTTTTATTTTTGGCTGATGCTGCATAAGATCATACACTTGCTTTCTTGCATCACATGTCACTACTACTACTAAAGCGTCATTTTCAGGTTTTGACATTGTATTTTTCCTGCCAGTTCCTCCTTTACTGTCCATAATCGACACAAACTCTGTTATACCCTTGGAATTTTTCTTGATGTCATAAATTGTTGAAGTCCACACATTAAACTAACTCTTTGGAGAGATTTCCTAAATTTTCGCCTTTTTTAATTCTATTAATAATTTCCATTTTTTGTTGCAATGTTAAAACTATGCATTTTCTTTTCATTTACATTTTACTATAAAAAATTGAAACAAATAATAAATCGCACAGTTTTGGGCTGATATTATTCTTACCAAATCTGGTAAGAATAATACTAATCTGAAATTCACTCGTGATTTCCAAGAAAATCCATTAGTTTCTGTGATATTTTTCTAAAGCACTTTTCTGAAGGTCACATAGAATTGTAGAGGTTACAACCATAAAGCAATTTGCAGTTTTCAGTTTATTGGGCTTTTTGTTTGTACAGTCTGTTATAAACAGGTAGTAAACTTGATCTTTCGCTTATTAGAATCAAAATTCGATTTGCAAATGTGATCACAATAACTGGAGCTTACTGTACTATCATTAATAAAAAAAAAAAAAAAAAAAAAAAAAAGAAGAAAAATCAACCTTTCAAATCATTCCGGATAACTGACGTTCTACTGTACTTAATGTACATTGTAAAAAAGTGCTGATATTTGAGAGGACAAAATTTCAAAGCCGCCATACTGAGGTTCTAGTGTATTTAATTACACGTTCTTTTCTTATATAGGCTCTAATTATATTTTATTATCTGCTTTTTAACACTCACCTGCGCTTAATTTTTGGGACTTTGTGTACTGTCTTTATTTTTATATAAGATTTTTAATTATTTATTTCATATATATCTAATTTCTCTTGCCAAGGACTCATAATCCAAAAAGCCACTCATCCAAGCTTTCTGGATAAGGACCCCAGTATTAATTGTATTAATATTTTAAAGAATTTTTGCAAAATTTCTAAATTCATAAATAAACTTGCTTCACAAAGCCTGGATAAAAATTTACTGTGCATGGCAGACTCACCACTGAAAGGGTTACAAATCTTGATATGGTCTTGCTGCTTGTTGGATGTAGAGCAATAAGGCTTCAGATGTTAGTTGTAAAAGGGAAAAATTAATTTAATGAAAATATTTGTTTCATTTTATTTCCTTTGAAAATGGTGGGCAATATAAAATTTCAGCTCATATTTATGTTCATCTTTTTAAAATGTACTATAATCATGTATTGTATTTAGTAGTAGAGGCATGTGATGCAAGAAAGCAAGTGCATGAGCTTATGTAGCCTGATTGAGGTGTATAAGGCCTTGAATGGTTTGAGCAAGCTCAGTGCTGATAGGATTCTTCCTCTTCCCCAGATTAATCACCCGAGGGAACATAAATTCAAATTGGGGAAAGACAGTTGTAGAATAGATGTGTGGAAAATTGCCTTTAGCTAGCGAGTGGTTGATTGCTGGAACAAACTTCCATCTATCGTAGAAGTTGAGCTTAAATAAATTTAAGGCAGAACTAGACAAACATTTGGAATGAATGGATGGATGAAATCGGAAGGGTTTTTTTGGCTGATGCTGTATAAGCTTGCTTTCTTGCATCATATGCCTCTACTAATGCTAATGCAGTATCAGCAAAAAAAAAAAAAAAAACAGTTTCACACATCCGTTCCCTCTAAAAGTTTGTCCAGTTTCTCATTAAATTTATTTAAGCTATCAACTTCCACAACAACAGATGGAGGTTTCTTCCAGCAATCAACTACCAACTGGCTAAAGGCAAAATTCCTCACATCTATTACAAACCCTCACAGGTTTGTAATCTGAGCAAGAGGAAGAATCCTATCAGCATTTAGCCTGCTCAATCAATTCGAGACCTTATACACCTTGATCAGATCACCTCACAGGTGCCTAGGATGCTAGGCAATTTACAGAACTTTAGCCTTTCTTGGAAACAGGACCTCTTCATACCCTCATCAATCTTATTGCCGTTCTCTGTACTTAGCATTAGCATTAGTAGAGGCATTTGATGCAAGAAAGCAAGCTTATGCAGCATCAGCCAAAAAAAAAAAAAAAGTAACATAAATAAAAATAACCACTTCCACTTCACCCCTCTGTTCGTTCGAAATACCTGTCCAGCTGAGCCTTAAACTTATTTAGGCTATCAGCTTCCACGACAAGGGATGGAAGTCTGTTCCACATACCAACCACCCGCTGGCTAAAGGCAAATTTCCGCACATCTATCCTACATCTGTCTTTCCTCAATTTGAATTTATGCCCTCTCAGGTGATTATTCTGAGCAAGAGGAAGAATCCCATCAGCATTGAGCATGCTCAAACCATTCAAGGTTTTGTACACCTCTATCAGATCACCTCGCTGGTGCCTAGTTTCCAGACACTGTAATTCGCAAAACTTAAGCCTTTCTTCGTAAGAGCACCCCTTTGTCCCATTCACCAATCTAGTTGCCCTTCTCTGTACTCGTTCCAGCAGCTCTACATCCTTCTTGAAATGAGGCCTCCAATCCTGTATACAGTACTCTAGGTGTGGCCTGACCATTGCCTTATACAAGGGAATAATCACCTCCTTATCCCTGCTAGAAAAATTCCTATATATCATTGACAATACACCATGAGCTACTCTTGCAGTCCGTCTGCACTGCTCAGAAAACTTCATATCTGCCTGCACAACCACCCCCAGGTCCCTTTCACTCTCTACCACTGTCAGTGTAGTACCACACAGTTGATACGTTGCTCTGGGGTTGCTGTTTCCCATATGTAGTACTTTACATTTGTCAATGTTAAACTTCATTTGCCACCTCGAAGCCCATCTGCTCAACCTTTCCAAATCCTGTTGCAGCAGCATAGTGTCAGTAGTTTCCTTGACAACCCTGCCAACCTTCGTATCATCTGCAAACTTGGACATTAAGCTTGATATACCATCATCAATATCATTTATAAATACAGAAAACAATAAAGGACCCAACACTGAACCCTGAGGGACTCCACTAATAACATTAGTCCACGATGAGCAGTGTCCATTGATTACCACTCTTTGTCTTCTCCCCCTCAACCACCCCTTTATCCATAGCAGCAATTTGCCTCCAATGTCACACTGCTCCAATTTGTGCAGCAGTCTTCCATGTGCAACAGTATCAAAAGCCTTTCTAAGATCCAAGTATATAATATCAAAGTTATTCCCTGCATCCAGTTCCTTTGTGACTGCATCATAGTATCCAATCAAATTGGTCAGGCAAGACTTACCCTTAACAAAACCATGCTGTGTCCTAGCTATAACTGAAGTCTTGTCTAGATGATCCTGCAGTGCTTCTTTAACCAGTGCCTCCATTAATTTTCCGGGAACAGAAGTTAAACTCACAGGTCTATAATTACTTGTGTCAACCTTTGATCCCCCTTTGTGAATTGGGGTCACATTTGCACATTTCCAGTCTATGGGTTCCTCCCCTGAGTCCAAGGAAGCTCTCATAATTATGGCTAAGGGTTTGCTTACTTCCTTTGCTGCCTCCTTTAATATAACTGGATAGATTCCATCCACCCCAGGTGCCTTTCTTGTGTTTTTTCTTCAACAATTTCTCCTCCACTTTGCTCTCAGTTATTACAAGATTCTCTAGCTTACTGCTAGAGTTGAATACACCTCTGGCATTCCCCTCGCTGAATAACTCCTCGTGTGTGAATGTCGATGCAAAATATTCATTTAGTTTGTTAGCTACCTGAGCAGGGTCATCAACAGTTGACCCATCGATCTCAAGTGGACCAATCTGATTCATCCCCTTCCTTCTAGAGTTTACATAAGTAAAGAACTCTTTGCTGTTTTTCTTCGCATCCCTTGCCAAGGATCTCTCGTAATCTGCCTTCGCCTGCCTAACCTCCTTTGTAACTTGGTTACAGATCAACTTGTATCTATCATAGGCGTTCGTGTCACGTGTTAATTTGTATGTATCCCATGCATTTTTCTTCTCTGCCATATGCCTCATTAGTTCATCTGACAACCATTTAGGCCTAAACCTTGAACAATATTTCTTAGTTGGTATGTAAAGCCTAGTAGCTTCCAAGATAAGTTCTTTGAATGCTTCCCATTTTGAATTTGCTGTTGGCAATATCATCAGTTGATCCCACTGTATAGAATTTAAATACTGTCTCAGTCCATTGTAGTCGCCTTTACGAAAGCAATACCCCTTCCTTTTACCCCTAATGGTAGTTACCTCTTTGAGTAACTCCCACTTCAGCACACTGTGATCACTGCCACCTAGTGGTTCATTTATCTGCAGATTCTTAATGCATGAAGAATCACTACTGATAATCAAATCAAGAGTATTACTCCCTCTAGTTGCCTCCCGAACATGCTGATGTAGAAAACAATCATCCAATAAATCCACAAAAGCCTTGCTACTGTGTGAGTGACCAGCCCCCAAATTCCAGTCAATATCTGGGAAATTAAAATCCCCCATTATAAGACTCTGATTTACTGGCCCACTCTATTTCTCCGAACAGTTTCTTATTATACTCATCAGAGTCATTAGGCCTATAGCACACTCCTACTCTCAATTTTGATCTCCCAATTCTTATGTCACACCAAACTGACTCGACACTGCACTGTCCAGCGATGTCGACTGGCTTCACTTCCTTGGATTTTGTGTTTTTTAACTAATAGCATAACCCCTCCTCCCTTCCTATCCTCACCACGTCTCTGAAATCCCCACAATATCTGCCTTTGATGTTTTGAGCAATACCTCAAATTCATCAAATTTATTTACTAAACTCCTAGCATTGGTGTACACACAAGTATACATGCACCTGTTCTTTTTCTTAGCTACCCTAACACAACCCATGTGTTTACTTGTACCCCAATGATTCCCAGCAGTCTCTGAAATATCCTGCATCTTATTTTCCAGGCTGCGGCTCATTCCAGAAGCAATGCAAGAATCACTTTCACCTCTGCCAGTGGCTACTGTTAATCTATTAGTCCTTGTATCCCCCCAATCTAGCAGTTTTCCAACCCACCTAACACTGCCTCGATAGCATCAGCAAACATTCTTGCACCCTTTCTATTTAAGTGTATCCCATCCCTGTAGAAGCAGTCTCTCCTGTTAACAAGTACAGACCAGGCTGAAAAAATTCTACCCCTTGAGCCCTGCACAATCTTTCCAGGGCCGAATTGATTGACAGGGCTCTCATCATATACTACCTCCTATCGTGTCTGGGCAGAATTGCAGACACTTTCAATTTCAACCCTAATTCACGGCTTTTTTTCATCAATGACCTGTACTTGTCAAGTAATTCCGACTTGCCCAAGCAACTCTACATCCTTCCTAAAATGAGGCCTCCAGGTCTTGGAGTCCTCAGTACTCAAGGCGTGGCCTGACCATTGCCTTATACAAAGGAATAATCATCTTTTCTCTTCTACCAAAATTCCTGTATATCATTGATGATTCTGTAATGCATCTTTAATTATTCGTGTCACCCTTTTATCCCCCTTTGTGAATTCGGGATACATTTGCACATCTCCAGTCCGTGAGGACTTCCTCCGAGTCCAAGGATGCCATCATAATTATGGCTAGGGGTTTGCTTACTTCCTTTGCCGCTTCCTTTAATATAACTGGATGATCCCTTACACCCCAGATGCCTTTTTTATGTTTAACTTCAGCAATTTCTCCTCCACTTTGCTCGCAGTAATTACAAAATCAATAAGCTCCCTGTTAGAGTTTAATGAGCTTCTGTCCTCCACTTCCCTAAAGAATTCCTCTTGTGTGAATGTATATGTAAAATACTCAGTTTGTCAGTTATCTGAGCAAGATCATCAACGGTTGAACTATTAATATCAAATGAACAAATCTGATTCATCCCCTTTCTTCTAGAGTTTATATAAGTAAAGAAGTCCTTGCTATTTTTCTTAGCATCCTTTGCCAAAGATTTGAAATCTGCATTCGCTTGACTAACCTCCTTTGTGACTTGATTACAGACTAGCTTGTATCTACCATAGGCTTCTATGTGATAATTTATATGCATACCATGAATTTTTCTTCTCTGCCACGAGTCACATTAGTTCATCTGGCATGCATTTTGGCCTAAACCTTGAACAGTATTTCTTAATCGGAATAAAAAGCCTAGTAGCTTCCTTGAATGCTTCCCCTGTAGAATTTGCTCTTGATCACATCAGTTGGTCCTACTGTCTAGAATTTAAAAACTGTCTGAAACCATTTTAATCACCTTTATGAAAGCAAAAACCCTTTCCTTTACTCCTGATGATGGTTATCTTTAATTAAATCCCACATCAGTACACTGTGATCACTGCTGATAAACCGGTTCAGGAGTATTAATCTCTCTGGTTGCCTTTCGAACATGCTGCTGCAGAAAACAATCATCTAATAAATCCACAAAAGTCTTGCTAGTGTGCGAGAGAATTGGAATTTGGGGAGTACACTGTGTACAGAAAGGATAGGCAGGATAGGAAAGAGGGGTTAGGCTATTAATTAAGAAAAACAAAATCTAAGGAAGTCCATCCAGTTGACATAAATGGACAGTGCAATGCTAAGTCAGTTTGGTGTGACATAAGTGTTGGGAAAGCAAAAATGAGAGTAGGAGTGTGTTATAGGCCTAATGACTTTATTGAGCACAACAGACAGTTGTACAGAGAAATAGAATGGGCCAGTAAATCAGATTGTATTATAATGGGGGATTATAACCTCAGATATTGACTGGAATTTGTGGCTTAGTCACTCATTAGCATTAGTAGAGGCATTTGATGCAAGAAAGCAAGCTTATGCAGCATCAGCCAAAAAAAAAAAACCCACTTCCACTTCACCCCTCTGTTCGTTCAAAATACCTGTCCAGCTGAGCCTTAAACTTATTTAGGCTATCAACCTCCACGACAAGGGATGGAAGTCTGTTCCACCAACCAACCACCCGCTGGCTAAAGGCAAATTTCCGCACGTCTATCCTACATCTGTCTTTCCTCAATTTGAATTTATGCCCTCTCAGGTGATTATTCTGAGCGAGAGGAAGAATCCCATCAGCATTGAGCATGCTCAAACCATTCAAGGCTTTATACACCTCTATCAGATCACCTCGCTGGTGCCTAGTCTCCAGACACTGTAATTTGCAAAATTTAAGCCTTTCTTCGTAAGAGCACCCCTTTGTTCCATTCACTAATCTTGTTGCCCTTCTCTGTACTCGTTCCAGCAGTTCTACATCCTTCTTGAAATGAGGCCTCCAGACCTGTATACAGTACTCTAGGTGTGGCCTGACCATTGCCTTATACAAGGGAATAATCACCTCCTTATCCCTGCTGGAAAAATTCCTGTATATCATTGACAATACTCCATGAGCTACTCTTGCAGCCCGTCTGCACTGCTCAGAGAACTTCATATCTGCCTGCACAACCACCCCCAAGTCCCTTTAATTCTCTACCACTGTCAGTGTAGTACCACAGAGTTGATACGTTGCTCTGGGGTTGCTGTTTCCCATGTGTAGTACTTTACATTTGTCAATGTTAAACTTCATTTGCCACCTCTCAGCCCATCTGCTCAACCTTTCCAGATCCTGTTGCAGCAGCATAGTGTCAGTAGTGTCGTTGACAATCCTGCCAACCTTTGTATCGTCTGCAAACTTGGACATTAAGCTTGATATACCATCATCAATATCATTTATAAATACAGAAAACAATAATGGACCCAACACTGAGCCCTGAGGGACTCCACTAATAACATTAGTCCATGATGAGCAGTGTCCATTGATTACCACTCTCTGTCTTCTCCCCCTCAACCACCCCTTTATCCATAGCAGCAATTTTCCTCCAATGCCACACTGCTCCAATTTGTGCAGCAGTCTTCCATGTGCAACAGTATCAATCATCTAATAAATCATACACTATCAAGACTTTTTATGGATTTATTGGATGATTGTTTTCTGCAGCAGCATGTTCGAGAGGCAGCCAGAGAGGATAATACTCTTGATCTGGTTATCAGCAGTGATTATTCGTGTAAAAAGAGTTTGCAGGTAAAGGAACACCACTAGGTGCCAGTGATCACAGTGTACTGATGGGAATTTACTCAAAGATATAATTATCACCAGCTGTAAAGGGAAGAGTTTTTGACTACAGTGGTCTCAGTTTTTAAATTCTGTACATTGGGACCAACTGATGTCACCAACAGCAAATTCTAAGTGGGAAGCATTCAAGGAACTAATCATAGTAGCTACTAGGCTTTTCATACCGATTAAGAAATATTGTTCAAGATTTAGGCCTAAATGGTTGTCAAATAAACTAATGAGACTTGTGGTAGAAAAGAAAAATGCATGGGATGCATATAAATTCAGGTGACACAGAAGCCTATGGCAGATATAATCTTGTCTGTAATCAAGTCACAAAGGAGATTAGGCAAGCAAAGGCAGATTACGAGAAATCTTTGGCAAAGGATACTAAGAAAAACAGCAAGGACTTCTTTACTTATATAAACTCTAAAAGGAAGGGGATGAATCAGTTTGGTTCGACTGTTGATGATCCTGCTCAGATAGCTAACAAACTGAATGAGTATTTTGCATTTACATTCACACATGAGGAGTTAAGGGAGGAAAATGCCAGAAGTTTATCAAACTGTAACAGGATGCTTAATGATTTGTAATGATTTTGTAATAACTGAGAGCAAAGTGGAGGAAATACTGTTGAAGTTAAACACAAAGGCTCATGGGGTGGATGGGATCCATCCTATTATATTAAAGGTGGCAAAGGAAATAAGCAAACCCTCAGCCATAATCATGTGAGCATCCTTGGATTCAGGAAGTCTGCACAGACTGAAGTTGTGCAAATGTATCCCCAGTTCATATGGGAAGCAGTAATATATAATATTAGTGTTATAAATACTTCTCTTTCAACCCATGCACGGTACTAAGTACTATAGGTTTTGATACCTTTCGTGTTTGGGGTTTCCATAAAAAAAAAAAAAAAATATTAATTCATTTTTTAATTTGTTTTATATGAAATTGAATTCAAAAATTGCTTGTCCTTCATTTAGTGGAAATTTATTCTCAGCTGAGTTGGGGGTGGGGGGGGGGTAGAAAAATACCTGTGAACATCCCCCTATAAAGAAAATATCTTCAGTATTTTTTTTTTTACTTGTTTTTATCTTGTTAAAAAATAAAACAATGCAATCTTTTTTAGTTAGCAGCAATGTAATTACATCAACTCATTAAGGATTTTGAAGCCCTTAAGTTATTGTTAGACATGGCAAAATTAGCTGTTATAAAATTTTCAACCTGTCTTTCATTAAAAAAAAAAAAAAAAAAAATGTGGCGATAAAAATTGATTGTTTTCACTAAACTGAATGGGAGACTTATATCCTGTAATAATTCATTGAATATTAAACACCTTCATTAATGCAGGAAAAGTAAAATGTAGCTTAACACGTTTGATGCCTTATCACTTTCTATTATGTTTATGTAGAAAAAACATTTAGTTTGTACTAATCTTTTCCCGGTATCAAGTTGTGATGGAAATAATTACATTTTGACATGCATTCAAATTGCAGTGGTAATCAGTCTGTTGCGAGAGACACTCTAACATGACTGGTGTAACTGCTCGGTCTGTGCAGTGATCTTTGTCTTCAAGCCATTCACATCAGTTAGCAAAGGGAACTTGTAACCTGTACCCTTCTACTTAACCCCGCAAAAAGGTCATTTCCAGAAGTCCAGTCATGTGTTGCCTACTCAGCTTGATATCTCGTTATCATTCCAAAGATGATTAATTTTTTATTTCTCTATTTCATTATTTCTATTTTATTTCTCTTTTATCATTATTTCTATTTTATTTCTCTTTTATCATTATTTCTATTTTATTTTTTATTTCTCTAAAGAGAAATAATGATACTACATGTTATATGGTTAATCACAAAACATTTGATATTTTAACAAAATATTGTTAGCAAGTAATATTAGTATAATGAATTGATAGTTTAATACATTGGCTAAAACTATGGTATTTTGTCTACTTTTTTGTTAGAATTTGTTTCTTATCGTCATCAAGAATGATTGATGAGAAAAACTGCACATAAAGTAAAAGCTTTTTTAATTATCATTTTTAATTTTTTAGTATAGCAATGAAGACAAAAGAAGAATTAATCAATCAGAGAATTGCAGCAAAAGCTATTCAGACAAAGATGACTAATTTAGCAAGTATCCTTTTGCTATCATGAAATGAAATCATTTTTCTTAACATAAGATGTACCTGGTTTTAATTTCTTCTGTCATAGGCCACAAGGAGAAAGTTGTTATTGTTGGCATTAGTTATAGTGTGTGTGTGTGTGTGTGTTATTTTATTTATTTTATTATTATTATTATTTTTTTTTTTTTTTGAGTCCTCACTAAGCATTGGCAAGGGTGGCAGTTGATAAGAGGATGCAAATAATTATGGGCTCTTTTCAACTAGGAGTGAGAGGGAGGGAGGGAGGGAAATGTTTATGTTGGATGGGGTAAAATTAGCTAGCTAGAAATTTGGACCTCCATGGCAGTTTAGTGGCTTTGTTGTTCACTTGTTTGAAAGAAGGTCTGAAGTTTTATTCTTGTCACAAACTATAGGAATTATAAAAAGTATATGTAACTTAAAAGCAAATTTTGTTTTGCTATAAATAATATTGTAGTTAACTTTTATAATTATTTGATACCATTAAATTAGAGCAGTATTTACAATGATCAGTACCGGGAACTAATAGTTTATAATATACTTTGATTAGAAGCATTATGACTAATGATAGTTATGACTAAATTTTTATTTTTAGTCATAACTATCATTAGAGTTAAATCCAAATTAGATTTAGTTTTAGATTAAATCCATATTAGAGCTACAGAACAGGTATTGAAAAATATCTATTATGACTCTGCACAATTAAATTTTGGATATATACAATAAAATTAATTAAAATAAAATACTGTGTATAATTAATCACTGGGGAGCACTTCGTTTATACAGGGTGATTCAGGAGGAATAGTAAACATTTTGGGAGGTTATAGTATTGATTATTCTGAGTAAAAAAAGTTCATATAAACGTGTTCAATTCTCAATGGATATGGAGATACAGCTGTTTGAAACTCGTGCACACAAAGCCATTATGAGAGGTATTAAAGAACGATAAATGACTTGTCTGTATTTATTGACTTTTTGAATGATACAAAACACAAATAATTGAGAAATTTTTTACAGTTCACAATAAATGTTCGAAAATCCCACTGCCAACCTCAGTGCACTTGCAACTCTTGTGGCAAAATGATGTGTTATTCTTCTGAGATCATCTTGGTATTCCTTTATGTGAGGGCAGCAGTATCCAAAATGCGAGTGAACAGTTAGTTTTGTATTCACCTTTTCTTTTCTATACTGCACTTTTCATCCATCCCCACAAACAAAAATCTAATGGAGTGAGGTCTTGGAGATCTTGGTGGCCAATGAACGGGACCACCATGGCCAATCCATCGTTCAGGAAAAGTTATATATAGATATTGTATACCAGATGGGTATAATTTGCAGGAGCTCAGTCATGTTGAAAGTACATACCAATCCTTGTAGCCAAGGAAACTTCCTCCAATTGTAGTGGAAGTTTGTTTTGTAGAAATTCTAGGTAAATGGGCCATGTAAGACGATTTTATAACACAACAGGCCCAATCAACTGATTGTTGATGATATCGCACCTCATTTACAGAGAAGTGATTTTGAAAATTTGTTTCTACAGTGGCATGTGGATTTTCGTCTGACCACCTATGCAAGTTACGGGTGTTGTTGATACTGTCACAGGTGAAAGTAGCTTCGTCACTGAACAGTATTAATGGACTTAATCGGCTATTAGCATTTACCCACCAACAAAATTCCAATCGCTAGGCATTGTCTCCTGATTGAAGGTGTTGCACCCACTGTATGTGAAATGGATATAAGCCGTGCTCACATAATGTTCGCCATAGTGTATGACTGTTGTCTGTGGAACACTGATATGCGTAGAAATTCTTTGTGTGCTAATAATAGGACTACATTCTACCTACTGAAGAATGTGTTCTATTTCATGCACATTTTGTTCATTTGCATGTTCAGAATAAATATGAGCGCTGGGAACTGTACCAGTTTGGTGTAAACAATAGTAAGCGCTCTTGAATCTGGTAGTCTGTGGTTAGGAAACTGTCGACAGTATTCTCTACAAGCAGCAGTAGCACTTCCACCACGAAAACTATAGACAAACAACATCGGTATATATATATTCAGCACATGTGACATTCTTAACAACTCTTCAAACAGCGTCAGGTTATAACTGCTTCTTGGTCACATCTGATTCAGGAATCTGTGTGCACCATTTTCAAACAGCTGTATCTCCATATCTATTGAGAATTGGACACATGTTTATATGAACTTTTTTATTCAGAATAATCGATACTATAACCTCCCAAAATATTTACTATTCCTCCTGAATCACCTCGTATATTGTCTTCATCAACAGTTAATTCTTACAGTAGCAGCACTTAAATACTGGAGCAAGGCACTTGGATACAGCCATGTAACTTGATGGTGGCTCTGGAGATGGTAAATATTGACATCTTCATTTTCATGGATTGTAATAGGCCAAACAATAGATTCATATTAGCACTTTCATTCAATTCTTTCCTTCATTGTTGCATATCACACTGCAATACTAGTGAAAGAAGTGGGGTAAAATTTTTCTCACTGTAGCCTGTTGTAAACAGAAAAGCACTGCCTTTCTAAAGGAAGGATACACTTGAACAGAAGAGGTGAGGCAAAGTTAGGTTTTTTGGAAGCCCTGAACAGAGGAATGGATTGAATTGAAAACAAAGGTAGATCAGATTCTTGCACTGCTTCAATAGGATTCTGGGACATATACTGACTTGGAAATGAGTGGGGGGGGGGAAGTATAGGACCTACTGAGATATTTTAGGACACTAATAAATCTGGAACTAGCTATAAGACCATGGAATTTGGGAAATTACTAAACAGTTGTGCAACGAGAACTAAAGCTAAATTAATATTAGACCCTTGACACAAATCTACATTTTGGTCACCCTATATTAGCTAATATTACAGTACCATATAGTATTGACAAATAATTTCAATATTTCATAATCATATGACTCATAGATTGTAGTGACATTGACGTAATTTTTATATAACTTTTTTACTAAATATCATTACCATTATATGGTTATCAGACCAATTTACAGAAAGTGCTAAATAAGAATAGCATACCTTTACATTTGAGATATTTGCAAACAAACCTCATGGGTCAATCACAAATTATGTAATGATTTTTTTAATCTCCCCATCTTATTAATGGTTTATAGCAACAGCTTTGATTACCTCCTCATTATTACATAACAGAATAACCAAATTCAAATTATATATTTAATTTATGGAAGAACTGTTTTGTAAATTTTTAACTCCTCTCCCAATCATAACATACACTACCATCCAAACATCTGTTTTCATAGCCCACCGAACATTGAACAAGTGACTCAAATTGCTATATAAAGAAGATGTTATGAGCCACACTAGTTGGTTGTTCTCATCATAGAATGTAGAACTATGCTGACTGATTTAAAGAGGTGTTGTCAGCTCTCACATTGCTGGCTTGTTGATTAGTACAGTTGCTGATAGCCTACATCATCCACTGAAATGGAAGCACAACTGTACCACCATCGTCCAGCAGTGCAGAGGAAGACATAGGGATCTCCCTCCACATTATCACCAGTTACTTGGAAGAGTATTAGTAGTGTTCAAGAAAGCAAGCTTATACAGCATCAGCAAAATAAAATAAAAACCACATCACCTGTCCATCCCCTCCAATAACTTTCTAGTTCTTCCTTGAATTTATTCAAATTACCTACTTCCATAACAACAGACGGAAGTTTGTTCCAACAATCAACCACCTGCTAGCTGAAGAAACTTCCGCACATCTATAATGCAACCATTCTTCCTCAATTCAAATTTATGCCTCCTCTGCAATCTGAACAAGAGGAAGAATGCCACCCCCAACCCAATCCATTCAAAGCTTTAAACACCTCAAATCATCTTGTAGGTGCCTGGTCTCCAGACACTGTGGTTTTCAGAAATGGAACCTTTCTTGGTAAGACCACCCATTAGTTCTCTCCATTAATCTCGTTTTCCTTCTCTGCACCCATTCCAGCAGATCAACAACCTTCTTAAAATGAGGCCTCCAGGCTTGTATGCAGTACTCAAGATGCAGCCTAACTGTGGCCTTGTACAAAGGGATAATCACCTCCTTATCCCTGCTCAGAGAACTTAATATCTTTCATTAATATTATATTCCACTAACCCGAGTGTAGTACCACGCAGTTCGTATGTTAATCTGCGATTACTGCTATCCATATACAGTACCATGCATTTGTCAATGTTAAACTTCAACTGCTATTTCTTAGCCATCTGCCTAATTTTTCTGCACCTTACAGTACTGTTACTATACCTTATTACCATCATTAAACTGGAATTAGTACTACCCATTTGCAGCTCCTTGCATTTGTCAATGTTAAACTTCAACTGTTGTTTCTCACCCTATCTGCCTAATTTTTAAAGGTCATATTGCAGTAGCTTACCTTGATTACTGTCATTAACCACCCTGCCAACCTTTGTATCATCTGTAAACTCAAACATTAACCCTGATATACCTTCATTAATATCATTAATAAATATGGAAAACAGCAGTGGGCTTAGTTCTGAACCCCGGGGAACTCCACTAATAATATTAGTCCAGGAAGAGCAGTGTCCATTAATAACCACTCTGTCTTCTTCCACTCAAGCATCCTTTTATGCATAGCACTAATTTTCTCTTAATGCTGCACTACTCCAATTTGTACAGTAATCCTTTATGTGCAACAGCATGAAAAGCTTTCCTGAAATCAGAATATATGGAATCAAGATTATTCTTTGCATCCAAATTCCTTTGTTACTGCATCATAGTATCCAATCAGATTGGTCAGACAAGATTGCCCCTTAACAAATCCATGCTGTGACTGCAGTATAATTACTTCTTTAACCATGGCGCCTCTGTAGCCAGGTGGGCAGGAGCGGCAGTGCGTAGCACACGCTTCTTGATTAGACCGGGGTTTGAGCCCGTGACCACCAAATACGGAGGATGCAGAAAGGTCAGGGAATGACCACTGCATATCCCCGGAGCAATATGGCCTTAGTTGCTAATGCTCCTAAAAACCAAATAACAACAACTTCTTTAACCAGTGACTTAAATATTTTCTCTGGAACAGAAGTTAAGCTAAGAGGTCTGCCATTACTCATGTCACCTTTTGATCACCTTTTATAAATTTGGGATACACTTGCACATCTCCAGTCCACCGGAAATTCCCTGAATCCAGAGCTGCTCTCTTAATTATGGCTAAGGGTTTGCTTGCCTCCCTAGTATAATGGGATAGATTCTATACACCCTACGCACTTTTTTATTTTTAGTTTCAACAATTTCTCTTCTACTTTCTTCTCAGTTATCTTAAAATCATTTAGCTCCCAGTTAAAGTTTTATAAACTTCTGGCATCCCTTTTCCTAAAAAATTCTTCATGTGTGAATGTAGATGCATAATAACTATTTAGTAGGGTAGTACAAAAATCCCATCAGACATTCCTGCAAAAAAATTAACCAGTTTAAGGCATCACCAGGGGCTGAGGTTTGTGCAAACACACTACAGTCAACTCTTTATAGAGACTCGTTATAACGTCCTATGGGTGGTCCCAGCCAATTTCTCATTAACCTAATGTTATTATAAAGACATTGTGATATTCACATTTAAAAATGACAGAACGCTTTAAATATATTAAAGTAATTGACGAGCTTGCAGCCCTACCGTGAGAAATCATTCGTTAAGATTTCCCATGCTCTTTCTTGCAGTGCGGTAATGAAATGAACATGGGCTAGAAGTTAATTTCATTAGTTAGAGTATATGTTGATTAGTATGGCTCCAAGAAAGCAGATAGTTTTGCCAATTCCAGATAAAATTAGGATTTTGCAAGCTGTAAATGGTGTGCATTCTTAAGACTGACATCACCAAACATTTCGGCAGTCCTAAGGGTACTCTGTTCACTGTTCTGAAAGATCAGAAAAAGATTGAAAGTTTAGAGATTTCCTGCACAGGATAGGGTTCAAGCATGAAAGGCAAAGTATCCAGATCTTGAAAAGGTACTTTTGAAATGGCTAATGATGATGCACAAAAAATGTTCCCATAGATGAAAATCTTAAAAGCTAAGCCTGAATTTCCTGAAAGAGGCCTCTGAGGTCGGGAAAACTCATGTCTAAGAATATATAAATTCATACACCAACCATTGAATAAAATTTTAAAATTTAATATGACTACAATCTTTACACAAAAAAAAAAAAAAAAAAAAAATTTACAATAAACTATTACGGAATGCTAAAAACTGTAATAAAAGATCATTTACAATAAAATTTGCTAAAATATAAAACATTAAAAGCGCTAAAAATCTGAAGCTTTCGGGAGCATCAGCTCCCTTCTTCAACAGTGATATGACTTCCTGCAACATCTCCTTAAGTAGCAGGCTCACGGTACCTCCACACGTGGTATTTCTCCACGTGATTCAATCGGCACATGGTCAGAACTGGAAGCGGAAATGTCTCGGGAACGTGGCAAAGAAAATCGTTCATCCGACCTTAATATAATTGTTTCAAACATATTTTGAAACAATTATATTGTTTCAAACATATTTTTTGTTTCAAATAATAATATAATATAATTGTTTCAAACATATTTTGAAACAATTATATTAAGGTCGGATGAACGATTTTCTTTGCCACGTTCCCGAGACATTTCTGCTTCCAGTTCTGACCATGTGCCGATTGAATCACGTGGAGAAATACCACGTGTGGAGGTACCGTGAGCCTGCTACTTAAGGAGATGTTGCAGGAAGTCATATCACTGTTGAAGAAGGGAGCTGATGCTCCCGAAAGCTTCAGATTTTTAGCGCTTTTAATGTTTTATATTTTAGCAAATTTTATTGTAAATGATCTTTTATTACAGTTTTTAGCATTCCGTAATAGTTTATTGTAAATTTTTTTTTTTTTTTTTTTTTTTTGTGTAAAGATTGTAGTCATATTAAATTTTAAAATTTTATTCAATGGTCGGTGTATGAATTTATATATTCTTAGACATAAGCCTGAATTGTTTGTGCATCAAATGGATATTGAAGAATTTAAAAGTTCAGATGTATGATTCAGAAAATTTAAGACTTATCATGGCCTGTCTTTCAAAGTGTGGTGAAAGTGCAGCCTTGGACTTTGATGCTACAAAGGAATGGAAGGAAAATTGTTTAAATGTTTTGCTTACATAAACCACAATGACATCTTCAATGCTGATGAAACTGGACTGTTTTTTTTTTTTTTTTTAAATTGCCACTGGATAAAACCCTTACATTTAATGGTGAGAAATGTAGTGCCAGAAAAAAGGCCAAGCATTACCGTTCTCCCAGTAGCAAACATGTCTGGCCCAGAGAAGCTTCCTCTTTTAATCATTAGGAAAGCCCAGAAGCCTTGATACTTTAAAGGTTTGAAGACTGTATCGAGCAAACCAAAAGGCATGGATGACATCACATATCTATGAAGAATGGATTGAGACAGAATGCAGAATGAGTGAGAATAGAAAAATTTTGCTGTTTGTAGATAACTGACCCCTCATTGTCAAGTAAATGACCTACATTCAATCACTGTTGAGTGCCTGCCACCAAATACAGCGTCAGTTCTTCAGCCACTTGATAAAGGCTGTAATCCATTGTTTTAAGAAAAACTACCGAAGAATGCTATTAAACAAAATTGTGCTGTCTTGAAAGCAACATTCAATGCGAAATTGACATCCTACAGGCAATGTTCTTATGTGTTTCGGCAATGGATGAAGTTATGAAAAAGTGTTCGCAAACTGCTTCAAACATGCTGGATTTACTGCCTTGAGTGAGGCAATGTGTGAAGTTTTGCATTCTTCTTCCTCTATTCATTGCAAAGAGCAGTCTGATAGATAATAGGGAAGAAATATTTGAGCATGCATCATCACCTAAACTTACAGGAAAACTTAAGCTTAAAAGATTATGCAGAAGTGGATGCAGACATTGAATGTTTCAGGATATACATGAATGAAGAGGAACTTGTTGCAGACGTAATGCCATCTTCTGAAATTTGTAGTGATGAAGATGAGGAACCTACTGTGGTTGAACAAAGTTTCAGTGACAGATTCTCATCAAGGATTAGAACTTGTATGGCTTTTTTTTTTTCCCCCCCAAGCACAGCCTAACTACGAAAGTGAAATAACTGCTATCGTGCACCTTCATAATTCTATTTTAAAACATGCTCTAGCATTAAAACAGCATGTTTTCACCAATTATTTTAAAGTATGAAACAATTCTCTTATTAGATCTTGATAGGTAATGTAGCCTATGTAGTGAAATTTACAATTTAATTATAACCTTACTGCACTCTACAATCATAATTTTCTTGTTTAGTACTATAGTACATATTATAAATAGGATTATGCTATATTGTATCAGTAGAATTACATTAAATGTTCAAGCTTTTACTTGTTTTGTTGCTGATTTTATGGATAATCAATATAACGACCATTTTTCTCATTCCCCTGGGGGGGGTCGTTATATCGAGCTTTAACTATATATATACATAGCTCCACAGCCTTGGTTTTCATGGTAGAGTTGCTGAGAATCAGCTAAACATCAATTTTTCATAGCAATCAGTGGTCTTGCAAAGCAAGACCACTGATTGCTATTAAATTAGTGTGATACAGAGCAGTGAAAATGGGTGACAAACTCCACTACAGCCTATTGCAAACAGATGGGTAGGCATACAGGTTGCCTGTGGAATGTCTCCTGCTGGAGTGCATCCAACAGTGAAATTTGGAGGAGGTGTTAGGGTGTGGAGGCTGTTTCTCATGATGTGGCAGTAGGACCTGTGGTAGTTGTGTGAGGAAGCTGAAGTGCTAATGCCTAACCTAACATAATCATAATCATTAATTATTTTGTATGACAACCAGCCACACAACAGCATGAGGGAAGTGCACGAAGTGATTCTCATTCTGCACACAGAGTCAAAAATATTAATGAAATTATAGTTATAGATAGATTCTTGTATGTATGCTTATTTTTCTTATACAGAATTTTTTTGATTCATGAACGTACACAGTTGTATTTATTTTATCTTTTATTTCTGAATAAAAACTGCATTCAGAAACAAAAGAAAATGATTGAAAGCTATTCTTTGCAATTTTGTGAACTTAGAGAATTATTTAACACCTAAATAAACACTCATTCTAATTATAGGTAATATTTATTGCAAAAAATGTTTTACATTCTATTTTGACATATGTGGCATTTCTTTGATACAGACCCACGTTTGTTTCAGTACAATATTTTCCCATGCCATTCTGCCATTACTGATTGAGAATGGGACATGGACATGTGCAAAAGTTGGAATGGCTGGTGCAAGGTTCAGATTTGAAACACCTATGGGATGAACTCAAATATTGGGTGATAGCCAGACCAACATGTTCCCCACACACACACACACACACACACACACACACACACACACACACACACACACACACACACTTTGATTTATGAATGGCTTCTTAGTGTGATACTGAATGTATTAAATTTGAATATACTCATAATCATGACATCGCCAAAGTTAATTTGCTATTCAGCCACTGTCTCATTTCTTAACTATATGGCAGATTAACATTTTGGAGATGCCATTTATTTGAAAGTAGTCTAATAGGCCAGAGAAACTCGTGAAGGCAATGTTACTTTTTTTTTAATGAAAAACCCAACCACGAAAGGTATTTAGAACCTATAGTATTTAGTACCTATAGGTTCTAATATCTTTCGTGTTTGGGGGTTTCATTGAAAATAACAGCGTGTTGAATTTTAATTTTTCTGAAAATACATGTGAAGGAAGATTGTTCCAGGAAACAGAAGTAGAAGGGATACTGAATCCCTTCTAAAAAAAAGGAAAAAGTTGGTTCTGTGAGGTTTGAGTTGGGCAGCGAATGGATATTAATTGCTTGTGGCACAAGTTAGGACTTGTTTGGAAGAGAATGGGTCAATTACAGAATGCAATTCAGAAGAACAGTGCCCATAGAAAAGGCAGGCAGTAGAAGTGGAACATCTATGAGACAGAGTACAGAATTTGAGGGATGGACCAATGATCAACTCAAGAGAGGTTTTGTGGGTACCACCTCACGTGCAGGAATAATATTCCTTTTATGGCAGATTTGAGATTTGTATAGAGAGAGTTCAGATTTGAGATTTGTACAGAGCAAGTTTAAAAGAAAAGTAACACCGAGAGCAAAAAAGAAAAACTTGTTTTTTGATGCTGAGAAAGCAGTATTTGTGGTGTGCTTAAGCCAAGATATAGTATAAGTCAGGTGATTCCTAATAGAGATGTGATCTTGTCTAGAAACCTGAGATATAATCATCAAAGATGAGCAGTAGACTAAAGACAGGACCGAGTTTAGGAAAGATTGAAGTTAGTTAAGTTTTCTGTGCCTCACTGGAAAATTACCTGAAGATCAACATTTAAGTCATTGGTGGTGGATATTCAAGTTGTGGTTGTTTGTGCAGGACAAGATTTCTCAAAATGGAAGGTGGAATGTGTGTGTTAGCATCAGCAAAACTATGGATAAAATTTTCAGTGAGGAAAAGGGTCATTAATATACAGGAGGAAAAAGTGGGAGAAAGAATTGAACCTTAGGGAAAGCCAGAAATAGTGGAGACAGTGGAAGGCTGAGAACTTCAACATCACTTGCACTGAGCATTCAGAGAGAAAGAACTCCATATCCAATTGCAAAAAAGCAATCGGCAAGCCATAGATATGATCTTGTGTATGAGACCTGTCTGCTAAATAATCAAAAGCCTTCAAAATGTCAAGAGCAACAGGTTTTTTAATTGAACTTGCCCAAAGATGAGCAACATAATCTATCACCAGTAGATGACACTGAAGGAAGCCATATTGGCAATCAATGATCACCACTATGAAAGGTTTCAAGATAGTTTGAGTTCGTGTTTGATGATTTTCTCCATTATTTTGGAAAGAGTAAAAGTAAATGCAATGGAGCAATAATTGGGAGGGTGGGATTTCTCATCCTTTTTAGAAATTGGATGGATATGAGTAAAAGGAAAAACAAGTGCAATAAGAAAGCATAAAAAGGCAACACAGAACAAGCTCAGAAATAACATATTTTGAGAACAAGTATAGCCAGTCCCTGACATACGTAAGAGATACATTTCAGGATTTCTTACGTAAGTTGAGTTTTACGTAACTCGGGAATGACTAATAAAATATTGCTACTATATCCCTGATATGCCAAAATTACAAAAACCACATACTATCCTCAGAAAAATGAAGAAAAATAGTTATATATTTTTCAATTAATTAGTTATTTTTTATATATTAGTTGTACGTTTTTAATTAGTTCAATTAAAAACTTCATCTGAGGACAGCAGTGAAGTAGCCGGAGTGGCACATAAAAGAAAACATGAAAGGAACAAAAAGTGCATGTTAGTGTAAAAACTGATGTCTTGGTTATCATAACTGAAAAGAGTAAAGGTAAATGCAATGGAGCAATAATTGGGAGGGTGGGATTTCTCATCCTTTTTAGAAATTGGATGGGTGCCGATCCCTTCGTCGCTTCTCCTATTTTGTCTTTACCCTTTATTATTGTGTTCACTGTTGACACACACTTCTTGATTAGACCAGGGTTTGAGCCCATGACCACCAAATACGGAGGATGTGGAAAGGCCAGGGAATGACCACCGCATATCCCTGGAGCAATATGGCCTTAGTTTGCTGATGCTCCTAAAAAAAAAAAAAAAAAAACACAACCAAATCACTGTTCACACCGAAAAATCTAAATTTCCACGATATTTGTAAATGTTTGACCATTTTCATACACCCTTATTTTAATTTTCTGATCCAAATCTATCCCTTTCCTTTTCTCGGTAGATATACTAATACCACTGTCACTTATTCTCTCAGGCCGCACCATGATAAAGGTCAAAATTAAATTTTCTGTCAAGAACTTCACAGGGTTAAGGCAGAAGTACACTATTATCACCTCACGCAAGCTCGCATTTTACTAAAATACATTTCTGGAGGTCAAGACCATAAAACAAAACTATTTGTGCTTTCCGATTTATTAGGCTTTTCTGTTACTGCAGTCTAATTATAAATGGATAGTAAACTCGATCTTATTGCATTTGCAATAATACTGATAGCTGGAATTCTGTGGGTTTTTACATTATTATGGTGAAATTTGCATCCCCTTCACTGAAATCTTCAGTCATATATAAAAAAAAAAATTAATTTTCAGTCTTCTCTCCATTCCTATTTTTTAAGCTTTGTAAACTTGTTACCCACTTGGTATCTCACTTGTGCAATTTGTGCGTGCTGTGTTTGTCTTTATTGATTGCTTTTTATTTTTTATTTTTTTACTGTTTTAAATTTTACAATCCTTTAAAAAGAAATTTGAGTGAAAAATGATTACGTAAGTCCAAAGTTATGTAACTGGGGCTTACGTAAGTACAGAAAAGCCATCAAGACCTTATTTTGAATCAAGATTGTTCAGAATTCTTTTAACAATATTCTTTTGGAAGGTCATGGCAGGCATTGACTGGTGTGCATTGGAATGACAGGAGATCATTCCTGTCATTCCAATACACACCTAAGAGTTAGAAGGAAAATAGGGTAGTAGTAAGTTGGCTTTGTCTTTAGCTAATGATACAATAGAACCAACAAATCAACAGGTAACAGATGTTGGGGGTAATGATGGACAGAAGTTGTGGCTAGTTACTCTGACAGGAGATCAGAATGCTCAACTACCATTTGGACAGGAAGCAAGTTTACTGCTCTTAGCTTGTTCAAAATCAAGTTTGGACTGCTTGCTTACTGTTTTAAAATTGTTGCAAGCCTTAGTGTAGAAAGAAAAAGAAACTAAAAATTTGGATACAAGTTGGTTGTGATATGCTATATTTTTACCTTGAACAGCCTTAGAACATTTATCGCCGACCGGGCTAGCCAGGTGGGTAAAGTGCCTGCCTGGCAACCCAAAGGTCGCGGGTTCGAATCCCGCCTCGGGCTTGGATCAAAGTACTGCAAAAACCTTGGGAGGTGCATTATGGCCACAGAAGCTGATGTGCCAACAACTACCAAAAAAAAAAAAGAACATTTATCGGAAGATCAAGGTTTTTGATAAGGGGTGAGATTTTAGGATGAAATGCAGAATAAAGGATTTCATTAGCACACCTAGAGCAAACACTGGGATCAGATTTAAAACAGTATTCCAACCAAGGAAAAGAAGATAAATCACACAGATTATCCAATTTTGCATTCCTTTAATGCCAAATAACATGAGGCTGATATTGGGTCTACTGGAGAAGAGACTATCACCAAGTTGTGACCTGAAGTACATAGAGGACCAGTAATGTGGACCGTATACTTTGAAGGATTAATGGGGAGAAAAAGATCATGGGTGTGTGGTTAGGATTACCTGGTATTCTGATAAGTAAATGAACAAGCTGTGCAGGGTTATAATTGTAAAAGCCTCACCATCTTAACCAGCTGGTTCTGTGTAACTATAAAACTGAAGCCAACGGGAGGTGTTAACATTAAAATCACCAAAGGAAATTACCTTTCTGATTAGAAGTTAGATTGGATAAAGCAGATTTTCAAAGAAAGGAAGTCAGAGTAAATTCCACATCAATGCATTGTGATCACTGCCATCTAGTGTTCTTTTATATGCAGATTCTTAATGCATGAAGAATCACTGCTAATAATTAGAACAAGACTATTGCTCTCTAACGTGCTATATAAAAAAAAAAATGCATTGTGAAAGAACAATAAAAACAGGCATCGTAACATAACAAAATTGTGCAGATAGGGAAAGAAGAGGTAGTGACGGTTCTGAAAAGTGGGCCATTTTCAATTAATACAGATGGCAATAGTCAAAGTGATTGTAAGCTATATATCTCAATGTGAAGAACTTTTGTTAAAAAAAAAAAAAAAAAAAAAAAAAAAAATCGTAATGAAAGTGACTTGTTCTCATTGCAAGCACTTGAAGGTGATGAATTGAACTTTCTGGAACTTGGTGTTGATTGATCATGCTCCTCTTATGGTAGGCCTAAAAACTGGAATGGCAAGGAGATTGAGCACTGGTGTTATAGGTGATTTTTGTCATTTTATTAAATTTGTGTGCTGAAAAAGGATGTACATGCCTTTTTGTGAAAGTGGATGAATGCTTGGTAGACATTCTCTGTCATCTAGAGAGAAGTGCTAAAAGGAAAGCTTATTTAACATTAGATATTTTTAATAGATTCATCCCAAGAGATTTTTGTATTTTAATAAGTAGAATACATTAGCTATAAAAGAAATGTACAAAAAATAAATAAAATATATAAACCATGAATAAAGGTAATAGTGCAATTTTTAATTTTAAAAAAAATCATTTTTTTATTAAAACTGTTTTGAAGGAATTTGATAATAGCAGGTGGTCATTAACCTTTAATAATAATGGACATGTTTTTTTATACTATTCTTTTTTTATCCTTAACTATAAGTAGATCACTTTCCATTGATCAACAGTCTTGTGCAAAGGATTAACCTAAGAAAAAGAAGAGATTCTATTATCCTTGGTGTAGTCATTAGCATATGCATCATATTGATTATCATCTACACCTTCCATTAAAACAAAAAGTGATGTTTACTTTTTAATGTGTATATGTGTATAAAATATACTGAATGATATTGCATTTTATGCATTTTGGCTTTAGATTTTATAAGTGATATAACATGGAAGAAAAGAAATTTCATATGGCATGCAATTTTAACATTTTAGAATTCCAGTTGCAAAAATTTCTGGAATTATTGCTTCTGTAAAAACATTCATCTTGCATATTTTCATAAGAAATAAGCCATTTTGGCTGTACCCTGTTAATTGGTCTTGTATAGAAAAGTTGGAATATACATGGTTTATTTTGTTTTAACAAGTGGTCAAACAAATTTTCATTAACATAATTTCCTGTTTTTAATTCCCTTTTGAAATTAGTTTTTTTTTTTTTTTTTTTTTGTGGCAAACTCGTTTGTTGTCAAGAATTTTACACAGTGGCACTCAATTCATCATCCCAAATCAAATTGAGAGATTGGATTATTTCCAAACTGAGAATCTCTCTCAAGGAGTGAGATAGGCAGCTATTCCACTTAATTCTGAATAAACCACTTAGAAAAAATTAGGTACCTTGAAATCAAAATGCATTAGATGCTCATTCTTTTGGTGGTACATCCTCAAATTTTGGTTCAAAAATAGATTGGAGAGAGCATGTAGAGATGTTTCTCCTGTGACATTAAAAAAAAAAAAAAAAAAAAAGGGAATGATAACATTCCATGTTCCTACCTACATTATTCACTAGGATTTATGTATCCATCTATGTTCAACTTAATACGGCAGATCGTCACCTTGTTGTTCTCATTTTCCAAAGCCTGACTTGGGCATCTTCAGCTTTCAAAATGGATGATTCAAAATATGAGAATTTATCCTCATTATATTTAATTAGAGTTTTTAGCTGAGCAGTATTAACTACTGTAATTGATTTGCACATCTACTGAAGCAAAACATCGACTCCCCACTGAATATAATAACTAAATATGCACTGAAGACCTTATTTACTCTCCTGTTGTTTGGATTATTTTGTAGGGGATTTTTTTCCCCAGCCACATGCCAATTAGCATCAAAATTGGATTTTCTCTTTTGCCAGTTTTGATACTTTGGTTGTCTTTAAAATACTTGATCATTTTTCATGTATATAGATTTTTGTGCCCTACTCTATAATCAACTTTAAAGAGCAAGAATCACAGTGGTAAAGCTTAACATGTATTTACTTAATTAGTAATATGTTAAATATTAAAGAAATGAAATTAATTTTCAGTCAAAACAACAGTATAATTAGATCAAATTTATGACTCATTAAAGCATCTGTTGGAAATTGTTTATTTAAAAACATAAACATATGAGACAAGTAATTTACAACAGTAAATTTCTGATTCAGTTTCATACAATAGTAGAGTTGTTGTTACAGTTCATATTTGTCGTCTGATTTTTATTTACTGGAAAAGTCAGTAAATTGAATTTTCAACTTTTAATCATTTTTTCTGTCAAGAAAAACTATATTTGATAACTTGAGGATGTCAGTTTGTATTACAAACAGTGAAAAGTGATAATTACAATAATTATGGAACTGTTTGCAGATTTTTATTTAAAAAGAGCATTCTTTATTAGGGGAACTTAGGGGTTAAAAAAAAAGTCAGTGAACCCAACAAAAAAATTTTCCATCCTATTTGATGTAACATTTTTTTGTTGGATTTATTTTTCTTATGAAACATGCCTAATGATAAAGCACTTACTACACCTATATTTAATGTTGGTCACACCAAAATCCTAAAACAGATAACCCTTTTTTTTTTTTTTTTTTTTTTCCAGTTTTTATCCCACCCAGGATTATGAAGAAACAAATGGTGGCATTTATTAAATGGCACCAACTTAGTTCTCAATTTCATTGGGTAAATTTACATCTGAAGTTACAATAAATATTGAATACTTGGAGACAAGTAAGGAGAGAAACTATACAGGCTATATATAAAAATATCACTTCAAAACGACATTATCATCAAATCAGATTTGAAGTCTTGTCCATCACATTTTAGTGAATAATTATAGAATCAAGAATTTTGATAAGATGTGCTAGTGGATGCTTTGTTTCCATGTAACACTGGTTCCAGAAAAATCATTTTAACATGTCTCTCATTGCTTGATATTTGGATTTCAACAAAAAAAAAATAAAAATAAAAATAAAACCATCCCAGCAGTTGCCAAATTTGTTATATTCCATAAATAATTTCCACACGCCAGGATCAGATGTTGTCTAATAAAAAAATAACAAATTACCCTGAATACATAGACTGCAGTTGGTTTGGTTTTTTTTTTTTTTTTTTTTTTTAAGGAGCATTAGCAACTAAGGCCATATATTGCTCGAGGATATGCGGTGGTCATTCCCTGACCTTTCCGCATTCTCCATATTTGGTGGTGACAGGCTCGAACCCTGGTCTAATCAAGAAGCATGTGCTATGCACTGCTGCTCCTTCCCACCTGGCTACGGAGGCGCCTTTCACATAGACTGCATTTTACTCTCAGAAACTTAGAATTTTCAAAAATTTCAGATTTTTGAAAATTCAGGAAATTTCAAAATTACTCAATTCCTGCTAGTTCATTCTAACTTTTCCGAGGACTGCACTAATGCTAGCAATTTAGCAATTTCATAAGCTAAATGTCAACAATCTTTTGGTATAAGACAAATGTTTTCAAGCATGTTAAAATATAGCTTGCCACTTGTCCTTATTCTGATGTGAGAATACTACATTACTGGTTTGCCATCATATACTTTTGCCTTCTTGACTTAACAATGTGGGTATGTCAAGAAGAATCAACTCTGGCTGGCAATTCTTTCATGGTTGGTCCACTTGAGATATGCATGTCTTGATTCTGTGGGAACATTGGACAAAGGAAGTCACTAAACTGGCCCCACTGATCATCCACCATTGGAAGTTAGATCATCTTTGGCCATGTATTCCCATTTATCACATGAAACACTGGCCCATTAAGTGTGTACTGCCATGCATTGTCATTATATAGAGCATGTCAGTAGCAGATATGCTGCACATGAATTCACAGTGGCAGGAGAGGATTGTTCTAAATGCAGAACTCTCAGTTAATATCAATAGAAGCAGTAAGATGAGTTTTAAAGCTGCATTAAAAAAAAAAAGTGCCACTGAAAAGGACTAATAGTTGCTTCTCCAGTTAGTTTTACTATCAATAACAAAATAGGATGGTGTGGATTGGATTTGACCTTCTGAAAAAACTAATTACAGGGTAATTGATTTATATAATTAGAGGATGGGGCAGGAAACTGGGAATTTTAAAAACTGGTGTGTGGTGGGGAGGATTGCATTACTCAGTATACTCTTATGCACATCATACCATTTAGTAACCATAGAACAGCAGAGTGATTCAGTTTTGCCATTGACATTTTACAAAAGCAACAATAGTTATGAAGTCATTTAATGTTTCTTTTTCACTTTTAGCTTAAGCATTAAGATCCTGTACCATGCCATTAAAACATGGGTATATAATTTTTAAGAAACTGGTTCTGCTCTCAAAAAAAGACACTGTAGCTGTTAGGACTGCTCTTATACAGAGTCCAAAGTATTCTGCACTTCGGCACGCAGTGTTCGTGGACTTCTCTTAAATTTCCATTCTTACAAGGTATATATACTGCAAGAATTAAAATCTTACAATTTCTTTACCTGTAAAAAGCTTTGTCAAGATGTGCTAACTCAAATGGATCAGGATGAAGACTTTATTCTTATCTCTGGATGTCTGATGAAGCTCACTTTCATCTAAACAGTTTTGTGAATAAACAAAACTTCATTATTGGTTGGAAGAGAACCCCCTGCCCATTCCATCTCATGCCATTATTGTCCTGTATTTTCTGAAGAAAAATTTTGTTCATGATTGCATCTTTTTTTGGCTGATTAAGTTGATTAGGTTTCCTCAAGTTAGAGGCCAGTTGGTTTCAACAAGATGGCATGATATGGCATATCACCAGGCTGTCAGTGAATGCCATACTTCTTTCTCATGATCATCTCCAGGAATGGTGTAATTTCTTGGCCTCCAAGTTCTCCCGACTTTTTTTTTATGGGGGCACTTCAAAAGCAAGATGGATTCTCATTGCCCACACACAGTATTGAAGGGCTGAAAGAAAGAATTTGTGAAGATATTGCTGGAATTTTATTGGAGATGCCATCTGTGTTATGGGAAACATGTATGGAAGATGATTAGAAGAATGTCTTCGCAGAGACTGAGGTCACCTCCAAAAAATAAATGGCATGTATGTACTTTAAGATGGCAAATACATATACTTTAATTACTGAGTTTTTAAAATTGCCCATTTCCCTGCCTCACATGGGGATTGGATTCAAAGTATTTGTTGGAAAAAGTTGCTTTCCAAGAATTACATGTATTCCATGAACAGTGTTTGTTTTTCTGGATGAAAATGTAAAGCTTGTAGGAAAAAAAACTACTTCCAACAGGATCAACTGATTGTTTCAGTTTGCTCATAATATAAAGGGTGACCGATAAAAGAATCAGGGTGTGTTACTCCAAGGTTGTCTCCCTATATATGTAACATATATTAGGGAGATTGACTGAAATGTGGCAATTGACGGTCAACCGCCACTGCATTGTTCAGGTCATCACAATACAGTTAACCCTCACTAATCTGGCTACAGTTAATCTGAATTGAAATACGAAAAATTCTTTCACAGTTGAATACTGTACTTTGAAAGACACATGGGATTTAGGAAGGCAGACGAGCAATGAGTGCACTGTTCAAAGAGACTGAACATACATCACATTGTCTTGCATGTTGTTGACTGAGTCAGATGGGTATATATTATGAGTTTATGTAATTGTCTACATATGCAGATGGTTTCACTGTTTTTCTGATAGTCACACCTTTAATGCTTTCAGATGTGCAAAATCTAATAGCTTCCCTTTAATTTTTACAATGTTGATTACGGTATGATACCAACATTATAATGGTTCATTAAAGATTTAACGGATGCACTGTTTTCAAGTTTTTGTTCAATTGTAAGCACAATTCTTTTGTGTTTATCCATTATTTTCATGATTTCTAAACCAAAAAAAAAAATATTTACTACAACAAAGATTGACACTAGTGACATAACTTTTTTTTTTTTTTTCTCTCGGTGTGACGGAGCACAACAATCCACATGATGCACTAAAACAAACTAAACATTTGTTCTCTCTCCATTTTTTTGAGTGGCTGGTGTGAAGACAGCAGGGGTTGTGGGATAATAGGTAACATTCATCTCCCAATCACAACTTATAATGGCACTTCTTGTTACGACTTGCAAAACATCTGTTTATACCATTCTATTTATTACATGAATTTTATGATTTCTGCTGTATATATTTTTTTGTTACTTTGGAGTCTTGAAGTGCCCCAGTTAATTGAGTCTGCTGTACAACTTCTGAGTATCTTCTATCAATGGATAAATGTATTGTCATTTTATAGTTTTTAAATAAAGGTTCTACAGTGATATTTTTTTATTTATTTTCATTAGCACTACCTATGGCATTAAATTTTCTATTTATTTGTGTTCTTAGTTTTTTTGTCTTTAGGGCAATCTTTTGCTTCACTTAATCTGGATTAGCAAGGGTCTACTGTATATAAAATGACAAGCCTTCCTTCCCACCAATAAGATTCCAGACCCAGATCTGGACAGTAGTATATATTTTTAATAAAAAAGCAATATACTTCTCATTGGAGCAATGCTTCTTATTTAGAGTAGTACATTACCAGGGCAACTCAGAAAAAGTTCCTCCACACTATGAGACTTAAGTAGCAAACTCAGTTTGCTCAAAGCTATGCACAAGAAAGAAGCTTTTGGCTAGAACTTAATTAATTGTTTTCGTACTTAAGATCTTATAGTCAGCATCACTGTTTTGAAAATGCACACTTCTTAAACAGAAATAAAAAAAAAAACATTAAATTGTCTTATACTGCTTTTTAAACAAAATTTCCCATGAAATATTGTTACCCAGAGCTGAGCAATAACTTCCAAAAATGATTAACATTTTTTAAAAAATTTTTTTGGAAATTTACTAACCAAAAACCTTTTAAAGGGTAAACATGAATCAGAGTGGTGTTCTAAATTGGAACTCTACTGGCAAACTCATACCATAGTAAATTACCACAATGAAATGAGATTATATACAAGGGGGTGGTCAAAAAGTTCTGAGAATAAGGTATATAAAATGTATAATAAATTGCAGAATAGGTTTTTTTGATAGCTTTAATGTCTTAAACAGTTAATAAAATTAATTTTTTTTTTATGTTGGTAGGTAGAAAAATAATGAATATCCAGATTTCCACCACCTAGCATGTCAGTAATCAATTTTTTTTTTTTTACCAAAGAAGGCATAAATGTTAAAGAAATCTATGAAAGAATGAATATAGTCATTGGAGAAGTATCACTCAGTTATGGTACAGTTGCAAGATGGTCAGCAGAGTTCAACAAGGACGAGCCAAGGTCTGGTCAGCAATTTGAAGCAATCACTGAAGAAAATTAAATTAGAAAACAGAATTAGTGTCTGATTGTGAAAAGGTACTTAACAGTTCCCATGGAAGCATTTTAACTATAATACAAACAGTTGGAATGTTCAAAGGAAACCTTTCCATTCATGACAGACATCAGAGGGTAGAGTCATTAAAAGAAAATTCAAAATTAATTTTTTGCTAATCCAGATAGATTTTTTTTTATCCTATTTGATGATGCTGAAGTTTTAAGATCCTAAATCTTAATTAGGAAGCATAGGGGATCCCCAACCCTGAAAATGTTTCAATCATCAGCTGCAAAGGCATTGACCTCAATTTTATGGGACACAAAAGGATTGTTAACTGATTACCTTGCACTTAAAACCACTAACAGGAATAGTATACTGTCACAAAAGTTAAATTGGCAAAAAAAAAAAAAAAAAATGCAAGGAAAGTGGAGTCGTGTTTTGCTTCTCCATGACAATACACCATACACAAAGTCCAGGTTATTTGATGAATGTGGATTAAAACAATTAAACCATCCTAGTACAAGCTCAGATCTGGTCCTAAGTGATTATTTGTTCAGAAACCTTCAGTGTCACTTTCACGGAGCTCATTTGCAAGATGAAGAGCTAAAAGCAAGCTCTGTAAGCCTAGTTTGATGCCCAACTTTTTTTTTTTTTTAAAGATTAAAAACATGGGTACAAAATTCTGGCTTTTATACTCCATTCTCAGAACATTTTGACATAGAAATTAACTGGTATGCGGTGAAATGCTAAATAATCACCTGGCTGTGGAATGGATAGTTACATCTTATATACTGAGGCCTCCACAAAAACGGCCTTATCAAGACCAGGATGTAAAAATGGCAACCTATCTCCACTACACAGTTCCAGTAATACCATTTAGTTTGAATGTAGTCAGTTCTTCCATCTTAACACAGCTCTCCATGAAGACTTCAAAATGGTTTAGTGAACTATGTGGCAGCAGACACAAACTTTAAACATGGTAAATCATTAAAACAAGAAAGAACCAATTACAAGGCACTCCTAGACTTACGAACTTAAAAAAAATCTTTTTTTTTTTTTTTTTTCCCCACGTGCACTAGTCCGTTTTGTACGTCAACTTCGGCCTTGTAGATACAAAATACATGTACAGTACAACACACCGAGATTATAACCTCCAACAAACTTCATGTACAGCATTTTACGATTTGTCACCAAGTTAAATGAGGCTGAAAAAACATACAATGAATAATAATGTAGAGTACAGTATTTATTCAAAACTAATTTAAAATAAATATGATACATAATTTAATCTACTCTACAATCAAAATAAAATACCATTCACTATACGATATGTAGTAAGCACTGGTCATTGTGATCCCGTTTGCAAACTGAATTTTAATTGTATTAAACAGCTGTTCTAATAAGTGAAAATAGGAGAAATATCCACAGGCTATAAAAGTAAAGATATAGAGCACAAATTTACACTTTACTTCCTCCAATTAACAAAATTAAATGATGCATGAAAAGAGGAAGAATATTTCCCTCAGGTTAGCAAAATAAAAATAAATTTATATTTACATACATAATTAATGCTGTAACTAATTGATATTTCTGTTCACTGACTGTTTTTTGTCGTAAAATTTAAAACAGTAAGAAAATAAGCAATCAATAACTGAATGCACAAATTGCAACTAACATGATGTTACGTGCAAGTGAGATACGGAGCGACAAGTTTACAAAACTCAAAAAATAGGAATGAAGAGAAGATTATGAAAATTTGTTTTTTTATATGATTGAAGATTTCAATTAAGGGGGAGCACCATAATGTGAAATTCCACAGAATTCCAGCAATCGGTACAGTTTCAAATGCATTAAGATCGAGTTTACTACCCATTTATAATAGTTTGCGCTAAAAGAAAAGCCCTGTAAACTGCTAACTGTTTTTGTTTTATGGTAGTGACCTCCAGAAATCTGCTTTAGAAAAATATGAAGGTTTTCAAAATTGATTCTTATAACCAAACATAACAGCAGCTTTTTACGTATCTGCGAGTTGTACGTAAGTCGAGGAATGCGTGTATATAAGAATTGAAGAAATGTTTGTAACTAATGAAGCCAAGTTCATTTAACATATTATAAAAGATCACTTAATTACTAAAATAAAGCTATACACAGCCAGATATAGGTAGTCTGGGGTCCAGGTGCACATATTTTTAGAGGCCTACAATTGTCAGATGAACTAATGACTGAAGTCAGAGAAGAAAGATGCATATAAGTTATCAGGTGATACAGAAGCTTGTGGTAAATGTGAACCAGTCTGTAATTGAGTCACAAAGGAGATTAGGCAAGTGAAGGCAGATTATGAGAAATCTTTGGCAAGGGATGTAAAGAAAAACAGCAAAGCCTTTACTTATGTAAACAGTAGAAGGGGATGAACAATGTTGTGTATTGCATCACTTGATATCGATGGTTCAACTGTTGATGATCCAGGGCAGATTGGTGACAAACTGAATAAGTATTTTTCATTCTACATGCATCTGAGGAATTCCAGATGCATTATCTAACCTCTGGGATAACTAACAGGGAGCTAAATGATTTTGTAATAACCGACAGGAAAGTTGAAGTTAAACATGCTCATAAGAAAGGGATGTGGAGTGGTGGGATCTATCCAATTATATTAAGGAAACTGTGAAGGAGATAAGCAAACCCTTAGCCATAATTATGAGAGCACCTGACATACTGGACAAAGCATGTCTGAAACGGCAGTTCTGAACTTTTCACATACCAGTTTCAAGGGTGTAGCAAGAATGGTGCAATGAACAGAAAATATCCTCAATGGCACTCCTGTGGAAGAAAATCGCTTGTTGACGAGAGGTCAGAGGAGGATGGCTAGAATTGTGCAAGCAAACAGATGGGCCATAGTGTCGCACATGTCAGAATATAACACAACCTTGGTGCGCAGAACAAAATAATGCAATGGACCACCAGTCGCGAATGGGCTACAACTGCCGAAGGCCACATCACGTACCTTTGTTATTAATGAAGAAGAACAAAAGAGCATGCCTCCTGTGGGCACACCAACACCAGACTATCAAGGATTGGAAAACTTACTTGGTCTGAAGAGTCGAAGTTCCTGGTGCATCATGTTGATGGAAGGCTCAGAATTTTGCGAAAACAATACGAATCCATGGACCTGTCATGTCTGACAACTACTGTGCAAGGTGGTGGGGACAGTGTTGGTGACCAAGTACATCCGTTCATGTTGACATCCTCAGTCAGATGGTTACTTCCAGCAGGATAATGCACTGGTGCACAAAGCCTATATCACTATGGAATGGTTCCAGAAACATCAGAATGACTTTTCTTTGCCGCTCAGTTGGCAGATCTCAATCCTATTGAACATCTTTGGGATAAGCTGGAAAGGGCTGTTCGCTGCAGGCCTACACCTCTGTCGAATCTCAAGGAACTGTGTGACACTCACATGTGCATGGTACTCCATTCCTGCACAATGTTTTCAGCATCTTGTTCAATCCATGCTTAGACAAATTCAGGCTGTTTTGAAGGCTCAACACGCTACTAGGTAGGTGTACCTAATAAAGCGGCAGCACAGTGTATATCAGGCTTAATTATTATTATTATTATTATTATTATTATTAATATCCATATGATGCAAGGAAGTCTGAGGCTTATGCTGCACCAGGAAAAAAAAAAAAGTTCCCGAATAACCCTGAGAGAGAGAGAGAGGAAGGGAATCACCAAGAAAGAGAAGAATGATGATATCCAGCTCAGGACCCTGGGTGTGCCAAGCCCATACTCACCAGATGTGAGCCCCCAATGTTTAGGTTTGCAGATGCTACAAAGATAGCAAGGATATTAATGATTGTATGCTACTGCAACAAGATCTATAAAAGTTAGGCAGATGGGCTGAGAAATGGCAATTGCAGTTTAACATTGACAAATGCAAAGTACTGCATATGGGTAGCAGTAATTAGTATTAGTAGAGGCATACGATGCAAGAAAGCAACTTATGCAGCGTCAACCAAAAAAAAAAAACCTGCTCCCATTTCACCCCTCCGTTTGTTCCAAATACCTGTCCAGCTCAGCCTTAAATTTATTTAGGCTATCAACTTCCACAAAAAAAGATGGAAGTCTTCCACCAATCAATGACCCACTGGCTAAAGGAACACGTGTCCGCACATCTCTCTTTCCTCAATTTGAATTTATGCCCTCTCAGGTGATTATTCTGAGCAAGAGGAAGAATCCCATCAGCAATGAGCATGCTCAAACCATTCCAGGCTTTATACACCTCAATCAGATCACCTCACAGGTGCCCAGTCTCCAGACACTAATCTGCAAAACTTAAGCCTTTCTTCGTAAGAGCAACCCTTCATTCCATTCACTAACCTTGATGCCCTTCTCTGTACACGTTCTAACAGCTCTACATCCTTCTTAAAATGAGGCCTCCAGACCTGTATACAGCACTCAAGGTGTGGCCTGACCATTGCCTTATACAAAAATATTCACTTCCTGTATACAGACAAAACCCCCATGGGCTGCTCTGTTCTGAAAACTTCATATCTGATGGCACAATTATCCCCAGGTCTTTTTAATTCTCCATTACCCTGAGTTGCTCCACATTTGGCATATTACTCTGCGATTATGGGGGATTAATTGCTTAATGGGGTATTTTAATTTCCCAGATATTGACTGGAATTTGTGGGTTGTTCACTCACACACTAGCAAGGCTTTTGTGGATTTATTGGATGATTGTTTTCTACATCAGCACGTTTGGGAGGCAACTAGAGGGAGTAATATTCTTGATCTGATTATCAGTAGTGATTCTTCATGCATTAAGAATCTGCAGATAAAGGAACCACTAGGTGGCAGTGATCATAGTGTGCTGAAGTGGGATTTACTCAAAGAGGTAACTACCATCGGGGAAAAGGGAAGGGTTTTTGCTTTCGTAAAGGCTACTATGAAGGTCTGAGACAGTATTTAAATTCTATACGGTGGGGCCAACTGATGATGTTACCAACAGCAAATTCAAAATGGGAAACATTCAAAGAACTTATCTTGGAAGCTACTAGGCTTTACATACCAACTAAGAAATATTGTTCAAGGCCTAAATGGATGTCAGATGAACTAATGAGACATGTGGCAGAGAATAAAAATGCATGGGATACATACAAATTAATGGGTGACATGGAAGCTTATGATAGATATAAGCTGGTCTGTAATCAAGTCACAAAGGAGATTAGGCAGACAAAGGCAGATGAGAAATCTTTGGCAAAGGATGCAAAGAAAAACAGCAAAGAGTTCTTTAAACTCTAGAAGGAAAGGGATGAATCAGATTGGTCCACTTGATATCGATGGTTCAACTGTTGATGATCCTGCTCAGGTGGCTAAAAAACTAAATGAGTATTTTGCATCTACATTCACACAGGAGTTATTCAGGGAGGGGAATGCCAGAGGTGAATTAAACTCTGGCAGCGAGCTAGATGATTTTGTAATAACAGGAAAGTGGAGGAGAGATTGAACATAAACATAAAAAAGGCACCCAGGGTAGATGGGTTCTACCAGTTATGTTAAAGGAGGCAGCAAAGGAAGTACGCAAACCCTTAGACATAATTTTGAGAGCTTCCTTGGACTCGTGGGAGGTACCCATGGACTGGAGAAGTGCAAATGTAACCCCAATTCACAAAGGAAGATCAAAGGACAACAAGTAATTATAAACCTGTTAGTTTAACTTCTGTTCTAGGGAAATTAATGGAGGCACTGGTTTAAGAAGCACTGTAGGATCATCTAGACCTTCAGTTATAGCTCGGACACAGCATGGTTTTGTTAAGGGGAAGTCTTGTCTGACAAATTTGATTGGATACTATGACGTGGTCACAATGGAACTGGGTCCAGGGAATAACTTTGATATTTGGATCTTAGAAAGGCCTTTCTTGGTAACTTGGTACAGAGAAGGGCAATGGGATTGGTGAGTGGAACAAAGAAATTTGGTAAGAGAAAGCATTAGCATTAGTAGAGGCATACGATGCAAGAAAGCAAGCTTATACAGCATCAGCCAAAAAAAAACCTCCCATTTCATCCCTCCATTCGTTCCAAATGCCTGTCCAGCTCAGCCTTAAATTCCTATTAGCTTACACAACAAAAGATGGAAGCCTGTTCCACCAATCAACTACCCACTGACTAAAGGCAAATTTCCGTGCATCTATTCTACAACTATCTTTCCTCAATTTGAAACTGTGCCCTCTCAGGTTCTTAGTCTGAGCAAGACGAAGAATCTCATCAGCATTCAGCTTGCTCAACCCATTCAAGGCCTTATAAGCTTCAATCAGATCACCTCGCAGGTGCTTACTCTCCAGGCACTGGAGAGTAGGCACTAATATCTTGTTGCCCTTCTTTGTACTCGTTCTAGCAATTCTACATTCTTCCTAAAATGAGGCCCCAAAACCTGTACACAGTACTCTAGGTGTGGCCTAACCATTGCCTTGTATAACGAGATTATCACCTCCCTGTCCCTGCTAGCAAAATTCCTATATATCATTGACAAGACTCCATGACCTGCCCTGGCAGTCCATCTGCACTGCAAATTTATATTTTGCTGCACAATTACCCCCAGGTCTTTTTCACTTTCCACTTCCCTGAGTGTAGTACTACCCAGTTGGTACACTTCTCTTCGGTTACTGCTACCCATATGCAGTACTTTGCATTTGTAAGGCTTAAGTTCTGCAAATTGCAGCGTCTGGAGGCTAGGCACCTGCCAGATGATCTTTGAGGTGTTTAATGCTTTAAATGGTTTCAGCAAGCTCAGTGCTGATGGGTTTATTCCTTTTGCTCAGATTATGCATTTTAGGGGGAATAAATTCAAACTGAGGAAAGGTAGTTGCAGAATAGATGTGAAGAAATTTGCCTTTAGCCAGAGTGTAGTTGATTGCTGGAACAAACTTTTGGAGCTGATAGAGAGGTGAATGGGAAGTTTTTTTTTTGGCTGATGCTATAAGCTTGTTCTCTCACATAATTGTCAGTGGCATGCATCAGTTGAAATAGTTTAAATCTATTTTTCTAGATAGTAAATTTCCACAAAATATTGCACATAGCATGCAGCTCCCTTTTCAGCACAAATGAATAAAATGACAAAGGGAGCTACATGCCATTTCTGAAAGTGGGTGAATATTTGATGGAAATTCTGTTTAGAAAGAGGTCGGGGTCCCTCTAAGCTGTGAGGCACAGTTGTTTTAGAAGTGCTTTGCACTAAATATTGAACATGCACTATACATTCTGGAATGCAGCTGAACATGGCTGCACCCCTCACGAAAAGTTCTCATATTTCTGCTACTGGAATAAAAACTATGGTTTTTATCTGTTAGTAACCATATGAACTGGAAAACTTGAAAGAACCGTGGCACAAACAATTCAGAGTAATTATTTTTCAGGGAAACTGCAACCCCTAACACTTGCACATAACAGATTGTCTTACTGTCATTAAAGGATGTATGTATGTATGGGAGGCATAAAGGTACTTTCTGATTGTAAATCTATTTAATCTAATAGTTATTGTTATCAAATAGCTTATTTCCCAATTAAAGTGAAAAAAATCAGGTGTTTGAGGTGTGGTCAAAAAGTTCTCAGAATGAAGTATATTAAATACATTAGGTACAAATTCTCCCGCAGTATATTCATCTGAAATTCAATATACTTATTGTATTTACTCTGCAAAGAATTTAATCCCTCAGGTTGGGCATCAACCTAGCCATGCATAGCTACTGTTAGCTCTTCATCTTTAAAATGAATTCCATGAAGATGAGACTTGAGGTTTTTGAACAACAAATAATAGCCACTTGAGGCCAGATCAGGAGTGGTTTAATTGTTCGAATCTACATTCAACAATTTTAGCCTATGCAACCTGGGCTTTGTGCATGGGTACATTTGTCATGGAGAAGCAACCCAATGACCTTACTTTCCTCATCTTTTTTCTCAAATTGCAGCTTTTTAACTCTGGCATAAGGATGGCAAAATATTTTCATTATTGTGGTCTTAGGTGTAAGGTAATCAATTAACAATCCTTTTATGTCCCAGAAAACTAAGGCCAACACTTTTCCAGCTGATGGTTGTTCTAAACATTGTCAGGGTTGGCAATCCCTTTTGCTTCCAATGCATGATTTCTAATTATGATTTAGGATTGTTGCCAATTTTTATCAAGTTATCAAATGTGATAAAAAAAAAAAGCAAGAATTTTAAATTCTATTTTGATGACTCCACCCTGTGATGTCTCTTGTGAATGAAGTTTTATACTTAAAAATGGTTAAATGTGGAAGTGTTAAAGTAATTTTTCAAGTTCAGGCACTTCATTTTTTTTCTAAAATTTTCTTCCAATGATGGCAATTTCCTCAAAATTACACAAGGCAAACATGTTACTTCTTTTTTTTCCCAACTTTACAATGTAAAATTTTGTGTATGCCTTCAGAAATTGTTCTTTTTTGAAATCTTACTGAAAGGATGTTAATTAGCTTGCCCACAACAAATACAATGAAATGGTTGCACATTACAGAGAACAATAAACAGTCTGTACATACTTCATAATGAAATGAACTTCTAGTCAAAAGTTAATTTCATTTTGCCAACGAGCATATGAAATCACGATTTCTCAGGGTCAGCCTGCAAGCTCCTCATTTGCATCAATAAATTTAGGGTTCTTTCTTTATCCTATGTTTCTATTTTGCAATGTAGTCTCGCAAGGCTGACAGCCAATTCATTAAAGAAAATAAGCAGAAGTTTGCCGAATGTTTTAACAATTCCAGATTTATTAAAAAACATGAAATCTATGTTACTGCAAAAAGGCAGAGAAATTTTTTTGTAGCCAACTACATGTGAAAGTGAGATAGAGAAAAAAATCAAGTAAAATAGACTGTTTGTCCATTGTAAATCTGGAAGGTTGGCAACTGCATTTTTTGCAAGTGCATATTCATTAGCCAACCTGCAATATTGTGCAGGCTGACAGTACCCATTTTTGTTGTCAATCATGTTATAATGTCCTTGAAAGACCCAAATTTTCAATCACCTTAACATGCATTTTACTTTTTTTACAATATTTGTATCTCAAAATGAAAGAACCCTAAATTTATTGATGCAAATGAGGATCTTGCAGGCTGCCCCTGAGAAATCATGTGGTGATTGCACATGCTCGTTGACAAAATGAAATTAACTTTGACTAGAAGTTCATTTCATTATAAAGTATGTACAGACTATGCTTATTGCTATGGCTCCTATAGAGTGGGTACCTAAATTACAGAAATTTAAGATTTTACATGCTATAGATATGCATGTGTTTTAAGACCAATATCATTGCAGTTCAGCATTCCTAAAAGTACACTTTTCACTATTCTGAGAAATTGAAAACTTAGAATTGCTGCACTAGCATCACAGAATGAAAGACTTCACAGGATCACAGAATGAAAGGTGTCTTAGATCTTGTTAATAAGGCATACAAAAAACATTCCCATAAACAAAAATACTCTTAAAATTATGGCTGAATTTGAAGATATCTTCAATGCTGAAGAACTGATTTTGTTTTTTTTTAAAACTGCTACTGGATAAAACACACATTAAAAGTGGGATATGTCGTGGCAGATTAAAAAAAAACCAGAAGAGATTACCATTCTCCTAGTGGCAAACACATCTAGTGTTTACACAGAGATGCTTCTTCTCTTAAGTACTGAGAAAGCGCAGAAGTCCCCAATACTTTAAAAATTTGAAGACATTGCTGACTATGAAATCAAGCAAACCAAAAAACAAATAATGAATCATTTTTAGATTGCAGATTCAGATTTAATTTCTGAGAACAGAAAAATTCTGTTTTTTGTCAATTACTGCACTTACATTAAATGTTCACTGCAAGTGAACAGTCTATGTACAGTCACTATTGAGTAGTTAATGACATCAGTACTTTAGCCACTTGGTCAATATATACTTGTTTTTTAAGAAAAACTATCAATGTTATTAAACAAAATTATGCTGTCTTAAATGCAAAATAGATATACTGCAGGAAACACCTCTGTTTCAACATGGGATGAGGCTGACTTAAGTGTTGCCACCTGCTTGATGATGTAATGCAACCCAACACACAAGGCCTGTTTTCTAATTGGATTTGTTGCCTCCACAAATGAAGCTTTGCATACTATGCCAAAGTGAACATGGACTTGTGTTTCAAGATATGCCCAAATGAAGAGAACTCACTGCAGATGCAATGGAACTTATAATTTGTAGCAATGAAGAGGAACCTACTGTGATTGAGCAAGTTCTGTTAAAGGATGTTCATCGTCAAGGATTAGAACTTGTGTAGTTTTTTGCAAGTGCAGCCTTACTGTCAAAAAAAAAAGTACAAGTTCTAATTCTTGATTATATTGTATTGTACTATATTATTATTGATTAAAACTATTCTTTATTTTCCTGATTTTATGAACTATCTATATTGACATTTTTTCCATTCCCCTGGGGACCATTTTAAAGGATTTTGAATATATATAGGTTCTATTATATTTCATGTCTGAGGCCACACACACATAAAAATAATAATAATTAATTGTTTGCAAAATTCACTGTGCACCTACCTATTGCTATGTCCTTAAAGATGTCAGGTGTGCAAAAATATTAGACAATACATGGGTTGTTGCCATGGTTCCAAAAGTGTTACCTTCATGTATAGTTTTTTTTTTTTTTTTTTGTTAGTTGTTGGTGCATCGGCTTCTGTGGCCATAATGCACCTCCCAAGGTTTTTGCACTACTCTGATCCAAGCCCGCGACCTTTGAGTTGCCAGGCAGGCACTTTTCCCACCCGGCTAGCCCGGTCGGCTCATGTATAGTGATTTAGTTAATAGCTAAATAAACTATCTTAATATTCATGTGGTATAAGACTATATGCAGCTGAGGATGGGTTCCTGGAAGGTACGTTACCTTAATGTATAGTGATTTAGTTAATAGCTATTTATTAACTCCAAAAGGTTAGACTATTAAGATAGTTTATTTAAACTGCCTTAATATTCTAACATGGTATAAGAATGCTCATTATAGAAATATAGATTCCATGGAAAACCATGCTTGTTTTATTCAGTATTAAAGGAATTATTATGGCTGAATACATTCCACCAAATCAGACTGTCAATTAAACATACTATATTAAAGTTCTGACAAGTTTGCACAAAAAAATTCGAAGGAAGAGACTTGAATTGTGGAAGGATGCTACATCAAGACAATTCTCCAACATACATTCTGTTTGCCAGTTTCTGACAAAAGAACAAATACCTGAATGTGAATATGCACCCTACTTGCTAGACCTAGTCCCCTATGACTTTTTCTCTTCTCGAAACTGAAAAGTGTACTTAAGGGAACTCATTTTCAGTCCATTAAAGCCATTCAGAAAAAAACCGAAGTGTTAAAAGCGCTTACAGAAATGTTTGTGCTTGGAATAAATGTATGAAACAGCGTATGCAAGCCAAAGGCAATTATTTTGAAGGGGATAACCTTATAAGAAATATTTCATTATATTTATTTTATTACAACAGTCTCATTATTTAATAGTATTTTTGATAGGTGGCCCAGCTCTACACCATATACATTCAGATTCTACATACTCTCATACCACTATTTCAATAGAAGACTATTGAAAATATCAAAAATTTAACAATAACTGGCAGCAAAAAGGCTTTGCACTATTCCAAACTTGAAGAAGCAACTTGAAAATGGGTTTCAACTACTCCCACAGAATCCCAGTGTTATTGTTGTAGGACTAGTCTTGGCATGCATGAACTGTGAATTACCACCCTCAGCCATCAAACATGCACATGGCAATTTAAAGCAACTCCCACAAAACTAGACATCAGTTAGTGTTGTAATCAGAAATCCAATGCCAACACCAGTTTTAACAACTCCACAGGCCATATGTCTGAGTATATTGTGCTAAAACGGATATTTAACAACAAACTTAAGTAACATCATTTATATGACAATAATAAAAAAAACCTAAGAAACTATTTTGAAAAATATCTTATTTTAATTTGTAGTACACTATACATATTTCACATATATATACATATATTTGTTAGATATATATCACACATTTGTTTCTAAAAACACCATAACGTCTGTGACATTTTGGAAAATGCTACAGCCAGCACTCACTTTGTAAAATCAATCTTATTTAGTAATTATAATTCAATAAGTGATTAAAATTAGTATTTAAAAAAAAATAAATAAATAAAAAAATAAAATAAAAATAGATTAGTTTGTAAAATTCATGATGGTATACCTAAAATACAACTTTTAAGTGCAGCTTGATTTTATTAGATAAGGCTTGACAACCATTCATATTCTCATTTCTGATATGTGAAAAAATAAAATACTGCTGTTTATGTATACACAAGTTGAGGAGAAAGTAGGAGGCAAATAACAGGAAAGTATAATTTATTATCACACAGCTATTAATTACATTTCTTCAAAATAATGAAGGGACTTGACCACCCATCTGCAGAAGCTTTCCCCATATTCAGTGTGACTGAGAAATTCCATCTATAGAGCGGTTTTTATCAATGTCTATAAGAGACCAGTCTACATTTTCTTGATAGGTATTACCCCATAACAATGTGTACTGTTATGCAAGACAATGGGAAAGTGTCTCTAACAAATGTCTCTACCCTTGAAGAAGTTTAGATTTGAGATGGTGCAAATAACAAGTAGCAGTTCTTGGAAATTTTTGGTATATTCAGTGACCTCAGGTCATCATGTGACAGTTCTTAGGTCTTTATAAGTCATAGGGTTTTGACATGTATTATATCTGTACAGTTGTGTCCATGCACTGATCTGCATGTTGTACAGTATTAAAAACCCACAATTACTTGTGGAGGTGGGCCACTCCCTCTACCACAGACTGGCTAACTACAACCCCAAATCAGACTGGAAAACTGAATGGATACAACAAACTAAAAACTCAATATAGAAAGAAAGAAGACTTACATCTGCCTTTTAGAATTCTTAAAGTCGTCAGTGAATTCAAAGTCGAACCTCTCCAAATAAGCAATGAGTGGTGAAACCATATACTGTCATGGAGTACATGATTAGTAATACTATCCACTGAGCACAATGAAGAATGGTATTCTTGCAGTTGTAGCGGTCATGATTTAGCATCTCCCTTGCATTTCTTGGCTCTTGCCGGAATTTTATGGTCAAGGAGAGTCCCTGCAACTTTAATTCTCCAAATGAAAGCTCTCTGGAGAGGACAATAAAAACACCCAGGATATCTTATATCTTAGAGAGAGAGATCAGTCTCCAAGAGACTGAACTTCCCATTATCAAAAGTATGGAAAAAGGTTATACAGATAGGGATAATTATAATAAAGGAATGTAATCAATTCCTTTATTATAATTATAACTGGAATAATGAATTGTACTTTTTGTCATTACCTGGTTGACACTACATATGACCATTCTATATACACCATATGCTGACACTACATATATAAGACCATTCTACATACTGTATACAAACAAGCAAAGATGAATAAGTATATAATAAAAAAAATAGCAATAATAAAAATACAGCTTTATGTAATAAGTAGTAGTACTGTTTTATGTAATAAAACAGTACTACTACATTTCAGGTTTATAAAACCATACCTTTATTTTGTATTTAGCTTTCTAGCCATGCATTCCTCCATTTCTGCACAGTGCATTTTGGTAAAATTACTACACATCCATGATTATCAAATAACCTGAAGTTTGGTAGCAATATATCCATATAAGTAATGGTTGTTCTCATTAGTTATTAACAGATGCAATGCTCTTTGCACGTGGAAAGAGAAAAGTGGGTAAAAATGCCAGCAGACAAGTTAAAGCATAAACCATGCAGATATTTCAGATGACATAAATATATAACAAATAAAAGCATCTGGATGATCAGCAAGATCCTGAGACTATTGCACTGTAAATAATGATAATCCTGTTGTGTACACAGACTTCAGAAGATGGTTAACTGGTGGCAATGTTTTAGATGGGAGAGTGTAAACAGGTTGGTGGTTAGATGAGTAAGGAGCAGAGACAGTTTGGAGATAACAAAAGCTACAAAGGATGGTGGGGTCAAGTTACACATTATTGAGTCTTAAATTTCACTTTAAACCACCCACCAAAATACTAGAGCTGGTACTATATTTAAACATTCTGAAAACATCTACTCATCAACTAACCATTACAAAGCCAAACCATATATCAAACATTACAGAAAAATCTTTAACAGCAACATTTCCAGACATAAGAACAGGGGTGGGTTTTATAAGTTTGCAGGCCCTAGACAAAATATTCATACACTGCATTATTCTACGTGGGGAGGAAAGGGATGAGAAAATTTCTAAATAATGATGCTGAAACACTAATTTATATGTCAAATTATGGCCTCTTGAAATTTCCTTATTTATCTAGGCCTAAATTCCACTTTGGAAAAGAACATTTAATGATAAAATGACACAGACAGCCAGAAGAAAAATAGTATAAAATTTTGTTGCTATTGCAAGAAGATACAAGATGATTCATACGTGCAGGTATTCATCACACACTAAATGCACGAGACAGCAAGTTTTCAAATACCAAATGATAATTTAACTCTAAGTTATTTATTTATTTTTTTAAATCTTTACAGGAAATGTTTCCCATCACATTTGTAGAGAAAACAAGTTGTTAAAATGACTTTTCATTAAGGAAAATAATTTAGTGTCAGCCAGTTTGCAAAGACAAATTCAGTAACTAGTGCAACATGGCTGTCAGTTATACATCATTATAAATCAACTTAACTGGGGTGACAAATGTAAAGACTATATCTATGGAACAGTACAACAGGTAACAGGGGTCTTTTGAAGTCTGCAAAAGTGCATTTAAAGACATAGCCATGACTATCACATCATCAAGATAAGACTGAAAACAGCCTAAAATCGCAGAACAATCAGATAACATAAACACCCCCCCCCCCAATCAAAAACACTTCACAGAATCTTCATCACAGGTCTTAAGTTGTTACCATTGATATAACAAGCCCACACCACCATCTCTGCAATGAACTCAAAATAACACAAATTTTTTGGAACAACAAGATTATTATTATTATTAGCAATATGGCGCAAGGAAGCCTGAGGCTTATTCTGCACCAGCCAAAAAAAAATTTGAGTACCCTGAGAGAGAGAGAGAAAGTAGGAGGGAATCACCAAAAACAAGAAGAATAATGATATCCTGTGGCAAGCCCATACTCACCAGATGTGAACTCCTGGTTAGGTCTCCTCTCATTTGTTCTCTATCACCATTGAAGGCATGGCTCACTATCTGAATATATAGCTTTAGGTACAAAATAAAGGTAAAGTTTTTGCATTTCTACAGTTAAACTTGTATTTTTCTTTGAGCTGGTCAAACTAAGCCAATATTTGTTAAGCCTTGCACATAAATACAGCATGATCAAATCTGAATCAAGAAGTGCAGCTGTATTAAAGATGAGGCCAGGATTTTCAGCCAGAAAATACCTAAACTGTTTTTTGCAAACTTGACATTTTTTTTCCCTTCTGAATTCTTGGATTAAAGTTTAGAACAATGAGTTTTCTCACAAACCTTTCCGAACAAAAACAAGTACCATACATTGAGTGTTTTTAACATATTTTAACAACAGCAAAAAGTTCATTATCATGTTACAAAAATAGCATAAAATATTTAAAATTGTAAAACAGATTCTTTACTGTACAAAATTATCAATCATTATAACACTTCAATCCCTAATATGATTTTTAAATACTTAATGACTTTTACAAAAATAAATCTCTTAATGATTCCTAAAATATATTAACCTGAGAGGTGCTAGCCAACAATGATGTATCAAATAAGACAATAAAAGACTGCAAGGAGACAAAAGATGTGTAACTGTATACTCAAGCATATGTCAATCTCTGTTTATGTACAGGGTGTTTTTTGTTCACACTTCAACTGACAAGTAACAGCAACATTCTAATGAATAACAAAAAATCACACTGCATATCAGCTGTTTGGGAACTACAGGAACAAACAGTATTTTAACATTAAATCAGACATATTACAACTGCCTTGGGTACATAATCATCAATTATATAAAACTTCAATCCCTAATAGGACTTTGAGGAATTTGCTTTCCTTAAAATAATATACTATTTCTCAAACTTCTGCTTTTGGTTGTTGTTGTTATTTGGTTTTTAGTAGCATTAGCTATGTTATGTTATGTTATTTTGGTTTTTAGGAGCATTAGCAACTAAGGCCATATTACTCCGGGACATGCGGTGGTCATTCCCTGACCTTTCGGCATCCTCCGTATTTGGTGGTGACGGGCTCGAAGTAGCATTAGCAGCTAAGGCCATATTACTACGGGGATATGCAGTGGTCATTCCCTGACCTTTCCGCATCCTCCATATTTGGTGGTCACGGGCTCGAACCCCGGTCTAATCAAGAAGCGTGTGCTACGCTCTGCTGCTCCTGCCCACGGAGGCGCCTCTGCTTTTGGAAACCCCTTTATGAACCAAACCAAAATCCACGACCTCCCCACAACTAGTCATAAGTTTTTTTTTTTTTTTTTTTGACTGAGACTCTTATTCTCTGTTTTAATTTAGTTTACAGTATACCATTTCCTCTACTATGCAAGTAATACTATTAAGTATAAGAATTAATAATTCAAAGATTCTTCTTTTGAATCATTTAACTGATTAATTATGTTACTCTTTTAAAAATATTCAATTTCAATTCTGCCTTTCTTGTGTAAAATGGCTCTCAACTTTTGATTATTGTTTTGCTGTAAAAGTAACTATAAACAAGGAAAATGCTTTATAAGGGAAGCTATTATGTGGTGTTTATCATACTGCTGCAGTTTGTTTCATCAGTATTGTTAGCAATATCCCTTTATATTTGGGAGAAGGGGGAAGAAAAGATGCAGTCAATTACATAATTTACACATTCTGTTCATACCATATTTGGAGCAAGTTTATAGCAAGAGCTAATTAAGATGGTAGGTAGCATGTATTATCACCAATTATAAGATGCTAATAAATCAAGTTACTACAGTCACACTGTTTTAAACATATAATATAGGTATTTATTATAAACAATGTGAGTGTAGTAACTTGATTTGTGAATCTCCCCAACTTCGTGACATAAATAATAATTCATTACGCTAAAGATGACAAAGAAAAACATCATTAAACAATTCAGCTTTTAGGGTACTCACTGATGACAATCTTCAAAAAGGGTTAAAATATTTATTTTAAACAAATAAGGATTGATTTGACCCATTCACACTTGTATCAGTGGTTCTTAGCCAGTATGTATGATCCCCCAGTAGGATCTCAAAGGATGCCCTGGGAGATCATGACGTACCAAGTAAAAAAAAAAAAAAAAAAAAAGTCTCAAATAAAGAAATGAACTAAGCTTATTGTGCCTAGTAAGGGAGTATTGGTTTACTTTATATATATAAAAAGTCAACCCCTTTTTGAGTGAACCAAAATCGTGTAGATTTTGGTTCACTCAAAAAGGAGTTGACAGAAGTTGACCAAATTGTGAAATTTCAGGCACACATTTTTTGATGTCAGAATATACAATATTCTTCAATCATCAGGTGGAACTTAATTTTTGTTAAGTACAGCCACTCCCCGACTTGTGTAAGGGTTGCGTTCCGCGAAACTCTACATAAGTCGGAATTTCCCTAAATGCTTATGCAGCACTCACAACTATGTGTGCTGCATAAGCATTTAGGGAAACAAAAGAGAAATGTTCGACAAACGTGTAAATAGAATTATTTATTTCATGCACAGGAAAAATTACAAAAATTTCAAAATTATAAAATTACAAAAAAAAAAAAAAAAAAAGGGAGGATACAGGCATAACGTCAGCAAGTTTTACCTTTCAAGCATTGTCGACAGAATTAACTCTCCAGCTGATAAGTACATCATTGTGGAAGTTGAGGGCTATGGAGATTTAGAAGGGATTTTTTCCAACACATCACAAAATTTCTCTGCAGCTGCAGAATCGACACTGGTGACTTCACCGTGTACTTTAATGTTTTGGAAACCAGCGTGATGCTTGAACCTATTAAACCACCCATCGCTTGCCACAAACTTGGCTGTGGGTTTGCCATACTTATCCTTAATGTCTTCATAAATACTCCTTGCTTTTGTTTGAATGAACTCAGGGGCAATCGCTTCTGAATCTGATTTTCCATCCATATTATTACCAGCTTTTCCATCTTTGATATAGCATCTGGTTTGGTTTGGTTTTGTTTTTTTTTTTTTTAGAAGCATTAGCAACTAAGGCCATATTGCTCCGGGGATATGCGGTGGTCATTCCCTGACCTTTCCGCATCCTCCGTATTTGGTGGTGACGGGCTCGAACCCCGGTCTAATCAAGAAGCGTGTGCTACGCACTGCTGCTCCTTCCCACCTGGCTACGGAGGCGCCGATATAGCATCTGAACACTGTTTTGTGATCACTGTTGATCTTAAATACGTTGATCCTTTAACATGTTCTTTTATACAAGCACTGTCCTTTAAAATAGTATTCACTGTTGAAGCAGCGAGACATAATTCCCATGCAATAGATGACAAATTTTCATTTCTAAATCAATTTTGTTTCATTTCCTATCCCTGCCACCACTTGCACTTTCCATTGGTCGCTTTCCCTTCACCATTGTAATAAGTAAATGGGAATGAAGAGAAGATTCTGAAAATTTATTTTTCTGAACGTAAAAACCCACAGAATTCCAGTTATCGGTATTATTGCAAATGCAATAAGATCAAGTTTACTACCCATTTATTATAGATTGTGCTGACAGAAAAGCCCAATAAACCCAAAAGTGTGAATTGTTTTTATTGTTTTATGGTAGTGACCTCCAGTAATGTGTTTTAGAAAAATATCATAAAGGCGTTCAAAATTGATTCTTATAATGATAAAAGTGTAATGCAATTTGCATTACAAAAATGACCTTTTAGAGAGATAAATAGCTTAGTTATATAACGAAAATTTCAACTTACGAGATCTTGGAATGAATTACAAAAAAAAAAAAAAAAAAAAAAGTGTTATTGGGTTCAACATTATGATATTTTCACAATACCTCCATTTATTCCTATGGGATGCAAAATACATTTCAACAATTTTTTTACATTTGCACTGGCCGGCAAAAACTTAGATAAAGTCAAATTTCCGTAAGTCGAGTATTGCATAAGCCGGGGAGTGCCTGTACTGTTATTCTGATTTCACCAAGTTCTAGCACTTACTTGGTCTTGGTGAAATCAGAATAATATAAAAATAAACACTCAATTTTCTGAAGAACCAGTTCAGTGAACAGTGAAATCATTAACAATCATCAAATGAGTTACTGAAAAATAATCAAAATGAAATATTTTGGCAACAATTTACACAATATAACTATAATGATATTATGTGTAGACATGAATGTTTCTGCTTAAAAATAAACTTGCAGGCTATTTTTTATTCAGAATTGAAATGCAACTTGGCAGAAACTTAACAGACAAAAATGAGGACCTACACTGGCAACCCTGCTTAACATAAAATAATACATAATACATGCAAATTTGTCAAACACACTTGGCATTTCAGAATAATGCAAAGTCATTTTAATGGTTATTCAGTCCTTATATATTTTTTTATTTTGATCTTCCTACATGAAAATTTAAATAAGTAGATATTCAGAGGTGAGTTACTTAAATTAAAGAGGATTTTACTATACATATATGTCTTTGATAATTATTGTTGTACAGTAACTGGCAGCCTACAACATTACAATCTTAGCTGATAACAGAAAATATCAATTTTGAATTATCTTTTAATTTGCTTTTTTAACTTTAATTAGTTCATTATCAATTTCTAAGCTGGTTCCAATCATAGGGAAGCTGGGTATCACCATTAAAGTTTTCAAGAAACCAGTGCTTTTTCTGTGCTTATTTGCAGTTTGTTTCATTTAGTCCAAACGTGTTTGTATAATGCTTTATTGCTGTATAAGACAATCGTGATTATTTATAATTTTAAATAATACAATATAATATCATCTATATAACATTTTCACTTCAGTAATGTCACTAATGAAAATTCTAAACATCATCATCAAAACATCACACTTTTGGGAAAAGACACAGCCAACCTACAAATGATGTTTCCTGGGTTTCAACACAGCAACTTTTTTTTTTTTTTTTGGAAATCAAGATTGCTGTTACTAAAGATATTTGCTCTTATCAAAAACAGTGTCAGAATAAAGAACAGAATTATAAAGTGCACCATTTTAAAATTTCTCTTGCCCTTTATTATCAAAAAACATTGAGCTTGCAGTGCAATAGCACACTCACTCATGACTTTTTTGATATATCCTACTCCTTTTTTGATATATCATACTCCAGGATTAATATAAAATTGCTATTTTGATCAATTGCTGCTTAACTATTTAATTACTGATAAAATCAATAATCAGTTTTCAATGAGGTGATCTTTCAAAAGATTTCCTCTGTCAAGGAATTTCAATGAAATTTTCTACACACTGTTTTTAGATATTTACATCACTGTTCATTCAATTTGTTAGCTCTTTGCTTGTTGACAGTGAACTGCAAACATTATTTTCTTTCTTCATGTGATCTTACCTGATTAGATAAAACTCTGCAATTTCGGTACATTTCAGCAAAAAAGTGCCTTGAAAAGTTCCGAAAATACACTCCATGTTCTGGAAACACAAATTGACTTATTTTAACTGCCAACTTGATCAAAAATAAAACAATTCAGGTTTTGATAATGAAACTGACACTGATGCCTATATACAGATAAGCTATATTATATACATACATCACAGTTAGCTTTATAATAAATACTTGAAAGCTGTGTAATGCTTAGGAATCAGTGTGTGTGTGTGTGTGTGTGCACGCACACTATGCTGCTGCTGAGCAAAATACTTTTGCCTGCATTAACTTAAACTAGTTCATTATATTGTGCACTCAACTGCACCCATATAAATTAAATTTATAACCAAATAGACTTACATTAAGCTTATTATCAAACTGACATTGACATTACATGTTTGCATTACAACAATCTTTATTTAGTTAAAACTTAACAGCCATCTGAAATAAAAGGCTTCTTCACTGTCAGATACTAAGTGTAATATTACTAATTACTATAACTTCATATTTGTATGAAGATATAGATACACAACACTCCTGAATGAAGTATTTTAGCCTTCATGATTACCAACCAACTGATGAGGTTGTTATTATCAGCTTTATAGCACACCAGCATCTAAGGCCATATTGCACCAGTGTATTATCTGTACAAGTGTGAGGGCCAATTTGTTGATTGTGTAAGCCATTATCTGATCTCCACCTGAGATCAGATAACTACAGCTTCAGTTAAAAAGGCCTTTAAGAATTCAAATCCAGACCTCTCCAAATGAGTTGCAAGTGACAAAACAACTATGTAGTCATGAAGAACATCTGTTGGGTGTTATTTGAGTCAGAAGGTTAAAATTTTATTGTGGAATAAGAAACAAAGGCTTAACATCAATATTTTGGCAGGTCATCATCACAAGCCATGTGTTGTCTATCTCTAGTATAGAACATGGAATGTAAGAAAATATATAAAATTATAAACAGCTAGTTGCAAGCCCAATTGAAGAGGCCTTTAGCAATTCCATCAGTTTCCAACAAGATTTAAACCCAGAGACTGCTACAAAAAAAAGTGAAAAACGGTGAAACCACTGTACTGTCATGGACAATATTATCAATTGTCACATGAGCCACACAAGGTTATAAAATTTTATTTTGTAACAAGAAATAAAAGAATTTTATTTGGAATAAAAAATAAGGATTAACATCATTTTTTTTTTTAGTGGGTCACCAAAGAACACATGAAAAGAGTCCACAGAAAATGTGTTATTCCATACCTGGTATAGAACGTGGAATGCAAGAAAATATATAAAATTATAAACAGCTAGTTGCAAGCCCAATTGAAGAGGCCTTTAGCAATTCCATCAGTTTCCAACAAGATTTAAACCCAGAGACTGCTACAAAAAAAAGTGAAAAACGGTGAAACCACTGTACTGTCATGGACAATATTATCAATTGTCACATGAGCCACACAAGGTTATAAAATTTTATTTTGTAACAAGAAATAAAGAATTTTATTTGGAATAAAAAATAAGGATTAACATCATTTTTTTTTTTAGTGGGTCACCAAAGGACACATGAAAAGAGTCCACAGAAAATGTGTTATTCCATACCTGGTATAGAACGTGGAATGCAAGAAAATCTAGAGTGTTCTCCATCACATCAAATGTTCCCAATTCATTCTTTCCATTCCTGTGGTTGATGAAAGCCAAAAGAAAAAAAAAACTGCAGTTTTCCACAACCATATTTCTTTACACTCTGCACATCATACATTGGGAAATACTGCATTATATATAAATTTGTGAAGGGCCATGAAAATGTCTCTGTTCTCCAGACAATTTTCACATGTTTCTTTGTTAAGCCATGTAAAGTACACAGATGAAATGTGATTTTTCTTCTCAGGTAGATATTGACAAGAAATATCAAATCAGACAGAGAGGTAAAAAGGAACCAATATTAAAAATTGCCTGGAATGTTACCATTGTAACATAATGTAATGACCAATTTACTGTGGGATCAAACATCAGTTGTCTTTTGAGTTTTGAACTCATATATTATTATTTTTAATTTCTAATTATGATTTTTCTCTGTTTAAAGCCATCAAATTAGAATGCAGAGTAGGTGTTCTTTTGTTAATAATAATAATGACTGTTTGAAATAAAACACATTTGCAGTTTCTTGCACTTATAGTTCAAGATGTAAGAAAGCATTTGCTAATAATTGGGACTTGTTTAAGTTTGAAGGAAACTTATGTTTTGATGATTTTTACTGCAGTTTTAAGGACTGACATGTAGGTACTACCAGAGCAGTAACATTTTTCATCCAAGTACAGAATACGTATTTAGTCACACATAATGGTCTTGGCTCATGGATTTTATCTAGATCATTGGCAGAAATGCACTACACAAAATAAAGTGACCCACCACGAAAGAGTGATGATATTTATTTTATGTAAAATACAAATGGCTCAGCAGTGGATATCCTTCACAGAGGTGTGATAAAGTTTGTTGAAAGAGAAAGATAAATACTAAGATTATATAAACTACAAATTTAAGCAGGGTGAAAACAGCTAAATTAATGTTTATTTACAACACTAAAAAGTAGTTGTAACTTGGTAAAGTAGGAAAAAATGATGGCTGTTGCAAATGTATTGTTTTTGTGTGTGTTCATAGGCTAGAATGTAACTTTGTTTAATTTTATTTATTTAAGAGCATTTAAATCATCTCCATTTAAACTTGAATTTGACTCATAAATTAACATTAGGGAAAGTAACACATGCTACGTTTTCTAATTGGTACTACCTGTTAGTATACTGTTATAGAAGCTGGGATATTTGGCTAGATGTGTTGCGATAAGAAAACTGAGGAACTATGCTATTTAGCTTATTCTCTCTCTCTCTCTCTCTCTCTCTCTCTCTCTCTCTCTCTCTCTCTCTCTCTCTCCTATTAAACAGGTTTGTTTGAAATAGCTTCCAAAGATGGATAAAACCAAGCCACAATTTTATAAAAGTGTATTTAAAATGATTTTCACAAAAAAACTAATTCTAAATCATTCAATTTTCACAGCTTCATTTTTAAATCTTAAAAGAATTTCTTTCCCCTCCAGAAGAGTATTATTCTTTTTTTGCAAATGGACTGAAAAATATCTTTAAAAAATACTATTCATAGTGGACTGTTAATATACAACTTAATGGTTAAAAGATAAGAACCCCCAAAAAAAGTTTTAAAGATAATTAACAAATTCTGTAAAGGCAGCATACAAATCAAAGACTGCTTTGCACAGCAAGTTTGGGTGATATGTTACATCACATAAATAGAGAAAAGGGCGTAGAAAGAAATAACCCTAGAACCATACTTTTAAGTAGTTTGCAACAATGACTAAACTGAATTTTTATTTCATGTCTCTTGTTTACCTTTACCAGTAAACAAGAGATATTTTAAAATTTATGTACAAAAAAATTGTTATCATTAAAGCAAAAAGCTTAAAATAGTTCACTTAGAATTACTATAGAATTCCCTCATTTAATGTTATTAAATTGACAGTACATTAAAGTGCTGCTTGTTATGGTGGAGCTCTCATTATAAGCCATATTCATAGTAGTGAACTTGTCATATCTACATAAAGGTAATATCAAAAACAATTTACTTTCAAAGGAATGGATATTTACGACAATACAAAGTCTAGACCAGAGGCATCAAACACGTGGGCCACACGGCCCACAACGCTCCCGAGTACAGCCCAAATCAGATTAAAATTTAATTGGGAAATATTCAACAAAATAATAAAAATACAATGAAACAGATATTTCATTTTAAAACTAAAAATCATAAAATTCTCTTTTGACCTTGATTTATGCATGCCCTTTAAGTAGGCAAGGCAGCACTTCCCCCTCTCTGACTTCTGTTACCCTCAACAGCATGTTACCTTTAATTCTTGCTCGCCAAGAAATTTTGTTGAAATGTGCATGTTTGCTGTGAGAATCTTAGCTATGTTTGGTAGTACATACCTTTGCAAGTGGTTATTTTCACTGCTGAAGACAATTAAAACTTCACATAGGACGAGATTAACAAGTGAGCACTTATCATCCATACTGAAAACTGCATTATCACAAAAGATGCCAATTTTCTAGCAAATAATCTAAAATTAATTTTGAATCTTTTTGTTGTGATATCTTTTGTAGTGATTTTGAATTTATTTGATATTAAGACACAAATTTATATGTTTCTTTTTATCTATAGTTCTTATCTGATTTGTAAACATGTATGCATTAATAAATAAATATAAATATTGAAAACTAATGTGTTTTCAAGTCAATGCGGCCTGCACTGATCCTCATAAAAGGTTTAGTCGACCCGTTCCTATTTGAGTTTGACACCTATGGCCTAGAGTGACCAAAGATTTTATACAAAAATGTGACTGCAGCATATACTGAGAGAGTTCTTAGTAGAAAAGGTAATGTGGTGATTTGCAATGTTGCTATTAGCATCTGAACGGTTTCTAATAAAACAACTAGAAAATATGCTTAATTTAATCAAAATTGTTGCCAAAAATATTTCTTTTTTTAAAAAAAGCACTTTTACATTTAAATACAGACATCTCTCCTTGCAAAATTAAATATTATTTCTTGCCATATAAATGATTAACATTATTCTGTAGCAATTATTCCTTTTTATTTTTACTGTATTATTTATTTTTTCCAGTTGTGATGTTTCTCATCACAGTTTAAAACAGACCCCCCCCCCCCCCGAGTCGTGATTATATCATTAGTCTCAAATGAAAGTAATTTGTTATGTACACGAAGCTTCATATGTGGAAGCAAGCTGAAAGTTTCATACTAATAAATCTAACACAATAAAAACTTCAAAACCAACCTTTAAAGTAGTTTGAATTTAACTGCCATTTACTTAAATTTTCCTGTTTTGATTTTCACACTTTAATTAGTTCTCGTAGGCTACCAATGCTCAAATATGCAATAAACATTTTACTATTTTAGTTTCACATTCATTCCTCATACTCTGCAAGGACAGTTATCATGATGGTTTGGAATGCAGTTTTAATAGAAATATATTTTACAGAAACTAAAGTCAATTTAAAATATTTCACATGATTTAACTGAAAGATTTCCTAAAGTACAAAATGTTTTGTGTTACAAAACAAATGAAAGGTGATAGATAACAGATGAATGCAGCTAGTTGTAGGTCTCTCCAAACTTCATATTATAATGATTGATGATGAATGTAATGGCTCACCATTACTCAATACCATGATGCATTTTTATATATCTAAAATAACAGAACTTTAACTCCAAACATCTGCTGCATAGCGACGTTGGGATTCCATCTTTTTTAAATATGCTTCTGCTTCTTCTTTACTCTGACCTCCTTTTTTCTGAATCACTTCCAGAATAAATTCTCGTACATCACGGGCCATGTTACGTGCATCTCTGTAATAAAATGAACATGTCGAACTGATTTATTAATATTACATGCAATAACAGAATTAAAATTAGCAATTAAAAAGGATAAAAATAAAGATCTTGTTTTATAAGTTTCATTTATGTATCACTAAATGAAATTCAAGATAAGATAGCTTTTAGTTAATTCCTCAGATTCAAGACAGACTCAATTTGGTAATACCAATTTAGAGTAGTAGTCTTGAATTTGCATGCAAAGTTTGGGGATGGGGATGAAAAAGTATCTTGCAATCCTGATCACATACAGGGTGATTCTAAATTAGGTCTTGATTTTAAAAAAAATTATAAATATGAAATGAACAAAGGTACAGAAAAGAAACAAGGCATAAAATTTTCATATTAACTAATTCAGTTTACAGCACTTTTTGTTGATGGCCAAAAAAAGTAAAGATGGCAAATTTTACTGGCAGTGAGCAAGTACCATGTGGCATGTTGTTGTTGCCAGATTTAATCCCACTGAATTTCTTTCTGTGTAGGAACATCAAGTGTACCAACCTCCTCTAACATACAGTCACTCAGAGCCAGAACTGTTGCCGATTCTCATTGATGTGTGGGTCAAGCTGCGAAACAGATGGGACTACATTCATCATTACTACCTTTATCCCATAATTTCAAGGGATAGGATATTGGGCAGTCTTCATTATGCAGAAATAGCAATCAATGTTGATGCATGGTTCTCAGCACACCATAAGAACAGCAAAAGGCATACTTTTAATTTTATCAGTTAGCCAGATCCTCGGATTGTGGTGTATGTAATAAGGCACATATGTGGAGCCCAAGTTTTATCCTAATTACTGATCATGCAACCAAATTACAAAGAATATGCATGTCTAGTAATACTGTAGATTTTCTTCCGCTGAGGTTTTGTTATAAACTGTCTACAAATGTGGCTGCAATTGTAAGGTGAATCTGACATTTCTTTTTGCTTCTGCTTAATCATATTATGAGGGCTGTTCAATAAAGAATGATCATAATTTTTTTTTCACAACATACCTTTAATTAATCATCCATACTTCGATGGTCCTTTTCAAAGTAGTCTCCACTTGATGAAACACACCAACATTTCTACCATTCTTTGACATGTATTTCAGAATCACTTCTGACGTCTTTACAACTTCTGATGACTGGAAACATTTTTCTCACAGCTCCTTCATTAACTTTGAAATAAAATAATTGCAGGGTGTAAGGTCAGGGCTGTAGGGTGGATCAGGGACACATTTGACATTAATGCTGACTAAGTACTAAACGACGGTATGAGCAACATGAGGTATTGCATTGTTGTGATGCAGCATCCCACAGCTGCATGCATTCCAGTTCCATAGTAAGGTCCTGCAGCAGTCATATGACGTGGCATGACATGATGGTAAACCATTCCTTGAATGTAAAAAAAAAAAAAAAAAAAAAGTGACCATTACCTCCTGCAGAATCCACAACTTTTGCTTTTTTCTGTACTGGCGATGACATACATTTCTAAACAGAACTTTGTTGCTTACTCTCTGGGTCGAAATCATGAAGCCATGTCTCATCCACTGTTATTCACCTTGTGCAGAATCTCACCATCTGCAGTAACCATCCATTTCAGCTCCTGAAAAACTTCCATGCGAACTTGCTGTTGCTCAGGTGAGTATTTTTCCGTAAATCACAATTACAGAAGCAGTGTTTATGGTTTCTGTGGTGACAGCAGTGGTTGGAGCCTCCAGGACTGCTGATTTTTGTGCTTGAATCACATCCAAATTTAAACATTCTACATCAGCTGCAAGCCGTGCTGTACTGCAAGCATAGGTTCACCATAAGCCTCTTAACATTTTATACACTTCAGCTGATGTTTTCTAGAGACAGAAACAAAATTTAAAAGCAGCATACTATTCCTTGCATGTCACATCCATTGTTACATAAGTGAAACTGAATAGGCATAAAACAGACTGGCCACCAAAGTCACACACCATTTGCTTGAGTCAACTGTGCAGTTGCTATGTGATGCAGCTTGTTTTGGTATTAAATTCTACAGCTCAGCAAGCAGTACAGTTGTTTATGAAAAATTATGACCATTCTTTATTGAACAGCCCTCATATCAATACAGTGCTAAGCAAAATAGCAGGAGACCGGCAGAATTGCTTAACAAGTACAGGTCACTGTTGAAAAAAAGCCGTGAAATAGGGTTGAATTTGAAAGTGTCTGCAATTCTGCCCAGACACGATAGGAGGGAGTATATGATGAGAGCCTTGTCAATCAATCTGGCCCTGGAAAGATTGTGCAAGGCTCAAGGGATAGAATTTTTTTCAGCCTGGACTGTACTTGTTAACAGGAGAGATTGCTTCTATAGGGATGGGATACACTTAAATAGAAAGGGTGCAAGAATATTTGCTGATGCTATCGAGGCAGTGTTAGGTGGGTCGGAAAACAGCTAGCTTGGGGGGAGACAAAGACGAATAGATTAACAGTAGCCACTGGCAGAGGTGAAAGAGATTCTTGCACTGCTTCTATTGGAATGAGCAGAAGCCTGAAAAACAAGGTGCAGGATATTTCAGAGACTGCCGGGAGTCATTGCGGTACAAGTAAACACATGGGTTGTGTTAGAGTAGTTAAGAATAGAAATAGGTGCATGTATAGTTGCGTGTACACCAATGCTAGGAGTTTAGTAAATAAATTTGATGAATTTGAGGTATTGCTCAAAACATCAAAGGCAGATATTGTTGGGATATCAGAGACATGGTGTCACACAGATATAAGGAATGCAGAACTGGAATTTGGGGAGTACAACGTCTACAGAAAGGACAGACTGGATAGGAAGGGAGGAGGGGTTATGCTATTAGTTAAGAAATACATAAAATCCAAGGAAGTGAACCAGTGGACATCGCTGGACAGTGCAGTGTCGAGTCAGTTTGGTGTGACATAAGCATTGGGAGATCAAAATTGAGAGTAGGAGTGTGCTATAGGCCTAATGACTCTGATAAGTATAATAAGAAACTGTACAGGGAAATACAGTGGGCCAGTAAATCAGAGAGTCTTATAATGGGAGATTTTAATTTCCCAGATATTGACTGGAATTTGGGGGCTGGTCACTCACACACTAGCAAGGCTTTTGTGGATTTATTGGATGATTGTTTTCATGTTCGGGAGGCAACAAGAGGGAGGAATACTCTTGATTTTATTATCAGCAGTGATTCTTCATGCATTGGGAATCTGCAGATAAATGAACCACTAGGTGGCAGTGATCACAGTGTGCTGAAGTGGGATTTACTCAAAGAGGTAACTACCATTAGGGGTAAAGGGAAGGGTTATTGCTTTCGTAAAGGCAACTACGATGGACTGAGACAGTATTTAAATTCTATACAGTGGGACAAACTGATGATGTTACCTACAGCAAATGCAAAATGGGAAGCATTCAAAGAACTTACCTTGGAAGCTACTAGGCTTTACATACCAACTAAGAAATATTGTTCAAGGTTTAGGCCTAAATGGATGTCAGATGAACTCATGAGGCATATGGCAGAGAAGAAACATGCATGGGATACATACAAATTAACACATGACACAGAAGCCTATGATAGATACAAGTTGATCTGTAACCAAGTTACAAAGGAGGTTAGGCAGGCGAAGGCAGATTACGAGAAATCTTTGGCAAGGGATGCAAAGAAAAACAGAAAAGAGTTCTTTACTTATGTAAACTCTAGAAGGAAGGGGATGAATCAGATTGGTCCGCTTGATATCGATGGGTCAACTGTTGATGATCCTGCTCAGATAGCTAACAAACTAAATGAATATTTTGCATCGACACATGAGGAGTTATTTAGCGAGGGGAAAGCCAGAGGTGTATTCAACTCTAGCAGTAAGCTAGAAAATCTTGTAATAACTGAGAGTAAAGTGGAGGAGAAGTTGTTGAAGATAAACACAAGAAAGGCACCTGGGGTGGATGGGATCTATCCAGTTATATTAAAGGAGGCAGCAAAGGAAGTAAGCAAACCATTAGCCATTATTATGAGAGCTTCCCTGGACTCAGGGGAGGTACCCACAGACTGGAGATGTGCAAATGTGACCCCAATTCACAAAGGAGGATCAAAGGCTGACACAAGTAATTATAGACCTGTGTGTTTAACTTCTGTTCCAGGAAAATTAATGGAGGCACTAGTTAAAGAAGCACTGCAGGATCATTTAGACAAGACTTCAGTTATAGCTCAGACACAGCATGGTTTTGTTAAGGGGAAGTCTTGCCTGACCAATTTGATTGGATACTATGATGCAGTCACAAAGGAACTGGATGCAGGGAATAACTTTGATATTATATACTTGGATCTTAGAAAGGCTTTTGATACTGTTGCACATGGAAGACTGCTGCACAAATTGGAGCAGTGTGACATTGGAGGCAAATTGCTGTTGTGGATAAAGGTCTGGCTGTGGGGGAGAAGACAGAGAGCGGTAATCAATGGACACTGCTCGTCGTGGACTAATGTTATTAGTGGAGTCCCTCAAGGCTCAGTGTTGGGTCCATTATTGTTTTCTGTATTCATAAATGATATTGATGATGGTATATCAAGCTTAATGTCGAAGTTTGCAGACGATACAAAGGTAGGCAGGGTTGTCAAGGACACTACTGAGACTATGCTGCTGCAACAGGATCTGGAAAGGTTGAGCAGATGGGTTGAGAGGTGGCAAATGAAGTTTAACATTGACAAATGTAAAGTACTACACATGGGAAACAGCAACCCCACAGAAACGTATCAACTCTGTGGTACTCAACCGACAGTGGTAGAGAATGAAAGGGACCTGGGGGTGGTTGTGCAGGCAGATATGAAGTTCTCTGAGCAGTGCAGATGGGCTGCAAGAGTAGCTCATGGTGTATTGTCAATGATATATAGAAATTTTTCTAGCAGGGATAAGGAGGTGATTATTCCCTTGTATAAGGCAATGGTCAGGCCACACCTAGAGTACTGTATACAGGTCTGGAGGCCTCATTTCAAGAAGGATATAGAGCTGCTGGAATGAGTACAGAGAAGGGCAACAAGATTAGTGAATGGAACAAAGGGGTGCTCTTACGAAGAAAGGCTTAAGTTTTGCAAATTACAGTGTCTGGAGACTAGGCACCAGCGAGGTGATCTGATAGAGGTGTATAAAGCCTTGAATGGTTTGAGCATGCTCAATGCTGATGGGATTCTTCCTCTCGCTCAGAATAATCACCTGAGAGGGCATAAATTCAAATTGAGGAAAGACAGATGTAGGATAGACGTGCGGAAATTTGCCTTTAGCCAGTGGGTGGTTGGTTGGTGGAACAGACTTCCATCCCTTGTCGTGGAAGTTGATAGCCTAAATAAGTTTAAGGCTCAGCTGGACAGGTATTTTGAACGAACATAGGTGTGAAGTGGAAGTGGGTTTTTTTTTTTTTTTTTTGGCTGATGCTGCATAAGCTTGCTTTCTTGCATCAAATGCCTCTACTAATGCTAATGCTAAAATACAGAAGAAATAAAAAGAGTGTGTAATAGATATGCAGATAAACTATACACATACTACCACTAAAACTTTCTGTTACTGAAAGAGAGAGGTGGGAGGCAGACAGAAAAGGTTGAACATGTTAATCTGCTCCAACATTACTGCCATCTATGAGCACAGGAAAACATTATTTGCAGTTAATACAACAGATCAGTGTCATTAGTATTAGCCACATGGTACAAGGAAGTCTATGGGCTATGCTGTACCAGCCAAAAAAAAAAAAAATAATAAAATAAAATAATAATAATAAGAAAATTTTAAAAAATAATAATAAGAAGAAGAAAATTTTAAAAAATAATAAAATAATAATAATAACAATAAGAGAAACGGCAATAGACAACCTATGTGTTTCCTTCCTCCAGTAGGTAATTATCCAGCTGACTTTTGAATTTCCCTAAACTGTCAGCCTCTACCACCCATGTAGGTAACTTATTCCAGTAATTTATAACTCGCTGGCTAAAATAAAACTTTCTGCAATCCAGTCAAAACATCTCCGGCTGTAACTTGAAATAATGGCCCCTAGTTCTAGAATCATTTATAACCGTGAAAATTTCGTCTTTATTTATTTTACTTATGCCTCTCAGAACCTCAAGCACTTCAATGAAGTCTCCTCTAAGGCACCTAGTGTCCAAGCTCTGCAACCCACATATTCAAAGTCTTTACTTATATGGACACCCTTTTGCCAATCTCACCAGGCCAGTTACCAGTCTTTGGACCCTTTCAAGAAGCACAATGTCTTTCTTTAGGTGCAGTCTCCATACTTGAATGGAGTATTCAAAGTGTGATCTAACAATAGCCTTATATAATGGGATTATGACATCCTTATGTGCAATTGTTCAATAAATCATCAATAGGACACCATGGGCCTTCCTTGCAACCAGTCTACAATGCTCAGAAAACTTCTTGTCTGACTGTATCGTAATACCCAAGTTCCTTTCCTCCACTACCGGCTTTATTTCAACTCCACCAAGTGTATAAGTTATTTTGAGGTTACTGTTCGCCACATGCAATACGTCTATCTAGGTCAATCTGAAGAAGCTCTGCTTGGCAGTGATCATTAACTACTCTACCAATCTTTACATCATCTGCAAATTTAGACATCACGTTCTCTATCCCTTCATCCTTGTCACTTATCAAAAACAGTGGTCGTAATACTGATCCTTGGAGAACCCTACTTCTTACATCAACCCAATTTGAGGAATAACCATTTATCGCAACCCTCTGCCTCCTGCCCTGAAGCCATCCATCTAAGGATTTTACCTGTGATTCCAACCTGTTCCAACTTATAAAGTAGCCACTCATGTGGGACTGGGTCAAATGCTTTGCTAAAATACAAATAAACAATGTTGAAATTATTCCATAAATCCAGCTGTTGAGTGACCCTGTCAAAATAGCTAACCAGATTAGTTAAACCTGATTTTCCCTTTATAAAACCATGCTGAGTATCCTTCAGAATTCCATTTCTATCTAAATGATCCTGAATTCCACCCTTCATCATTGTCTCCATTTTGAATCCTACTACTGAAGTTGGACTAACTGGCTGGTAATTTCCCACTTCACTCTTAGAACTGCCCTTACATATTGGAGATACACTGTCACTTTTTGAATCCAACAGAATCACTCCGGAGTCCAGTGATGCTGTCAAAATTAGCATCAATGCATTCACTTGTCGCCTCCCTTAAGATTACAGAGTATATGCCATCAAGCCCAGGAGCCTTATTGCCCTGTAGGCTCAAACATTTTTTCATTAAATAAACATGTGAAATTTCAACATCATTTACTAGGGTTTATACAAAAACCGACTTTTGAAAACACTGGTTTTCAAATTCCGGTATTTCCAAAAAACCGGTTTTCGAATTTTACAAAAAAAAAAAAAAAAAAAAATAATAATAATTAAAACAGTAAAAAAATATTTATACTTATTTTAAAAATTTTCAGTTTATTTAATATTTATGGATCTACAAAAATATAACAAAATGGAATATACTCTAAACAAAACCAAATAAAAAAAAAAAAAAAAAAAACTAAAATAACTAAAATCCGTACAAAATATAAATTATTCTTTCATTTAGTATTTTTCTTCAAGAAATATGATTTCAAAAAACAAATGTCCACTGAATGATTACTTAATCTTGTTCTTATTCTAGATACAAAAATGCCTGAAATACTCTCTCACTGCCTACTGAACTTTGTTTTATCGTTTTCAGGACATCAAATAATAAATCTAAATTCTTAGTTCTTATTATTGGTTGCCTCAAATACTGAAAATTTGGCCTTCAGTGTCTTCAGATTTGATATTATTTCTTCAGGTTCCTCAAGAAACTTATGAATTGATTTTTCCATGGCTTCCTTTTAGAGCATTGCCCTGATTAATTGTTTTTCCGTCTCCAATATATTCATCATTGGAATCTGTTTCCATACAAGAATTTGGATATATTCTAGACAATATTTTTCCAGAAAACTTAATAATATCGGGTTTTGAAACTAGTTTAAATACACTAGATTTCTTTGTTGAAATGTTTTGTGGATTTTGCAAATATAGCAAAAGGGTTACCAATCCAAACTGTCTTCTTTCTTGAATTCTTACTTCTAAAGCATTTAATAATTTGGAACTAATTTCAGTCTTCAAATTTTTTAGTTCATTTAACAGAAATTCAAATATGCCTTCACTTGTGAATAAATTGGCATCTCGCCGCCCTAAGTTCTCAGTTGCTGGTCGTACTGGTCCCAACACTTTAAGAAGCTCCATGATTTTAGGATATTGAGTTTCATTCCACATATGAGAAGCACCAGTATCATTCAAAGCTAAAACAACACATTCTTTTATTGTTATAAATAGGGTTTGGATTTTTATGTATTATCATATTCATTTTTCATTTACATAAAGGCATGAAACTTAGTGTGTCCATGTTACATGGTCTGAGAATCCTAATGAAGCGTGTTTATAATTTCATATTTCATCATATTTTACACATTAGGTCATAATTTGAAAAAAAATATATGAAATATCATATTTAATAGCATATTTTATACTTGTTCACATAAAATTTCATATTTCATTATACGATAATCGCTAAATTATTTATCAAATTGATTTAAAATATATTTCTAAAAACCGTGGGAATTTACATTTAATCATTTTACATTCCAGTGTGGGCGGGCACGAGCAGCTAAATCCCAAAGTTATTTTGATTGGATCTTTACTCACTCACAATGACAGCTAGTGTAATTTTAGCTATAATTTAAAATTTTACAGTAGTTTCGCCTTATACTCAGTTCAACAAATTATTCGTTCAACTCATCTTATACAGTAGAAACTTCAGCTGTTGGCGAAATGAAGCCAAAATCGAGCTTTTTAGAAAATGGATTTCTTCTGTGGTTAATGAAGAGTCTAAAGACACATACCAAATGGATGGATAAATGATATATTGCAACGCGTGCAATAAAGATGTACGTAAATTAATTAATATATATAATATCGGTGTAGATACACCATAGATAACTCTTAAAGAACAACTACGATAGTAGTGTGAAAGGCATCATTTCGTCTGTATCTCATATTGGATCTTCCTTCAAAACGAGTTGCCCATGTATTGCACTACCTTGAATAAGTAACGCTTCACTAATAGAGAAAACTATTGTTACTTATTCTCAGTGAGTACCATCACCTAGATGGCACCGTTTTAAGGCTAGTTGGCTTTTCATCGGTAGGTAGTGGTAAGACAAGTAACAACAGTCTTCTCTACTAGTGAAGCGTTACTTATTCGAGGTAGTGCAATACATGGGCAACTCGTTTAGAAGGAAGAGCACAATATGAGATACAGACAAAATGATCCTTTCACATCGTGGTTGTTCTTAAAGAGCCATCTATGGTGTATCTACATCAATATTATATAGAATCTTAAACTCTTAAATATTATGTCTTGTTGCATTTAGTTTATTTAAATAAATTAATTAATTACCAGGTAAAAGATCTATCATAATTTTTATTTTTGGATGCTTCCATACATGGACATTCCAAATTTAATGCTCATGCATATTTAGTATTTTCATATAAATTGGAAAATAATTATAATTATTATAAATAATCTTAAATAAATATATAAATACATTTTTAAGGTTCCGTGCTCGAAAGCATCCCAATTGCCTGACGTAGCCCAGTGGTCAGGAGCAAGAGTGCAAAGCACACGTTCCTTGAGTAGACCGGGGGTTCAAACCCGTGACTACTAAATATGATAAATATTTGTATTGACGATTTGTTGTAAACTCTACTGACTTGGTTGTCATGATGGAGTATAAACAGAAAAAAAAAAATTTATTTATAATGTTACTGCTTTGCAGGAAGCAAATGTAAGGAGAATTTAAGGGGAATTTCAGGTAATACACAGCAGCTGCTTACTGCAGGAAAGCATAAAAAACCAGATCCATTCTTTGCTGAGGCGCCTCCGTAGCCAGGTGGGCAGGAGCGGCAGTGCGTAGCACACGCTTCTTGATTAGACCGGGGTTCGAGCCCGCGACCACCAAATACGGAGGATGTGGAAAGGTCAGGGAATGACCACCGCATATCCTCGGAGCAATATGGGCTTAGTTGCTAATGCTCCTAAAAACCAAATAACATCAACTACCATTCTTTGCTGATTTATGCCATGCAGTGGTTGCTGCAAACATTCCTTGGAACAAAGTGAACAATCCAGTCTTCAAAAGCTTCTTGGAAAAATACTGCTCCCGAAAAATTCCTGATGAATCAACGTTACGGAAAAATTACCTTGAGTACTGCTATAAATCGGTATGCTCTCATTGATTTTATTAAATAATTTATTATTTAATAAAATCCAAGACTGAATGCTGTGTAGGCTATATTTTAATTAGTTTATTTACTTAATTGCAGTGTCTAAACAATATTCGCAAAGATATTGGAAGCAGCTCTGTGTGTGGGGTTCAGTTGATGAAACTGCAGATTGTGAAGGCAGATGTATAGCTAATTTTATTATCGGAAAGCTTGATTCAGATGAACCATCTAAATCGTATCTCCTTGCATCCAAGGTTCTGGATAAAACTAATCATGCAACTGTTGCTAGATTTCTTAATGATTCTCTTGGTAAGTACTGTATCTATGGGATCGACTGAACGCTGCTACATTGGAATGGGAGTCTATGCGGTTAAAATTAAACTTATTATTTAATTAAATAATTAATTACTTATTATTTAATTATTTAAAATTGTAAATGTATAATATATAAAATGATAAATTCAATTAATATACAATTACTTATATGTTTCAGGTATTTTGTGGTTGAACAGTCTAAAAACTGATCGTTTTCTTCTTTTATTAATGGATTCAGCAGCCTGCATGCTCAAAGCCGGGAAAGCATTGGAGGTATTTTTTCCGAGCATGATACATCATAATTGTTTAGCCCACGATCTTTACCATGTAGCAAAACAAGTACGTATGGAATTTAAAGATGTTGACAAGCTGATATCACTGACTAAAAAGGTCTTCCTTAATTAAGGAAGAGTATACTACAGCTCTCAAGAGTATACTACAGCTCTTAAAAGAAATGCACCCTGATCTGCCACTTCCACCCGAGCCAGTAATCACAAGATGGGAGACCTCAATGCTGTGTCGTATTAAGGCCGACATTTTACAGCAATCAAGGAGGTTAGTTAACGTTTTAAATAAAACTTAAACACATGGTATTTAAAGCCACGAATAATTTTATTTTTATTTACAGGTAATTGACAACTTTGTACCAGAGGAAGCTAAATCCATATCTGAAGCACAGGAAATTTTTGTTAAAGAGAAGGTATCCCACGATGTCGCTTATACTGACAGTAATTTCACTGTACAGTGGGATCAACTGACGATGTTACCCAAAATAAATTCTAAGTGGGAAGCATTCAAGCAATTAATCGTGGATGCTACTAAAAGTTTGATACCTGTTAAGAAATATTGTTCAAGGTTTAGGCCTAAATGGTTATCAAATGAACTAATGAGACTCGTGACAGAGAAGAAAAATACATGGGATGCATATAAATTATCAAGCGACTCAGAAGCCTATGGCAGATATAAGCTAGTCTGTAATCAGGTCACAAAGGAGGTTAGGCAGGCGAAGGCAAATTATGAGAAATTTTTGGCAAAAGATGCTAGGAAAAATAGCAAGGATTTCTTTACTTATATATACTCTAAAAGGAAGGGGACGAATCTGATTGGGCCACTTGATATCGATGTTTCGACTGTTGATGATCCTGCTCAGATAGGAAACAAACTGAATGAGTATTTTGCATCTACATTCACACATGAGGAGTTATTAAGGCTTGAAAATGGCAGAAGGTTATCAAATTGTAGCAAGGTGCTTAATGATTCTGTAATAACTGAGAGCAAAGTGGAGGAGAAATTGTTGAAGTTAAACATAAGAAAGGCACCTGGGGTGGATGGGATCTATCCAGTTATATTAAAGGAGGTGGCAAAGCAACTAAGCAAAACCTTAGCCATAATTATGAGAGCATCCTTGGACTCGGGGGAGGTCTCCACAGACTGGAGATGCGCAAATGTATCTCCAATTCACAAAGGGCGATCGAAGTGTGACACAAGTAATTACAGACCAGTTAGTTTAACTTCTGTTCCAGGTAAAATAGAGATTATCCTACGATTGTCAGAGACAATCGTAGAATAATTTCTGGAGGTTACAACCATAAAACAATAAAAAAGCAGTCATCTGTTTATTGGGCTTTTCTGTTAGTGCAATCTATCATAAACGGATAATAAACTCGATCTTATTGAATTTGCGATAATACCGACAGCTCAAATTCTGTGGGTTATTATGGTGAAATGTGTTTACACTTTCCATGGAATCTTCAATCATATAAAAAAATTAATTCTCAGAATCTACTCTTCATTCCTATTTTTAAAGCTTCGTAACTTGTTACTCTGTTCTTACTTGCAATTTTGTGTGTGCCGTGTTCTTTGTTATTGATTGCTTATCTTTTTACTGTTTTAAATTTTAATCCTCCCCCACAAATATCAGTGAACACAAACGTCAACTAGTCAGCATATTACAATACATATTAATTAAGCTATGCACATATGCGTAAATTTATTTTTAATTTGCTAACTAATTTGCTAAATTTGCTGTAAAGCTATGCACATATGCGTAAATTTATTTTTAATTTGCTAACTAATTTGCTAAATTTGCTGTATGTCAGATGAACTAATGCGACATGGCAGAGAAGAAAAATGTATGGAATACATATAAATTAATGGGTGACACGGAAGCCTATGATAGATATAAGCTGGTCTGTAACCAAGTCACAAAGGAGATTAGGCAGGCAAAGGCAGATTATGAGAAATCCTTGGCAAAGGATGCAAAGAAAAACAGAAAAGAGTTCTTTACCTATGTAAACTCTAGAAGGAAAGGGATAAATCAGATTGGTCCACTGGATATTGATGGTTCAACTGTTGATGATCCTGCTCAGGTGGCTAACAAACTAAATGAGTATGTTGCATCTACATTCACACATGAGGAGTTATTCATGAAGGGTGAATGCCAGAGGCAAAGTAAACTGTGGCAGTGGGCTAGATGATTTTGTAATAACTGAGAGGAAAGTGGAGGAGAAATTGTTGAGGATAAACATAAAAAAGTCACCTGGGGTGGATGGGATCTATCCAGTTATATTAAAGGAGGCAGCAAAGGAAGTAAGCAAACCCTTAGCCATAATTATGAGAGCTTCTTTGGACTCAGGGGAGATACCCACAGACTGGAGATGTGCAAATGTGACCCCAATTCACAAAGGAGGATCAAAGGGTGACAAGTAATTATAGACCTGTGAGTTTAACTTCTGTTCCAGGAAAATTAATGGAGGCACTGGTTAAAGAAGCATTGCAGGATCATCTAGACATGACTTCAGTTATAGCTCGGACACAGCATGGTTTTGTTAAGGGAAAGTCTTGCCTGACCAATTTGACTGGATACTATGATGCAGTCACAAAAGAACTGGATGCAGAGAATAACTTTGATATTATATATTTGGATCTTAGAAAGGCTTTTGATACTGTTGCACATGGAAGACTGCTGCACAAATTGGAGCAGTGTGGCATTGGAGGCAAATTGCTGCTATGGATAAAGGGATGGTTGAGGGGGAGAAGGCAGAGAGTGGTAATCAATGGACACTGCTCATCGTGGCCTAATGTTATTAGTGGAGTCCCTCAGGGTTCACTGTTGGGTCCATTGTTGTTTTCAGTATTTATAAATGATATTGATGATGGTATATCAAGCTTAATGTCTAAGTTTGCAGACAACACAAAGGTTGGCAGCGTTATTAATGACAGTATGCTGCTGCAACAGGATCTGGAAAGATTGAGCAGATGGGCTGAGAGGTGGCAAATGAAGTTTAACATTGACAAATGTAAAGTACTACTACATATGGGAAACAGTAACCACAGAGTAACGTATCAACTCTGTGGTACCACACTGACAGTGGTAGAGAATGAAAGAGACCTGGGAGTGGTTGTGCAGGCAGATATGAAGTTCTCTGAGCAATGCAGACGGGCTGCAAGAGTAGCTCATGGTGTTTTGTCAATGATATATAGAAATTTTTCTAGCAGGGATAAGGAGGTGATTATTCCCTTGTATAAGGCAACGGTCAGGCCACACCTTGAGTACTGTATACAGGTCTGGAGGCCCTCATTTCAAGAAGGATGTATAGCTGCTGGAATGAGTACAGAGAAGCGCAACAAGATTAGTGAATGGAACAAAGGGTTGCTCTTACGAAGAAAGGCTTAAGTTTTGCAAATTACGGTGTCTGGAGACTAGGCACTGGTGAGGTGATCTGATTGATTTGTATAAAGCCTTGAATGGTTTGAGCATGCTCAATGCTGATGGGCTTCTTCCACTTGCTCAGAATAATCACCTGAGAGGACATAAATTCAAATCGAGGAAAGACAGAAGTAGGATAGATGTGCGGAAATTTGCCTTTAGCCAGCGGGTCGTTTGTTGGTGGAACGGACTTCCATCCCTTGTTGTGGAAGTTGATAGCCTAAATAAATTTAAGGCTCAGCTGGACAGGTATTTCGAACCAATGGTGGGGTGAAATGGGAATGGTTTTTTTTTTTTTTTTTTTTTGGCTGATGCTGCATAAAGCTTGCTTTCTTGCATCATATGCCTCTACTAATGCTAACCTGTGAAAAATATTCTTCTGATTTTCACGTATCATTTAATTTTTTTAATTGGTAAGGTAATAAAGGTTAAATTTGTGCTTAATATATCTTTACTTTTATAGCCTATGGATAATATTCCTCCTATTTTCGCTAATTAGAATCACTGTAGAATGAAAAAGAATTAAAATTCAATTCACAAACATGACCACAATGACTGGTGCTTACTACACATCGTATAAGTGAATGGTACTTTACTATGGTGAGTCCATCGTAATGTGATTTGATTGTACAGTGAACTAATTGTAAAGCGGGGATCCATTGTATTTTTAACTATTCACGTGAAACTTTGGATAATTGAGGCAGCCACTTAACCGGGTCAAAATGCACTAGTCCCGATGTGTCCCAAATAACCGGAATCGACTGTATGTATGTATATACATACAGTCGACTATATATATATATAGTCGAAATAAATATATATATATATATTTATTTATTATTATTATTTTTTATTATTACTTTTTTTTTTCCTCACTCTATAAACTACTGTAGACTTTTCTATTTCATGGGAGGTCTATCTCTTCCCATTATCTTCTATCCAACCTCCCCATCCCTTCCAATCCCCATATTTGTTAATTCTTATCCCCACTTCCTTTCCCTAAACACCTTGGGCTCCCAGGCTTGCCTGATAGCCCCAGTAAGTCTCAGCTAGAAAGTGGACCCTGGTGCACTTCCTCATGGCCAAGGTTGGGAGCCAGGGGGCAGGGAACCAGGTGTCCTCTGGCTGCGAAGTTGCCAGGTGTCGGCACTCCACACTCAGCATAAGTGTGGAGTGCCGATAAACATCTACATACATACACTTGCTGGCTTTTTCATATGTTACAGCAGCATATAAGGGAAACCCTGGAGACCACAACTAAAACAAACAAACCTTGACTGACAACTGAAAGTACTGCATATGGTAACAGTAATTTCAGAATAACATATCAACTATGAGTGGTACAGCACTCATGATAGTGAGGAAAAAAAAAAACCCTAGGGGTACAACTGTGGTCAATCATGAAATTTTCTGAGCAGTGCAAAAAGGCTGCTAGAGCCTACACACACAACACAAAGTGTAGATCTACATACTCCTGAAAGAATATTATTATTAATTACTAATAAGAAATTCAATTAAAGCAATAATAAAAAAAAATATTTATATTGTAGGGTGCCCCTCCAAGGGAAGGGAATCAAAATAACTTTATATCTGTGGCATCCATACATGATTATCAACTGACAACAGGTAGAGTATTTTTATGTTATTGTGCAATAACAACTATTTACAGGCAGTAATTTTGAATATAAACTTCACCACACAACTGGTACTAAATAATAACATCATTTAGCAAACTGGTAAATTTGTCATAGAAAATACTTGGAGTATTGACATTTAAGCATTATATACCACCAAAAAAGAAAATTATGCACTTAGTCATTACAGTATTAATCATATCGTGTGTAATGTAATACTAACCCACACACATATATATGGCCATTTTTCTTTCCAATAAGATCCCAAACTTCTTCTGTATTTTCATGCAACAGATGTGTTACATACACTTTCTTTGGCTGGTCTCGAGAAAATGCAACATGTAACGCAGTCAGTGTGCCATCTTCAACAAATTTTGTGAGTTCATCTTCATATAGAAAATCTTCTGAGCTTTTTCTACACCCAAAGTACAGTATAGTCTCTCCAACAGGCTTCCCTATCAAAGTATTTTGGTAACTTTCAATATGATAAAACAAGAAATAAATATTAAAACCAAATGTGTCAAACAATCTAACATTGGTAAATTTGTAAGAACAGCAGGTAATTATCAGTACACACAGGTTTCATTTATATACTTATGGATTGTTTCCTAAGTCTACTTACCTCTAGATATAACACAAAAATAAAGCTGGGGAGAAGGGAGAAATTAAATACATCCATCCTTTAAAAAAAATTCAATAAAATTAACACAATCAAGATCTATGGCTGTTATTGTTTTCTGTACAAAGAATAATGTGGCAACAAGATCAGTGATTAATAACAAATTAATGACTCTGTGTGGCTGGCCCTACAAACAGTGTGTCCCAGTTGTTGCATAGAAAGTTACTGGTTGCAAAAACCACATCCAGGAACTGCTAATGTGGAAAGAAATCATAGGATACCTACCTAGTAATGGGTAGGCACACCTCTCACCTGGATAGGGGTAATCATACAGCGAGGCATTGAGTCCACTAGTTCATGAAAGCACACCACAGGTATTTCCATCAATGCTTGCTGCACTGCTGTCCATAATTCCATCGCGTTCCTGGACGGAGGATTCAAAGGTCAAATGGACCTTTCCACAGTATTCCACCAAAGATGCTCCACAGGGTTCATTTCCAGTGAATGGGGAGGCCATTCCATGGTGGTAAAACCTACAGAATGCTCTTTGCACCATGTTCTAGTCACGATGGCTCTGTGGGGAGGCACATTATCCTGTTGGAAGAGTCCATTGCTCTGTGGGTGCACGATGACCATGAAGGGATACAGATGAACATCTAACCTGGTTCAGAGATGTGTCTTGATGCACCAGAAGTCCCACCATGTGCCAGTTGAACATGCTCCAGGCCATTACCGACCGTCCATCTGCCCGAACAGTTCCTTGTTGACATGACGGGTGTGGTTTACAGCAGATATGCACCCTCCTTTCCGCTCGAAATAACTGAAAATGGGAGTCATCAGACCAAGCGACCCATCTCCAATTATCCAAGGTCCAGTGCAGAGGTTCTTTTGCCCAGCTGAGGCGTAAAGTCCTGTGTCGTGCTGTTAGCAATGAGACTCTGGTGGGTCGGCAGCTCCCATAACCTGTTGCAGAGCTAATGATTGTCTGATGGTCTTCGTGGAGACATTTCTGTTCTGACACCTCCCTCGTTGAAATCGGCAGTGATTTGTGCCTCTGTCGCTCAAAGGTTGGCTGAAACAATGTGAGACAAATGTCGACGGCCACATTCGCCCACCACCCTTTTCCCAAAGTGCTGTTTACAATGAGATGTTATTCCAGAAACAGTGTATTTCCAATACACTCTTGATATTGTTGAACGGGAATAGTGCAATTTCTGTACCACGTCCACCCACGAGAGAGTGACCCATGCGTTGGGCATCCACTATTATCCCCTCTTTCACAAAGTCTCTTAACTCATGACGTTTATCCGTATTGACATCGAATTACAATCTAAGTCAATGCGGTGTACCTATATACATGCCAAGCGGTGGGTTTGTCCATTAGAGAGTGGGATGACAGCGACAAGTTGCCCAGGAACCAGGCATCCAATGAATTCTGTCCTTTCAGTGTATAATGAGAATTAGAAAAAGCAAAGCATTTCATAGTTCATAATCTCAATGCCAGTACAGTGGTTTTACTGCTTGTTACTTGTTTGAAAAGTTGGGTTCAAATCCCTGTGGCAACCAAAAGAATTTTTAACGCTTTTTCATTCAGGATTTTGTGAAAGGACTGTGCAAATGAAACTATCAGTTCATATTTGAACTGATTCAAAATCAAAATTGATTTAAACTGATTTTCTGGGCTAGATGGTAAAAAAATATTCCTGGATAATCAATTTCCCAGATAAAAAAAAAAAAAAAGGGGGGGGGGGGGTCCAAATAGGCAGACAAAACCAATTTTTTGGTTTTCCAGTTAAAAGCAAAAAGGTAAGAACTTTCAATACTGAGACATGAGCTCCATCATTTCGCCAATTTGACACACTGCATATAATTCCACTGGCTGCTGCTGTTGTTAACTACTGTGTTATGGTTTCTTTGGCTTCATCTAAATGAAAGTATCACCAATTGAGGGACTTTTTCAGGGAAATGAAAATGTGGTAGTCACAGGGCAACAAGTCAGAACTGTAGGCTGGACCTCGCAGCACTTCTTTCCACTTGTACAGCTACAGCAGAGCAGATATTCCTTCCTAAACCACTTCGCTATTCTGCAGCACACTTATGGTGAAAACATTTGTCCATAATATGGTATGGTATGGATGATATGGACCCAAATATTGAGCTGGCATGCTATCTGCGATATGTAACATGTTAATTGGACCACATTAACTCATCCATCTGACCAATGGTGTCTCATTAATGGCCTTAAATGCTTAACCCAAATGTGGCAAGTATTGTTTTTTGTAGGTAGACCACAGTATGTTTCTGCAAACAGTCTGCCCAATAAACAGCTAAAATCAGTGATAAGTGTTCACTGGCTATTCACGAACACAATTACATCACAGTGCAGTAGGCACATTTGACCATATCAATGCTGTTCACAGCACAAAAACTACAGCTTGTGTGCTGTGAACTACCTTGCACTGAGTAATCACATTATTATATACAGTAGACTCTTGATTTTCTGGGCTAGATGGTAAAAAAATATTCCCGGATAATCGATTTCCCGGTTAATACAAAAATACAGCAAGTCCCTGATATACGTAAGAGATATGTTCCAGGACTTCTTAAGTAAGTCAAGTTTCATGTAACTCAGGAAGGAGTAATAAAATATTGCTACTATATCCCCGATCTGCCAAAATTACAAAAACCACATAATATCCTCAGAAGAATGAAGAAAAATAGTTATATATTTTTAATTAGCTCAATTAAAAACTTTATCTAAATTAAAAACTATAGTGGTTCTTTAGGGATTTAATGGATGCACCGTTTTCAAACTTTTGAATAATTTCAAGTTTTTGTTTAATTGAAAGCACAACTCTTGCATTTGTCCATCATTTTCGCAATTTCTAAACAAAAAAAAAAGTTACTATAAAAAAAATTCTGACATCCCTGACATAACGAAACAAAATTTGTCCTTTTGTGGTGCGAAAGAATACAACAATCGATGCAATGCAGTAAAACAAACTAAACATTTGGTCTCTTTCTCTCTCTCTCTTTTTTTTTTTTTTTTTTTGAGTGGCGGGTATGAAGACAGCAGGGGTTGCAAGATGATATGTACATAATCTCCCAATGACGACTTATAACAGCGCTTCTTGTCACTTATTTACTTGCGACTTGCAAGCATCTATTTATACCTATTCTATTTATTACTTGAATTTTATGATTTCTGGGGTTTTTTTTTTTTTTTATTTTTTTTTTTATTTGGAATCTTGAAGTGTCCCGGTGAATCAAGAGTCTGCTGTATACCCAAATTTTTTTTTGGATAGGGATAATCTATTCTGCAGGTGCAGTCATTCAATCTGTGCACATTGCATCTGTTTATTCCAAGTGTCTGTTTCATTTTAATGACCATTTCATTTCATTTTAATGAATTTAATTTTCACTTTAATAGCTAGCTTGTGTTTTCTCTCCCAAGTTATTCTTGACCTTTTATCTCAGAGTACGTACAAACTGGCCTATGAACAAACTGACCGATATCATCACTGTTTGGTTGTGTGATTAATAGACTAATTTCAACTCAAAACTTCCCAGAAAGCAAAGTTACATACAGAACATCTCATACATTAAATTAGGCTAAGGATAGCACATGTTCCATTCTAATCCACTGCATTCCAAAGGTGACCCAAGATTATCATACAACAATAACAAAAATGGACATGTGTGGTTTTGTTTTAATTTCTCATAACTTTAAAGTAAAACCTCTTAGCAAAAAGGCCTAAGTAACCTTTAACAAGGGACTAAGTCAAATGCTTTGCTAAAATCCAAATAAACTATATTGAAGTTGTTCTCTATATCCAGCTCACGAGTAACTACTGGTATGTCAAAATAGCTTATAAGGTTAGTTAAACATGGTTTTCCCTTCACAAAACTATGCTGCATGTCCTTCAGAATGCCATTTCTATCTAAATATACCTGGATTACAACTCATTAGCAGAGCTTATACAGCATCAGCGAAAAAAAAAAAAAAAAACACCATTCCATTTCACCCATCGATTCGTTGCAAATGTTTGTCTAGTTCTGCCTTGAATTTATTTAAGCTGTCAACTTCTACAACAGATGGAAGTTTGTTCTAGCAATCAACCACACGCTGGCTAAAGGCAAACTTCTGCACATCTATTCGAAAACTGTCTTTCCTCAATTTCAATTCATGTCCCCTCAGGCAATTAATTTGGGCAAGAGGCAGAATCCTATCAGCATTGAGCTTGCTCAAACAATTCAAGACCTTATACACCTCAATCAGATCACCTCACAGGTGCCTAGTCACCAGACAACTGTAATTTGCAAATCTTAAGCCTTTCTTCATAAGAGCAACCCTTTGTTCCATTCACTAATCTTGTTGCCCTTCTCTGTACTCATTCCAGCAGTTCTACATTCTTCCTAAAATGAGACCTCCAGACCTGTATACTGTTAGATTATACACTAGCTGATCTGGATGTCTACTTGAGAGTTACCAACAGATTTGGTCTGGTGACTATCTAGCAGCTGGCCTAAGAAACAGTTTTAAAGCTGAATTCTGGAAATGTAAGGAACATTGTATTGCCATGATGAGCATCGTGGCACAATCCAATGGGTTTCACTACTTCAAGCCTCCAACAAGCAAAGTGGTGGTGATGCACCAGATGATGAGAATCATCTACCTAGAACTGCATTTAACACTCATCAGTTTAGAAGAAAATAAAAACTATTTAAAATCTGGTATATTTATTAATGTTGTTCTTCAATATGGCAAAAGCAGTAAATAAATAAATTAATAAACCTGCAAGCTTCACTTTCAATACAAGCACTGTCACAAATCAAAGCCAAAACCAAAGGTGTAAGCAACAATCAATGAATCAACAGGTACATGTTCCTTTTAGGGAATATATGCAAAGGAAAGTTGTCCCTGAGAACAGAAGTAGAAAGTTATAAATGAGGAAAAGTTAGTTCTGTCAATTTGAAGTTGAACAATGAATGGATGTTGAACAATTTGGAAAGACAATGGTGAAATTACAGATGATAATTTGAAAGAACAGTGCTTATGGAACTATCTACAGAAAACGTATGCAGCAGAAATATCTGTGTGAAGACAGAGAATGTATGTGTGGCAGATCCAACAGACATCTCTGCCTTTGAATCATCTGTGAAGACTGGCAAGTAGTCAGAATGCTCACATCGGTGTGCTGAGAAGAGCAGCAGGTAGACGGCAGATGGAGTTTGTACTATCCTTCCCCCAGTTGGTAAGAGAGAAGTTGAAGGTGGGAATATGAGCATGCCAGGGTGGAAGGGATTGCCTGGGTGATGGGGCAATATTGTCTACCATCATGTCCAAATTTCTGAATAGACCTTGGATATGAATATCGAATGGATTATTTGCCGTTCTGTCAATGTGGGAACCTGGCATGGATTTAAGCTTGACAGCATAATAGCAGAGACAACTGTTTTTGGCGAAGGGACAAAAATGGTTCATTGGCTTCGACATAAAGACTTTGGACAGGAGATGTTCTAAAAGTTCCAGTAGCAATATGGATAGCCCGATGGTGAACAGGGTCAAGCCACTGAAGGACACTTTTTCTGGCAGATGCACACACTTCAGACCCATAATCTAATTTTGATCGAACGAGTGCACGATACAGATGGAGTAAAGTGCACTGGTCTGCACCCCAAGAAGTAGAACAGAGAGCACAAAGAATGTTCAGCCCTCTTGTACACTTGGTGCATAGTTGATGAATGTAGTGGAGGAATGTCAACTTTTAATCGAATGAGTTCCAGGAATTTTGTCTCCGCTACTACTGGAATGGTGCTTTGTCCAAGTCTTAATTCAGGTTCGGAGAGAAGGTTATGCTTGCAACAAAAATAGACACAAACTGTCTTCTCCAGAGAGAACCTAAAGCCATTCACCACCAAAGCCCAGGAGTTTAGGCAATCAATGGCTTTTTGAAACTGTCTCTCATTAACCCCCATGTTGCACGACTGGCAAAATATACTGAAGTCATCAACATAGAGGGTACTGTTTATGGGTGGAAGAAATTGTTCAGTAATGGAGTTTACTTTGATGGCAAAAAGCGTAACATTTAAAACAGATCTTTGCGTACGTCCTCCTCTCAGCAAAAGAACCGAGAGAAGGTGGATACTACTCTAACTTGAAACGGCGACAGGTTAAATGGTTTTTTTTTATAAAAATGGGAAGGTGACACCTTAGACTGAGTTTGTAAAAATCTCTTTAAAATACCAAATTTCAAAGTTGTACCACATGCTTTCTCCATGTCAAAAAATATGGACACCAGGTGTTCTCTGTTTAGGAAAGTATCTCGAATAGATGTTTCCAGTCTAATTAAGTGGTCCAAAGTGGACCTGTTCCTTTGGAAGCCACACTGAATGTGGGAGTGAAGGTCATCTGATTCCAAGTGGAATAAAAGACAAGTGTTAACCATTCTCTCCAAAATTTTGCACAGACAGCTAGTCAGAGCAAGAATAGTTGCCTTGCACCAGTTGTCCGGAAACTTCAAGGAAGATTCTACCGTATAGGAAGAACAGCTGGTCCATGGATTGTTTAATCATTGCATAATGGATGTCATCTGGTCCAACAGCACTAGTCTTCGCAAGGGCAAGAGCTGTTTTCGGCTCTACGGTGGTGATGGCCCATCATATGGGTAAACAATCTCGGATGTAAAACTGAAGGCTTCTTTTTCAGCTTTACGTTTAAGGACCAGGAACTATGAGGAATAAGATGATACTGCTGAGATGTCAGAAAAAGACTCCCCAAGAGCACTCACTGGCTATTGCAGTTGGGTCTACAATAGTGTATCCATTATATTCCAGGACTGAAGAGTGGCATGCTCTACATTTTCCCTTCATTTTCCGGATTTTGTCCCAGACTACCTTTGAGCTTAATAGAAGATGTAAAATGGATCCAGGACTCCCTTTGACTCTGACATCAGGTAAGATGTGCATTAGCCCGTGCACACTTAAAAGCTATAAGATTAGCTGTGGTGGGATATCTCAGTAATACCCACCACGCTTTGTTTTGCACCTTTTTTTGCTGCATTGCATTCTGAATTCCACCATGTTTTGGGAAATAGTGGAAACCAGGTAATGTTTTTGGAATGGCAATTGCAGCAGCATGGACGATACTTTCAGTGATGTACATAACTGCATCATTAATAGGCTCCCGACTGACTGTGCTGATGTCAAAATTTGCCAGATGTTGAAAAGCATTCCAGTCAGCCTGATCTATCTTCCATCGTGGTAACCTAAAAGGATGACAAAGTCTCCCACTATGTAAGCAGGTTATCATGGAGAAGGGATCATTTCCACATGGGTTTTCTTCTACTTCCCTGGTAAGTGAAGGGAGGAGGAGAGAAGGGGAGCAGATAGAAAGGTCAATGGCAGAAAACGTACGGGTAGGCATGTGGACGAAGTTGTTACTTCCCGCATTCAGAAGAGAGATCATTGTCCGTGAGCATATGCTCTATGACTCATCCTCTTCCATTGATGTTAGCATTACCCCACAGGGTGTAATATCCATTGAAATCCCCAAGAATTAGGACAGGGGAAGGCAGCTGCATAATCAGTTCATCAAGGTCTCTCTGGGAGATAACAGCCCCATGTGGCAAATAAATCAAACAGACTGTTAATAAAAACTGAACCGTAAGGCAAATTGCTACTGCTTCTAAGTTAGTGGAGAGTGTCACAGGTTGGAATGGGGTCTGGTTGCCCACAAGGATTGCAACTCCCCCATGGGCAGGTCCATACCCAATTTTGTCCTTAAGTATGATCGTAATATTATTAAATGATGAGTTTTCATTTGCTTTCAGATGTTTCCTGCAAGCAAAAGCAAATTGGCTCATGCTTTTGCAGGAGGGTCTTGATGTCATCAGTATTTTGCTGGAATCCAGGGCAATTCCACTGTAGGAATCTAGCATTATTTTGACTTGGTGGATCCATCAGGTGGCTTCCAAGGTGCTGAGGGCTTACTTTCGTCAGACTTGGAGGTTTATCTTTTTTGAGGAAATATGGATGCTGTCCTGTGTCCATTTATTCCTCTGCAAAGAGTTCCAAGACTGGATTATCTTGTACCTCCTTCTCTTTGACATCCATATTTTCTTGCGATTCAGGAGATACTTCAGGCTTTTTATTCTTTTCTCCAGCACTTGCTTTTGTTATTGATAGAACATTTGGAGGTACCGATATGGGAGTGGAAGTTGATTGATCAATGGAGGTTTTTGTGAGTTTAAGAGGTAACGTGTGATGGGAGTGAATGACTCTTTTGGAGGGATGGTCATTTCTGTTTAGGTTCTGATAGAACATCTCCCTGCTACCGTCTGTGCATATGTAGTTTTGTTTATATTTATAGGTTTCACTGCTTTTATCACCTCCTGATATGATATATGTTCAGCTCTGCTTTAAGCCATTGCATTTCTTTTTCTTCTTTCCACCTCTGGCATGCTCGTGAGTAGGCTAAGTGTTCACCTTGGCAGTTAATACAGGTAGGTTTTGTAGCTGAACATGATGCTGTTTCGTGGTCCTTTGCAGCACATCGAGTGCATTCAAGGGCTCCACAGCAGGCTAATTGCAAGTGTCCATATTTTTGGCACTTGAAGCACCATAAGGGATTTGGTACATATGAAAGCATGGGACAGCTGATATGGCCTGCTTTGACCTCATTAGGAGACATCAGGGAATTAAATGCCACGATGTTTCTAGTGGGAACAAGTTTCCCATTTCTATGTGCAGATATTCTTTTATCTGCAATCACTCCCTGTGATTTTAATTCAGAGCAGATTTCCTCCTCAGTAACTTCAAAAAAGGTCCCACTCTGAAATGACACCTCTAGATGAATTGAGTATTCTATGAGGTGTCACAGTAATTGGCATTCCTCCAATGGATGTAGCTCGGAGTGCCTGTCATTTTTAATTTCAATTAAGGTCTCCAGAACAAAGCTTCTTAACTGATTTAGGGGAGACTGCTAACCCCTCTAAACCTTCTGAATAAAAAAAAGGGCAACATTTTCCAATAGGTTTCTCTGTTTTGGAATGAATAATTAGAAATCATAGGATAGGCCCTGATGGTACTTCAGTTCGAAGTCTCTTGGCTGCGTTAGCATTTTCTGTTTCATCATCTGTTTTTTCATACAGGGACCACGTTGTGGCCCCTAAAACGAGTTTATTCATAATAGCTTTTAATATGGTTCAGTGCCCAAGCTCCCCACCCACCACGGAACCCAAAAGGACGCCCACTACCCAGCAAGCAATAAATGCGCTCGGGAGTGGAACACCAGGGCTACTCAGACACCATACCTGCACAGCCGCCAGCCTGAATCCTGTCCCTCGGACCATGTGAGTACGGGCATGGCATTGACATGGTTGACCCTTGTAGGCAAACCCACTAGCCAACTGATCCCAGCCAGGCCATCCAGGACCACCTGTCTTGTTGAAGCAGGGGCCAAAGTGGTATGTTGAAGCTAGGCCCCTCAACCACCAGGATCCCCCTTTCCAAGTTTCCACAGGTTGCAGCACACAGCAAACAAGCCGAATTCCTATAATGATAGCCTGGAATCTAGGATGTGGGCATTGGATCCCAGTGATGCTAATCTGGAGGACCAGCAGCATCACTACTGGGAGGTCCCCTCACAATGTACAGGTGCCCATATCGCGGGGCAATCAGGTGGATATTTTAATTTTTAAGAGGTTTTTTTTTTTTTTTTTTTTTTTGTGCATAGGGTCAAGCGAGCACAAAAATGTTAGAGAGGGTTAAAAATGACTGGTAAAAGAACTTTGTACCCCATTGATGGGTACTACAAACAAATGTAACAAAAAAAAAAAAAAGACTACATTAGAAAGGAAGAGAAAAATTATAACAGTTAGGGTGGATTGAAGTAATTATAACATTTATAATAGTTAAATGAACACTATTATGGTGTAGTTCAAATGTAACACCCTATTAATATCACTTTTTTAAAGAGAAAATTGGTTTTGACTTATGGCACCATTTCTACAAGCATAAGCTGCCATAAGTTAGAACTGGCAGTACTGAAATTTTTGTCAGAAAAAAAAAATAAATAAAAATAAATAAATAAAATAATGATAAACATAAAGTAAATCTTTTAATGTGATTTACAATTAAATGAAATTTTTGTGCATAATTAATGCAAGTTAACGTCAATAAATAATTACAGATGTTTGTTATCAATATCCATTTTTATATTAAACTTTTTGTTGTACTAAAATTTTTTTAAAGTTTATTTAATATGAATTAATATGTTTATTAAACATATTAATTAAAGTTTAATTAAATTATGAATTAAAGTTTATTTAATATGAATATGTTATAACTGACAAGTTAGTCAAAATATGAAGTTCGTTGCATTACATTTCAAGTGCATTAGTATTTTTGCTGTCAACTTTTCCAGGAAATTTTTCAATCCAGGATTGAATACCACAGGATTTAGTCAATATGGACTGAAAAGGGCAAAGATATTTTTGTCTTTCTTCTCACTATGACTGAAATAATCAGCCTCCAGTGAAGGTTGCTTGAAAGAAATATCTGGTTTTTCTTCTGTCAAATTGCAAGAAAAAGTTCTAAAAGTAGAGCAGTTTCCCCTTCAAGCTGATTAAAAATCCGTAGCTGCATATTTGCACAAGGAAGCAGCTAACATGTTAGCAAATAAAATGCACACTGTTTATTGTGATCACTTCAAAACTCATCTAAAGTGATAATAATAACTGATGGAACAAGAAAGCAGTTGTTCATCATTGTTTACTGATGAATAGCAGAAATATGTATGGAAATTAACAGAAATAAAAAGTGAAAGTGAACAGAAAGAAAACACGAAAAGCAATATAAAATACTTTGATCGTTCACTATTTCTTCAAGAGAGCCATCAACAGATATGAAACTATCATAATGTTTCTGTAAATCCACACAAACCATTAAAAATAAATAAAAAATATTAAAATCAAGAATTAGAAGAGGATTAAGGTTGTACTGTAAAACAGTCTGACTGACAGGAGTGTAGATACAGTACTTTTTTTCACAGAGTACTGGTGATACCATATGAGCTATACAAAGCAAAATCAGTAAATACTCATGTGTTGTAGTTCGATAACAAACTAGGACATTATGAAATAACTTCCACTGCACGTGTGTAAACTGCAATAAAGCAATAACATAAACCAAAGTTTGTTTGTTTGGTTTTTTTTTTAGGAGCATTAGCAACTAAGGCCATATTGCTCCAGGATATGCGGTGGTCATTCCCTGACCTTTCCGCATCCTCCGTATTTGGTAGTGACGGGCTCAAACTCAGGTCTAATCAAGAAGCGTGTGCTACGCACTGCTACTCCTTCCCACCTGGCTACAGAGGCGCTTAATAAACCAAAATGATGATTACAATAAATGGCATTTTTTTCTATGTATTTGTATATGTCTGATCAGGACTTCATAAAAGTGATAACATTATTCAAATGATAATGTTATCCATGCTTGCAATAAACAGCATGCACTGTAGTAATAATTGACGATTTAAACAAAAAGCAACAACTTTAATCTATGAACCGAGAACACAGTTTCTGCACATCCACCTATTGCCCATTCATTCCTCCAATTAGCACATGACAGCAAACATAATATCCAGTTCTTCACCCACAATATACTGCATGTTCATAGCCTATGTGACATATGATAAAAAGAAATAATAATTGCCTGATTTCTATTGATTCAATTTTAATGAAATTTGGAAAGGCTTGATAAATCATTCTAAAAGGTCCAAATATGCAATTTCATGACAATCCATCTACTGAGATGGAAATTATTATAGGCAGACAGATGGACAAAGAAATAATAATTGCCAGATTTTTATTGATCCAATTTTAATGAAATTTGGGATGGTTCCACAAACATTTCTGAAAGAGCCAAATATAAAATTTTTACAAAAACCCAACTACTAGGGGTCATGTTATTATATGCAGATGGACATGGTGAAAACAAGAGGCACTTTAACTTTATGCACATATACTAATACACCTTAAAGGGGTTTAGAGGAATCCCCCCTCCTTTTAAATTAAGAGTACTCATCTGATGTTTCAGTAAATCCTACATAAATGCAATTTAAGGATATCTGAAGTAAGAAGTTCTACTTAATTATTATATACCAAATAATTAGCAAATGAGTACCTTCTTGTTTTAGATAATGTCTTTCCTGAATAAAGCTCCTGAATGGTGCTATTCCAGTACCTGGCCCTACCATAACAACAGGAGTTTGAGGTTTGCTAGGAAGCCTAAACTGAGATCTGCGTACATAGATTGGTACTGTAGGCTTGTTTCCATTATCCACAGTCTTGAAAGAGAGATAATCTGTAGCAACTCCTCGATTAATACGTCCTGTTAATGTTTGGTAGTCCACTAATACAGCTGTAATATGGATAGATGTAGGGTGAAGCTAGAGAAAAAAAATAAATAGGAATAAGTTAAAAGTTCATGATTTTTATAAAAGAGCAAAATAAAATAGTGGTTATAATGATTCACATTAGCATTAGCATTAGTAGAGGCATTTGATGCAAGAAAGCAAGCTTATGCAGCATCAGCCAAAAAAAAAAAAAAAAACCCACTTCCACTTCACCCATCTGTTCGTTCAAAATACCTGTCCAGCTGAGCCTTAAACTTATTTAGGCTATCAACCTCCACCACAAGGGATGGAAGTCTGTTCCACCAACCAACCACCCGCTGGCTAAAGGCAAATTTCCGCACGTCTATCCTACATCTGTCTTTCCTCAATTTGAATTTATGCCCTCTCAGGTGATTTTTCTGAGCTAGAGGAAGAATCCCATCAGCATTGAGCATGCTTAAACCATTCAAGGCTTTATACACCTCTATCAGATCACCTCGCTGGTGCTTAGTCTCCAGACACTGTAATTTGCAAAACTTAAGCCTTTCTTCGTAAGAGCACCCCTTTGTTCCATTCACTAATCTTGTTGCCCTTCTCTGTACTCGTTCCAGCAGCTCTACATCCTTCTTGAAATGAGGCCTCCAGACCTGTATACAGTACTCTAGGTGTGGCCTGACCATCGCCTTATACAATGGAATAATCACCTCCTTATCCCTGCTGGAAAAATTCCTGTATATCATTGACAATACTCCATGAGCTACTCTTGCAGCCCTTCTGCACTGCTCAGAGAACTTCATATCTGCCTGCACAACCACCCCCAAGTCCCTTTCATTCTCTACCACTGTCAGTGTAGTACCACAGAGTTGATACGTTGCTCTGGGGTTGCTGTTTCCCATGTGTAGTACTTTACATTTATCAATGTTAAACTTCATTTGCCACCTCTCAGCCCATCTGCTCAACCTTTCCAGATCCTGTTGCAGCAGCATAGTGTCAGTAGTGTCCTTGACAACCCTGCCAACCTTTGTATCGTCTGCAAACTTGGACATTAAGCCTGATATACCATCATCAATATCATTTATAAATACAGAAAACAATAATGGACCCAACACTGAGCCCTGAGGGACTCCACTAATAACATCAGTCCACGATGAGCAGTGTCCATTGATTACCACTCTCTGTCTTCTCCCCCTCAACCACCCCTTTATCCATAGCAGCAATTTGCCTCCAATGTCACACTGCTCCAATTTGTGTAGCAGTCTTCCATGTGCAACAGTATCAAAAGCCTTTCTAAGATCCAAGTATATAATATCAAAGTTATTCCCTGCATCCAGTTCTTTTGTGACTGCATCATAGTATTCAATCAAGTTGGTCAGGCAAGACTTCCCCTTAACAAAACCATGCTGTGTCTGAGCTATAACTGAAGTCTTGTCTAAATGATCCTGCAGTGCTTCTTTAACCAGTGCCTCCATTAATTTTCCTGGAACAGAAGTTAAGCTCACAGGTCTATAATTACTTGTGTCAGCCTTTGATCCTCCTTTGTGAATTGGGGTCACATTTGCACATTTCCAGTCTATGGGTACCTCCCCTGAGTCCAAGGAAGCTCTCATAATTATGGCTAAGGGTTTGCTTACTTCCTTTGCTGCCTCCTTTAATATAACTGGATAGATCCCATCCACCCCGGGTGCCTTTCTTGTGTTTATCTTCAACAGTTTCTCCTCCACTTTACTCCCAGTTATTTCAAGATTCTGTAGCTTACTGCTAGAGTTGAATACACCTCTGGCATTCCCCTCGCTGAATAACTCCTCATGTGTGAATGTCGATGCAAAATATTCATTTAGTTTGTTAGCTACCTGAGCAGGATCATCAACACTTGACCCATCAATATCAAGTGGACCAATCTGATTCACCCCCTTCCTTCTAGAGTTTACATAAGTAAAGAACTCTTTGCTGTTTTTCTTTGCATCCCTTGCCAAGGATTTCTCGTAATCTGCCTTCGCCTGCCTAACCTCCTTTGTAACTTGGTTGCATATCAACTTGTATCTATCATAGGCTTCTGTGTCATGTGTTAATTTGTATGTATCCCATGCATTTTTCTTCTCTGCCATATGCCTCATTAGTTCATCCGACATCCATTTTGGCCTAAACCTTGAACAATATTTCTTAGTTGGTATGTAAAGCCTAGTAGCTTCCAAGATAAGTTCTTTGAATGCTTCCCATTTTGAATTTGCTGTTGGTAACATCATCAGTTGGTCCCACTGTATAGAATTTAAATACTGTCTCAGTCCATCGTAGTCGCCTTTACGGAAGCAATAACCCTTCCCTTTACCCCTAATGGTAGTTACCTCTTTGAGTAAATCCCACTTCAGCACACTGTGATCACTGCCACCTAGTGGTTCATTTATCTGCAGATTCTTAATGCATGAAGAATCACTGCTGATAATCAAATCAAGAGTATTACTCCCTCTAGTTGCCTCCCGAACATGCTGATGTAGAAAACAATCATCCAATAAATCCACAAAAGTCCTGCTAGTGTGTGAGTAACCAGCCCCCAAATTCCAGTCAATATCTGGGAAATTAAAATCCCCCATTATAAGACTCTGATTTACTGGCCCACTCTATTTCTCCGAACAGTTTCTTATTATACTCATCAGAGTCATTAGGCCTATAGCACACTCCTACTCTCAATTTTGATCTCCCAATGTTTATGTCACACCAAACTGACTCCACACTGCACTGTCCAGCGATGTCGACTGGCTTCACTTCCTTTACCAATCTATGTACGCTGACAACAGCCCAGTGTGAATCAACGTAAGCATGGATTGGGATATGTCATCTACACCAAACAGAGAAACAGCCATCTGTGACAAAACTGGGCAAATATTAGTGTGTTAGATGATATAGTACTACTACTTAACTGCTACTTTAAAGGGTTTTTTTTTTTTTTTTTTTGCTTCATTTATTATTTTTATTTATTTATTTATTTATTTATTTATTTATGTTATTTTCAATCCAATAGTGTTGGATAATGCAAAACCATGAGGTTTCACAACCTGGTTGAAGTTGATAATACAAAATTACTTGAATTAACCACAATAATGCAGCCACATCACTCAAATTAAAACATTCATAAACAAATTTTCTTAACAAAACTAAACACTTATATATTTAAACTAACTTAACCTTATTGTAACAATAAATACAAATACAATACAATACACAACAACAACAGTTGTTGCTGGCTAAATTCCAATTTAGTCATTAATGTAAAATACCTATAAATGTATGTAATTATACAATGCATACACTTCCCAGCTTACACAACACTCGACTTACAGAAATTTGACTTTACGTAAGTTTTTGCTAGCAGTTGCAAACTTAAAAAAATCATGGAAATGTATTTTGTATCCCATAGGAATCGTGATGGAGGTATTGTAAATGGAGGTATCTTGAAAATATCTCCATTTACAATACCATTGTTTTTTTGGTAATTCATTCCAAGACTTCGGAAGTTGAAATTTTCGCTATATAACTAAGCTATTTATCTCTATAAAAGAAAATTTTTATAATGGAAATTGCACTACACTTTCATCATTATCATATATTCCATTACAATAATCAATTTTGAATGCCTTTGTGATATTTTTCTAAAGCACATTTCTGGAGGTCACTACCATAAAACAATAAAAACAATTTGTACTTTCTGGTTTATTGGGCTTTTCTGTTAGCGCAATCTATTATAAACTAGTAGTAAACTCGATCTTATTGCATTTGCAATAATACCGATAAATGGAATTCTGTGGTTTTTTTATATTATGGTATTATGTTGAAATGTTCCCCTTCACTGAAATCTTCAATCATATAAAAAACAAATTTTCAAAATCTTCTCTTCATTCCTATTTACTCAATACAGTGGTGAAGGGAAAGGGACCAATGGAAAGTGCAAGTGCTGGCAGTGCTAGGAAACAAAACAAAATTGATTTAGAAATGAAGATGTTAAAGGACCAATGCATTTAAGATCAACAGAACAGCATTCAGATGCTATATCGAAGATGGAAAAGCTACATGGAAGGAAAATCAGATTCAGAAGTAAGTGCCACTGAGTCCAATGGCTATTCAAGCAAAAGCAAGAAGTATTTATGAAGATATTAAGGATAAGTACAGCGAAACCCAAGCCAAGTTCATGGCAAGCAATGGGTGGTTTAATAGGTTCAAGAATCACGCTGGTTTCCAAAATATTAAAGTATGTGGTGAAGTCGCTAGTGCCGATTCTGCAGCTGCAGAGAAATTTTGTGATGTGTTGGGAAAAACCTCTAAAATCTCCACAGCCCTAAACTTCCACAGTGGCATGCTTATCAGCTGGAGAGTTAATTCTAGCAACAATGCTCGAAAGGTAAAACTTGCTGAAGTTATGCCTGCCTCCTCTCTCTTTTTGTAATTTTGTAATTTTTCCTGCGCATAAGATAAAAAAATTGAATAAATAATTCTATTTACATGTTCATCGAACATTTCTTTTTTGCTTCAATCAAATTTGCAAGTGCTGCATAAGCAAATAGGGAAATTCCAACTTACATAAAATTCAGACTTACATAGGGTTCCACAGAATGCAACCCTTACTAAAGTCAAGGACTTGCTGTACATGAAATGTAGATGTATTTTTTTCGCATTTTTGTAAACATGTACCTGTCTGACCAACTTATCTATGTCCCCAGTACATTAGTATTAGTATTAGTAATGGCCGTACGGTGCAAGAAAGCCTATGGCTTATGCTGCACCAGCCAAAAAAAAAAAAAAAAAACTAATAAAACAGTGATAAAAATAATAAAATAAAATAATAATTAATAAAAGAAAAAGGAAATTAAACATATCATCCTATGCGCTTCCCTCACCCAAAGGTACTATCCAGATGACCTTTGAATTTCCCCAAACTGTCAGCCTCTACCACCCATGTAGGCAACTTATTCCAGTAATTTATAACTAGCTGGCTAAAATAAAACTTCCTGCAGTCCAATCTAAACATTTCCCCACATACCTTGAAATTATGTCCCCTAGTTCTAGCATCATTTATAATCTTGAAAATTTCATCCTCAATCATTTTACTGATGCCTCTCAGAGCCTTAAACACCTCAATCAAATCTCCTCTAAGGTGCCTAGTTTCCAAACTCTGCAACACACATATTCGAAGTCTTTCTTCATAAGGACGCCCTTTTGCTGAACTCACCAGGCGAGTTACCCGGCATTGCACCTTTTCAAGAAGCTTGATGTCTTTCTTTAGGTGCGGTCTACATACTTGAACACAGTATTCCAAGTGTGGTCTAACAAAAGCCTTATATAATGGGATTATCAAGTTCCTATCTCTACTTGCAAAAGTTCGATAGATCATCGATAGGACACCATGGGCCTTCCTTGCAACTGTTTACAATGCTCAGAGAATTTCATGTCTGACCGTATCGTAACGCCCAAGTCCCTTTCCTCCAGTACTGGGTTTAGTTGAACTCAACCAAGTGAATAAGTCACTTTGGGATTACAGTTTCTCAGGTGTAATACCTTACACTTTGTTGGATTAAAGCATAGCTGCCATTTTTCTGACCATTCCTGAAGTCTATCTAGGTCTCTCTGAAGAAGCTTAGCTTGACAGTGATCATTAACTACTCTACCAATTTTAACATCATCTGCAAATTTAGACATCACGCCCTCTATCCCTTCATCGATGTCGTTTATGAAAATTAAAAACAACAGTGGTCCTAATACTGATCCTTGGGGAACCCCACTTCTTTCGTCAAACCAATCTGAGGAACAGCTGTTTATCACAATCCTCTGCCTCCTGCCCTGAATCCATCCTGCTATCCACCTAAGGATTTTCCCAGTGATATGGCTTATACATATACATATTTTCCCAGTGATATGGCTTATACATATCAGTATAAGCCATATGGCCCAAAGAAATCCAAAGCTTCTGCTGCACCAGCCAAAAATATAAATAATAAATAATAAAAATATAATAATAATAAATGACTTCCCCTCCTTGCACAGCTGTCAGTCTCAACTAGCCAGGGAAACAACTTATCCCAGTAACCAACAATCTGCAGGCTAAAAGAAAACTTTGTGCAATCCAATCTAAACATCTTCCTCTGTAATTTTAATTATGGTCCCTAGTTCTAAAATCATTTATAAGAGTGAAAATTTTGTTCTCACTCATTTTGCTTTCTCCTCTAAAATGTGCCTAGTTACCTAACCCTGAACCCCACATATTCAAAGGCTTTCTTCATGTTGACACCCCTTTGCCAATCTCACCAAGTGTACTGCGTGTCTTTGGACCCTTTCAAGAAGCTTGATGCCATTCTTTAGGTGCAGCCTCCATACTTAAACACAGCACTGCAACACCCCATCTCTAATAAGCAAATGTATGATATCACATAAACGGGACACCATGGACGTTCCTTGCCACCCTGTCTATAATGCTCAGGGAACTTCATGTCTGAAGGTATCATAACTCCTAAATCCCTTTCTTCCTCCATTGTTTTTAATTCAATTCCTTCAGTATATAAGTTTTTTTAGGGTTGCTGTTGCCCAAGTGCAAGACCTTGCATTTTGCTATATTAAAACTTAGCTGCCACTTTTCTAACCATCCCTGAAGTCTAAGTTGTTGTGAAGAAGCAACTGCTTGGCACTAATCATTAACTATTCTACCAATTGTAACATCATAAGCAGACCTACAGATTCAAGGTTTGTAAATGTGTCTCCTATTCACAAAGGGGAAAGGGTAATATTAAAAATTTAGACCTGTAAGCCCAATTTCTGTTCCATAGAAAATAATGGAGTCAGTAGTTAAAGAAGTATTGCAGGATCACTTTAACAGGAATTAAATTATGCAGAAATCACAGCATGGATATGTTAAGGGGGATCCTGTCTGAACAATATGGTTTGGTATTATGATGCAGTAACAAATTAACTGGATGCAAATAATAATTTTGACATACAAGGGACGATCATTTAATTCACGGACTGGTACATGATTTTACATTTGCCGCGTGAATTTTCCATAACTGCTGCAGGGCACTCTCCCTGATCGCTACTGAGCAGACTGTGTGTGCATACCAGTACTTGTTGAGCTAGTTTTGTGTGAAGATTTTTTTTTATCCTCATTTCAGTTTTGAAGTTTTTTTGATCATAGTTTTAAAGCAAGTATCATGTCAGACATACAGACTGAACAGTGATATGTGATTTTTCATTGTGTCAGATGGGGCTTAAATGCATTGGAAACAGTTAAAGAGATGAATGAAGCGTATGGTTATGAATGTCTTGGTAGGACAGCCATATTCCAGTGTGAAGTAGTTTCTCCGTCAAGACAATGCCAGGCTCCATATGGCTAATATTGTGCAGGAAGTGGTCACTACCATAGGTGCCGAGGTTCTGACACTCCCCTTATTTTTCAGACTTAGGCCTATGTGATTTCTTCGTTTCCATATTGAAAGAAAGCTCCAAAAGGCAAGCATTTTTCACCCAACACAATGTGTCACAGAGCCACAACAGAAGCACTTTGCAGTCTTTCGAAAAATGGTTTGCAAGAAGCATTTAATGCATGGGTATGACAGTGGAAAAAGTGTGTAAAGTTCAAGGGAGAGTATGTCCAGAAGGAGAAATCCACAGAAGATTCAGATAATGACAATTAAGTTAAGATCTTTCACCAGTTCATGGATTAAATGATCATTCCACAAATATTCAGATTTCAGTAAAGCTTTTGACATTGTTCCACACAAAAGACTGCTGTACAAATTGGGGCAGTGTAGCATTAGGGTCAAATTACTATGAAAAAGGGATGGTTCATTGCCAGAGGATGGTTATAAAGGGGCAATGCTCTTCTTAGACTAATGCTTATTAGAGGAGTTCTCAGAATTCAGTGATAGGCACCTTACTGTTCACAGTATTTATTAATGATCTGATGAAGGCATATCAAGCTTATTGCCTAAGTTTGAAAATAATACAAAGGTAGGCAAGATAACTGTCAGATTTTTATTTGCTCAATTTTCATTGAATTATTTGAAATGGCTCGACAAATATTTTTAAAAGGTTCAAATATATAAAATTTCACAAAAATCCATCAACTGGGAGTTGAGTTGTTATGTGCAAGTGGATAGACTGAAGGTCGATGAAGACAATCGGTTGTGTGTGAATTAAACATAATTATTAGAGGGATGAAGAATTGAGGTCACATGGTTTTTTTTCTGGCTGATGCTATATAAGATTGCTTCCTTGCATTATTTCCCACCACTACTACCATTGCTAATAATAAGATAAAGCTGACCTGCCAGTATCCTACTTTTCTTCTACCCTTGTACTGATGATCTTGGTCATATACCTCCTATTCTCAATACACTCCACTTATTGCCTCCTGTGGTCTTCTCTCAAAAGGATTCCAGAAGAATTTTGAACAATCTTGATGCCACGAAAGATCCAGGTCATGATGGTATTTCTCAACTTGCACTCTAAACCTGTGCATCTGAGGTTACTCCTGTTCTGTTTGTTGTTGTTTTGTTTGGTAGTTGTTGGCGCATCGGCTTCTGTGGCCATAGTGCACCTCCCAAGGTTTTTGCAGTACTTTGATCCAAGCCCGAGGCGGGAATCGAACCCGCGACCTTTGGGTTGCCAGGCAGGCACTTTACCCACCTGGCTAGCCCGGTCGGCTCTCCTGTTCTGTTTTGCCTTTTTACACTCTCATATTCCACTGACGTTTTTCCTTCTGTTTGGAAATATGCTCCTATCCAGCTAGTTCCTAAAATGGGTAACAAATCCATCCCATTCAATTATCATCCTGTTGCTCTTACTTTTACTCTTTCTAAAGTAATGGATTTTGATTTGATTTGATTTTTGTGGCACAAAAACAGCAAGGTTACAGTGTGCCATGAAAACTAAAGTAATGAAGAAATCCATTAATTGCCAACTCTTAAGCTATCTTGAAGCTTTCCTTCTGACCAATGATTGATAATACTGATTCTGTTGGTGTCAGTCCACTGATAATGGCTCACGTTACCCATCTATGAACAAATTCAGTGAAAAAGTTTGGTGAAACTCAAGCAGTAGCTCTTGACATTTCAAAGGCTGGATCTTTCGTGGCATCAAGATTGTTCAAAATTCTTCTGGAATCCTTTTGAGAGAAGACCACAGGAGGCAATAAGTGGAGTGTACTGAGAATAAGAGGTATATGGCCAAGATTGTGTTTGGCATAAAGGTCTCCTAAACAAGCTTCCACCACATGGATTTCAGACTGCTTTTTGCAATTGGGTATCTAGTTTTCTCTCTAACCACTCACTGTAAGCAATAGCTCTGTCTGGTAGATAGCTCTCTGTCTTATAACTTTTCTACTAATGCGGTGTTCACAAAGGTTCAGTTCTTTCTCCCACTCTTTTCCCTCCTGTATATTAATGACTTTCTTCCACTAACTAGAAATCCTATCCATAGTTTTGCAGTTGACAGCCCATTACGTTCTACTATCCAGTTTGAGAAAACCTGCCCTGCATACAAACAGATTCATCTTCACAAATGTCCACCACCAGTTCTCCAAGTAATTCCTCAGTGAGGCAATGATAACTTAGTTAATTTCATTTCTAAAACTCAGTCCAGTCGTATATCTTCCAAAAGGAGTCTACTGCTCCTATTCTTATCTTTGATGACATTCAGATCACTAGACAAGATCATATATCCCCATTAGGAATTACTCTAATTTCCAATCTCACTTGGCACAAGCAAATCATGCATATTGCTTCTCAGCATCTGAAAAAACTACTGGGTTTTCTCTTTTGCTCTACTTCTCTTCTAAACAATTTCTTACTCTGTACAAATCTCAAATCCACCATGGAATACTGTTCCTACATCTGGGATGGTGCTCCCACGATCTCCCCCTCCCTCTCTTTCAGGCTTCTAGACTATTCAAAAGAGGGCAGTCAGGCTAGTTCATGATCTATCTCTTACAAAGTCTCTCCACTCTATCTCATAGAAATTCTGTTTGTCCTGCATGCCTTTTCCATAGATACTTCCATGGGCACTGTTCCCTCTCTCTCTCTTCTTCCAAACTAGTCTGAACACGTCACAACCAGTCAGAATCCATTTACTGTCCAACTTGAAACTCATAGAACCAACTTGTCTTCTTCCTCATTTATCACTTCAACTTCAGTTTTCTGGAACAACCTTAGTTCATATGCATCATGTATTTCCTGAAAATTAAAATATACAGAAATTCAAGTCTAATGCCAACAAGTATTGCCTATCTTTTCAACCTTCAACACACACATGGTACTAAGTACTATAGGTTCTAATACCTTTCATGTTTGGGGTTTTCATTAAACAAACAAAAAAAAAAAAAAACACTTGCAGCTACCCACCACCAATGACAAGTCTGCATCTGAATGGCATTATTGGACCATTATTTACTGGTAGCAAGAAGAGGTCATACCCACTATTAGTAAGTGGTCATAATTTTTTGACTTGGAAACACCATGAAAAAAGTTGCCCTTTCTGATGAATCACATTTCCTACTATGGATATAATAGGAAATGTGATTCATCAGAAAGGGCAACTTTTTTGTTTGTATCCTCCATAGTAGGATACAGTTTGTTGCTGTATCCTTCTACTATGGAGGATACAGCAACAAACTGAAGAAGGAAATCACTCCAATGTCCTGGTCCAACAGAAGCAGGCAGGTAGTAGCAGTGTTAGTATGGAGATGTTATTTCCTAAGAATCAATTAAAGCCCTCATATCCCTAGATTGCACTCTGAATACTAAAAACTACCTATATGGTTGACCAACTGTGTTTGATCAGATACGCCCCTTCGTGGTGATTGTCTTCCTAGATAGCACAGGTGTATTTCAGCAGGATAATATGCCTTACCACGTTGCCAGTACTATTAGAGGGTGATTTGCCAAACATGAAAGTGACTTCTAGGTGCTACCTTGGCCATTAAATTCACCAATATGAATCCCAAAAGCCCATCTCTGGGATTACATAGACAGATCCGATGTTTGGATACACAGACTACTGCAGATCTATGGAGAGAATCCTGGAGATATGGCATAACATACCTCCTGCAATGTTCAGAGGCCTTACAGAGTGGCAGTGGTATTGGCAGCAAGAAGAGGTCAATACCTATTATGTGGTAGATAGTCATAATATTTTGACTTGATTGATTTCATGCAAGTATATACTAAAATAAAGCATAATAATAAAAAAAAAAAAAAAAACATACTGATTTGCAGGACATTAGAATTTTACAATCATTTTCTATTTCTTCACACCTAGCCATTTTATGCAAGTCAAATGGTCACTGGTGAATGCCAGTGCTCTACGACTAGTTTACAGAGCTGTAATTTGCAAGAGCAGCTCACACTAAGTTATGAAGTTTACTGAGTAAGTGACAATGCTAAAAGAGAGAAACGATACCTATTTTTGCATGGATCAACACTCCTTGGCAAGCACGTACAATTATGCACAATAAAGAATATAGCTCATATACAGAGCTGCATGACTATTATGGAGACAAAAACAAAACCTGGCCATCTTATGTATGAGAAATTCATGAATATTTCACATTCCTCATTGTAATTCCTTAAAAAGAACAGATGACTTTTTTTAAATTGATTTGCAGGACATTAGAATTTTACAATCATCTTCTATTTCTTCAGGTGCCTCCGTAGCCAGGTGGGCAGGAGCAGCAGTGCTTAGCACACGCTTCTTGATTAGACTGGGGTTCGAGCCCGTCACCACCAAATACGGAGGATGTGGAAAGGTCAGGGAATGACCACCGCATATCCCCGGAGCAATATGGCCTTAGTTGCTAATGCTTCTAAAAACCAAATAACAACAACTATTTCTTCACACCTAGTCATTTTATGCAAGTCAAACTGGTCACTGGTGAATGAAAGTGCTCTACGACTAGTTTACAGAGCTGTAATTTGAAAGAGCAGCTCATACTGAGTTATGAAGTTTACTGAGTAAGTGACAGTGCTAAAAGAGAGAAACAACACCTATTTTTGCACAGTCAACACTCCTTGGCAAGCATGTAAAATTATGCATAATAAAGAATATAGCTCATATACAGAGCTGCATGACTATTATGGAGACAAAAACAAAACTTGGCCATTTTATGTATGAGAAATTCATGAATATTTCACATTCCTCATTGTAATTCCTTAAAAAGAACAGATGACTTTTTTTATAATCTCCCAATACAAAAGCATTCTTTTCTCTGATGCACACTCATTCTCACTTTCTCAAATTGAACATATACATGCAGTTACTCGAAGATGTGCAGTACCTGCAATGGAAATCATTCATTTTGTAGTATTGATAAATTCTTCACAACACTATTCAATTCTTGAGGAAGAACAGAAATGTAAAATTTAAAAGTGGCATATACTGTAAAATAATGCTATACATACTACAAATTTTTTGTTATAGCTCTATTCAATCTAGTTATAATGATGTTTGTCAGTAGTTGGTTTTAGCAGTCGTTTTGAATTAGACAAACTATTCAGAAGTCACAGGACACAGTTAAGACTTCAATTTCAAATAATCCATACAAAAATACATTTAAAATTCCATGTCACTGGATGAGGAATGGTAGCAACTTTGAAAAACATCATATTTAGAATAATCTGATATTGAATTAACAAAAATAATGTAACCTTAACAGCATTGAAGGATGCAAGGCCACTCCAACACCATTATATACATTGGGGTCTATTTAAGTATATTGTATTAAGTGTAACATATCTTTACAATTCAACCACATGTTGACAAATCTCTTACAATTTTCTTGTGAAGAATACTGTACCCCTGGTATAATACTTTTATGTAAAGAATTTAAGTCAAGGGCCTCAGTCTATACAGAGATTTGAGCAAAATTAATTGCTATCGAGTGCACCAATCTCATATTGCAGAGGGCCTTCATTATGAGATTCCTCAGTACTGCATTACACACTTTAAATATAAAGCACTGTTCCAATAGAGAAGAAGATTGCAATTTATTTAAAATGGATGTCATTCTCCACACTCACTTTTTCGGGTCTCATAGCTTTAATAAGATAAGGCCTTTGCCCTAAATTCTCTGAGCTTTTAAAACTTCCTATGTTAGCAAGCATCTCACATAGTGTGAATTTTAAATCACTGGTTTGCCACATTATTCACTTTTCAGCAGTGCTGACTGTCTACTGATAAGGCCCTCAAAAAGTGTCAAAATAAGTGTATGGGGAATGAACCTATGTTTTACTTCTTCCCTGAGCAACTCATGGTGAAGGATCTCCACAATGAAATTAATGCTATGTATCATATCATTACATGTACAGTTATGTTGTTATTGTGGGGATTTGATGGAGCATAAGCTGCTTTGGCTATAATGTGCCTATTCATTTATATTTATTGTAATAATATATGAGAAATCGTTCTAACGTGAGAAAAGGCTAAAATCAGAAATGACTAAAAACTCCAGCTTGCTTCAGAAAGTTGAAAAATTCAGGAATACTTGCACTATCGCCAATGACATTCTCTAGAGTTATTGGCTTCCTAAGGTTAACCAATGACAGTAGTGTTTTATTTCTGTCTTGTTTATAGTATGGGCATTCAATGAGAATGTGTTTGACAGTTAGATTTATAGAACAATGTGGACACTGTGGTGGATCACCACCTGTGAGTAAATGAAGGCGAGTCAAATGAGTATGACCTATTCTTGCTCTTGAAAGGACTATTTCTTCTCGTCTTGATGTACAGATACTGGAATGCCAAATTTTAGGATCCTGTTTAAATTGAAAAAGCTTATTATTTGTTTGAGAGTGCCATATTGCTGTCCATTCTGTTAGGCATGCACTATGAATGATTTGTGAATAGTCTGATGCTGGAACAGGGATATAGGTTAAATCTAAGGTAGTTGGATTTTTTGCAGCTTTATCAACCAGTTCATTACCAGAAATTCCGAAATGTGCCGGAATCCAGCAGAAGGTGATCAGTTGGTGGTGCTCTTCAATCTGCAGTAATAATCTTCTAATTTCATTTAGAAAAGGGTGAACTTTATCTGAGGAGTTACATAATGCCGTAATTGAGCTGAGGGAATCAGTGTAAATAACAAATTTTAATGAGCAGTCAGAACAGAGATTTTCTAAGGCTAGTTTAATTGCATATAATTCTGCTGAGAAGATACTGAATTCAGGTGGAAGGGATGCTGAAATAATTGTATTTAGGAACACTGCTGCTGCTCCAACATTTGAGTTCAATTTAGAGCCATCTGTATAAGTTGGAGTAAAATCAATATATCTGTGAGTGTTATTTTCCCCACTGGCAAAAGTAAGTGTCATAGGTCAGTAGAGGAGGACAAGTCCATGGTGGTTGAGCGCACATTACTACCTGTTGTACAGAATGAATGGAAACATTCCAAACCTGCATCAGTTCAAGAAGGCAAAGGCCAGCTGGTTTTATTATACTAGGCTTATTTCTGTAGAGGTTTTCTAATGGTGGATTGAATAGGTATGACTGAATTGGATGCGAGGAACAACCTTGTATTTTGACAGCATACTTCAGTAGCAGTGTTTTCCTACGTAGAGTTAGCGGGGGGGGGCCTCATGAGCATCCACGTAGAGGCTATGTGCTGGTGATGTTCTGAAAGCTCCAAGTGCAAAGCACTTGCTCTGGTAGAATCATAGACAGGAGCACCATAATCAAGACGTGATCTGATTAATGCCCTGTATAACCGAAGCAGGGAGGTGCAATCTGCACCCCATGTTAGGGGGGGGATAAAGTTCTGAGTATATTTATTAACTTTTTTAAACAGGAAGTATGTACATTTTTAATATTGTCTAAGGAATTTAATTTGTTGTCAAGGATTAATCCCAAAACTCTGATGTTAGTAGTGACTGGGAGGAAACATTGGAAACTTGCAGTTCAGGATCCAGATGAAGTTTGTATTGCCTACAAAAATGGATAGCAACTGTTTTCTGTTAGGAGAGTCGATTGCCGTTAAGGCTGGCCCATTTTTGTATTTTATTAAGTGATATCTGAAGCTGCCTTTCAATAGATCTCATGTTTTGGGAATGGCAGGAGATGGAAAGGTCATCCGGGTAAAGGTACGTCTCAACTGTGTTTGGAAGCTGTTTCGTGATGGAATTGATTCTAAGAGCAGAAAGAGTGGCACTCAGTACTGATCCCTCAGGAACACCTTCTTCCTGAATGAAAGTTGTAGAGAGGGAATTTTGGTATCTTACTTGAAACGATCTATTGTATAGAAAGTTCTGAACAAATATGGGAAGGTTGCCCCGTAGACCGAAAGAATAAAGATCACTAAGTAGGCCATGCCGCCATGTGGTGTCAAAAGCCTTTTCTATATCTATAGAAACCATTACTAGATGTTCATGTTTAACAAACACATTGTGAATGGCAAATTCAGCCTTGATCATGAGATCCAAGCATGACTTGTTTTGTTGAAAGCCATGTTGACTATGGCCCATTAGATGTTGTGACTCAATGATCCAGATGAGTCTACTGTGGACAGTTTATTCAAGGATTTTGCTGAGGCAGCATGACAGAGATATTGGTCTATAGCTATGGGGGTTGGATGGATCTTTTCCGGGCTTCAGGAATGCCAAAACAATAGCGTGGTGCCAAGAAGCTGGATAAACATTTTCTAAAAAAATACGGTTGTAAAAGACCAGGAGGAGGCACAAAGCTTTATCATCAAGATGTTGCAGCACGACATAACAGATCCCATCTGGCCCGGCGGCACCATTATGAGCTGTTTTAATGACATGCAAAAGTTCGGAATATTGTAGAGGTTTGTTATATGGTAGAATGTGGGTAGTTTGGAAGTTAATAGAATGTTGTTCTCTACTGTTTTTAATTCACTGGAAAGATGTGGTATAAACTGATGTTGCTGTGATTTCAGCAAAAGTATTACCCAAAGCATTAGCTATATCTGAGGGACTATATATACAGGGTGATTCACTACCAGTGCGACACAATTGCAGGAGGTGTAGGGGGCACAAAGACGAATCGGAATAACATAGCATTGCAGGGTCCGAAATGCCTTCGTCATGCAGTAGAGGACGTTGAACGGGAGGTCGCGTGAACAGTGATCCCACTGGAAGTCAGCATTTGCGAACCGTTTCTGTTGAAGAAACCAAGTAGCAAAAGTCCTCCGGAGTGGATAATCCGCAGGCTCCAATGATTGGACGTGTTGCAGATAGTATGAACTCATTTGGTTTGTTGACAGTATCCTCTGTACAGTGGATTGGAAATACTCAATCGTTGGCCTATCGCTCGAGTACTCTTACTCGGATTGCCTTCTGCAAGGCATAGGACATTCTCCTCATTGTCTAGCGTCCTCGTCGTTCGCTCTTGATTCATGGTACCGCTCATGAAACAACCAGTCTCACGTAACCTTCTGTGCACACGTGCGAAAATCGTATGATGAGGAGCACGCCTGTGCGTGAAACGTTCCTGATACAAGTGCAGAGCGGCGCGCCCGTTACAGTCCGCAGCTCCATACGAGAAGTGCATGTCGACCAGTTCAGCATTTGAATACTCATCCATCCTACTGCCTCGGGAACCGGTTCGCAAATGCCGACTTCCAGCAGGATCACTGTTCACGCGACCTCCCGTTCAACGTCCTCTACCGCATGACGAATGCATTTCGAACCCTGCAATGCTATGTGATTCCGATTCGTCTTTGTGCTCCCTACACCTCCTGCAAGTTTGTCACACTGGTAGTGAATCACCCTGTATGTTGCCCATTCCAAGAGAGGACTGGAGAAGGTATGGTTGGAAACTTACCAGAAAGCTGTCTGATTTTTTTTCCAAATTATTTTGCCGTCAGTGTTTCTGTTAATTGTTGATGCAAAACGGGTCCAGGATTCTTTTTTGGCTTGCCTTTGTATGAAATGTGCTTTTGCCCTTAATGTCTTATAATTTATCAGATTGGCTGTGATTGGATATTGCCAAAACAAATTCCAGGCTTTATTTTTTGCTTTTGTGCATTCCTCATTCCACCAATAATTATAATGCTTTCTGCCCGGGGGATTTGATAATGGTACTGTATCTTTGGCCACATTTAGGAGATGTGACGTGATGTAATCTGTCACATCATCAATAGGCTGGAGACAGATTTTTTTTCTCATCGAAAGAGATTGATGACTGAAATTTTGCCCAGTTTGCTCGGGTAAATTTCCATTTCCTGCAGGGTTTAGTTAAAGGAGCCTGTGTTATCAATACTTTGCATATGATTGGGAAGTGATCGCTGCCCATAGGGGTCATTTATAACATACCACTCTACGGTCGGGACCAGTACTGGAGAACAAATGGAGAGATCTATTGCTGAAGTATATCCAGTTGGGAGCTGAATGTGAGTGTGTGCACCAGTATTCAGTATGGAGAGGTTTAGTGCCTCTAAAAAGCTTTCAATGAGTCAACCCCGTCTATCTAATTTAGTAGCACCCCATAAAGGATGGTGCCCATTAAAGTTCCCTAATATACAGAGAAGTGGAGGTATCTGTATGAAGAGGCCTTCAAGTTCTTTTAAACAGTAAGTATGGTTTGGCTGTAAGTAGACTGAGACTAGTGATATTGCAATATGGAGAGTTATACGAACAGCAACAGCTTCTATTTCAGTTTGAAGTGGGATATGCTTAGGTGGAATCTTTGAATTTATTAAGATTGCTACACCACCATGGGCAGTATTTGCTGTATTGTGATCTCTTCAATAAAGGCAATAGTTCTTTATCAAAGGAGAAATTTGTGAGGTTAAGTAAGTTTATTGAAGACAAAGAGCAACTGGAGAATACCGGTTTAATTAAATCATGGATATCATCTGTGTTGCAACAAAAGCCTCTGCAGTTCCATTGTAGAATGAAGGCCATTATTTGTGTTTACTTGTTGTAGCTGTATCTGACTGCTTTTTTAAGGTGACTGGCTTATGTCATTCCAATTTTTGTTTGTCTTTTTTTAGGGAAACTGGCCAACCAGCGTCCATTTCTTCTTCTTTGGTATGAATTTCTAAAATTGAACCTTCCTATAGATGTGCCATCTGTGTCCATGGTTGTGTCCTGAATATTTTTCATTATATTTGAATTTGTAATATGTAGTGGCAGCACTCATTGGAGGAGGAGATGCCGCTGGTATTGTCAGAGAGTTTGGGTTGTTGTTTCATACATTTGGTTGTTCCTCAGAGAGGACAGTTCTAGCCCAATCAGATTTATTAGTAGGAACTGTGACATCAGTTTGAGTAGACTGTTTGGTATTTTTTTACTGCATTAGCATAGGAAATATTTTTGTTCATAGTAGGTGCAACTAGTCTTCTGACTTTGTTCTCAACTTTGTACTCTACTATTTTTTTTCTCAGTTTTCCATTTTTCACAAGTTCTGGAATAGGCAGGATGAATAGGCACCTTTGCAATTTGGACAGGTCATTTTTCGAGTTGTACGGTTGTAACGTGTGTGCGATCCGAGGAACCGCAGTTGGAGCAGACAGTAACTCCTCTGCATACAGTTTGTGAGTGGCCATACATTTGACATTTACAACATCTTAAAGGATTGGGAATGTACGGGTGGATACGGCAAAGTAAATAACCTGCTTTTACAGAGGAGGATAAGTTGGGCGTATCGAACGTGAAAATATTATTTCCGGTAGGCATAAGTTGATTATCTTTTTTAGTCATTATACGTTTTGCTTGAATTACATTTTGTTCCTGCAGTTCTTGGGTTATTTCTTCCTCTGTGACATTTAAAGGTCCCAACTGGATATGACACCCTTAGATGAATTTAGGGTGGCGTGAGGAGATATTTTTACTGGAATGCCTGCAAAGTTTGTTAGCTGTAAAAGTTTCTCCGAATGTCTGTGGTTCGTAGTTTCCTGATTGCAATCTCTTGACAGTCTTAGGAGATCCTGTAATACCTTCCAGATGTTTTTGTATTACAAAGGGAAATACAGGTAGTTCTAGACTTTACGAGTTAATTCATTCCTAGCGCGTGCTCATAAAACGAAAACTCGTAAAGCAGGAATTTATTTTCCATAGATATAAGGTTAAAAACAGGGGTTACATTCTCAACAATAAAATTAGTTAGCTAATTAGTTTATGTTTAAACAATGATTGATTTATCAAAAGAAATGAAAACTTAGCATGTAAAAGCAAGCAAATTATAATAATAGAGAAATTATTTACGACTTAAAAATGTTTATTCTTCATCATCATCAACTACATGCACACTCGTTGATTACTCATTATTGGCTCAGCACTCTGTTTGTTGCACAAGGAGTCATCTTCTTCAGAAATGTTTCAAGAGGCATGTTTCCAAGGTAAATCTCTTTTAATTATAAATTTCATGATTGCACGCATAAGCATTTTTTAACGGCACACACAAATTGCAACTAACAGGATTCATGTGGAGTAACAAGTTTATGAAACTTAAAAAAAAAAAAAAAAAAAAAAAGGAATGAAGAGAAGATTCTGAAATTTTATTTATGTTTTTTATATGATTGAAGATTTCAGTGAAGGGGAAACACATTTCACCATAATAACATAAAAACCTACACAATTCTGGCTATCGATACTTTTGAAAATGCAAGAAGATCGAGTTTACTACCCGTTTATAATTGCTTGCAGTAACAGAAAAGCCCAATAAACCGGAAAGTGCAAATTGTTTTTATTGTTTTATGCTAATGGAAAGAAATGTGTTTTAGAAAAATATCGCAAAGGCATTCAAAATTGATTCTTATAAAGGAATATATGATAACGATGAAAGTGTAGTGCATTTTAGTGATTTGAATTGGTAACTAATACAATTTACAAACCATGCTCACGACCTTAAAAATGACATTTTAGAGAGATAAATAGCTTAGTTACACAGCGAAAATTTCAACTTCCGAGATCCTGAAACGAATTACCAAAAAAGAATTTATTTGGTTCATATTATGATATTTTAACGATATGATGATGTCTCTGGAACAGATTAATATCGTAAAGCAGGATACACTGTATTTTATAGCTATTCATGTGGTTTCGAATGCAGTATTTATGAATATTTAACATTCATTTTTTGCAATTAATGTCCATATTTTTGATTTTGTTGATAATTGATACCTGGGGGGAAAAAACTCATAAACCGGGAACTCAAAAAGCGAAAACTGCCCGTAGTTTGTTCATTGGCTGACTAGTGAGGGAGTGGAAAATTAAAAATGATGGGCAGGGTTGCTCCATCTGATTAGTCTTCTGTCTCTTTGGATGATCATTTCCTAAGTCGTGATTGGAGTCATGATTAATGTAGGTGTCTGTTCTGGAGTTCGAAGGCTCTAACAGTGGATAATTATTTTCATCCATAATGGCTTCTTTTGGCCCTGGGGGTTTCTCCTTACCACCCAGGTTACCGGCCATGCCACAGGAAGACAAGAGTAGTGCCGCTTTGTGGCCAAGCGTAGAGTTAAGTAAGTCTATCTAAATTAAAGAAAAAGGTGCTTTCCTTCTTCTGGGCTCTCTTCTTATTTCTTTTAAGAAATTAGAGCTACTTAACAGAAAATTTTAATAAGTGCAAGAGAAAACAAAGGAAAACTCAGTCACTGGGAAGAAAAACACACGATATACGCACAATAATCACTTGGCTATGGAAACGCTAGGCATCCGGGGCCACATGTACAGTTATACAAGAATAAATTTATGTACAGAAACTGTTCAAGTTATGATGTTTGTACATATTACAACTGAATTAAACTACCAGGTGAATTGAGTTGTACAAATATATTAAAAAAATAATTATGTATGAGAAGAAGTCAAATGAAAATTAGAATTATTATTATTTTTTTAACCGATAACTACTTCTTTTAGTTAAGGTAAGTGGCTAGACTGTGGGTGATATTTTTCAAAAATATCAACCACAGTCTAGATACTTATCTCACCAGTACATTTCATTTCATTTTTTTTTTTTTTTTTTTTTTTTTTAAATAACAATAAGTCTTTTGGTTGGTGCTGGCAACCAAATTTGATGGTTTCCTTCATTTCAACATCTGTGAAGTGAAGTAAGTGAAAATGACATTAAAACTGCGAAACAAGAAGACTGGATTGTAAAGAGTATGATGCTCCACCACTTTCCAGCATAGTTTCAGGATGGTTCCTATAGTTTGTTTATCTCTGTGGGATTGTGCATTGCCATATAACAAAACAACACCATCAGTCAAAACATCTAATAAGTGTTGTGTTTTTTAAATAACATGTGTCATGTTACTTAAATAATTTAGTGAACTGATTGTTTTACCTCTACAAATGAAATGGAATGGCAGCAGTCCCTAAACAGAGCAATGGCATGAACATAATCCCACTTTGAAAGTTCTGAATCACTTCAACTGTTATGATGAGTGAGATGTTTCTTCCTACATAGTAACAATTTGTCCATTCACATATCGCAGGCATGGTATACAATTAATGGCATACATGATCAACATCTATTTTCTAGAACCTTCACTGCAATTATGCTCTCAAATGTCCAAGTACAAATTAGAGTAATATACAGACAGCTATTTTCACCTCTACTTATCAATATGCTAGATCTATGCACTCTAAACCTACAGTAAGAATAAAAGTGGATTTTCAAAGATTAAAAATATAGTAATATCTGTATTTACTCCACTATTTCCTCTACTTTTCAACTGAATGGCTTAAACTTTCATTTATTGGCAAATAGATTTAATTAATTATTTTCCAATAGGAAGGAGTCATTAATTCAATCAACTCTAGTCAGTGAATACTGATAACTGAATGAATATTACTAAAAATTTTTATAAATGTGAACCAAGAAGTACATTAGTTTTTTATCATAAACTTTCATCACTATATCATATCATTCTACAGAATTAAATATATAAAAATAAGAGACTTTACCTCAATGAATTCTACAATTGTTCACTTATATATATATATATATATATATACATATATATATATATAAGAGATTTATCTCAATGCCCCTTTGTAGAATGCTTACAGAATTAAATAATAAATTTGTAAACTGTGTACCTTGGGAGAAGAAGAGATTGAATAATAACGTGCTTGAAGTCGTGGCAAAAGCTCCAATAGGTGATCTAATGGAGGTTTCACAGAAGGCAAATCTTCAAGAACATGTATTATGCTACGGCAACTCTTTATTATCCATTCTGAGAACAGACTCTGCAAATAAAAAAACAAAATCACTTAATAATCATTAAAAAACTGTGTTATATGAAGGATGTAGTCATGCAAAAAATGTAATAGAATGGTAAAGAATTTACCTGGTTTATTGAAGAATAACAATACAACTATCGGGAGCTAACTAATTTAAAAAAAACATACTATGGTAGATATGAAGTACAGATAGCCTGCTTCAATAGCCACTGTCATAATCATTACTATATAAAAAGCAAGACAAATCCCAATGACAATTCTTGAGAATGGCAAAACAGATCACATAGTGAAATTATAATGTAAAAATCTTCCATAACACAAAATGCACTTGTCTGTAATTTGTAATAAAGTTATTCAGAGGATCAGGAATGCTAAAACAGATTAAGAAAAGTCCTTAGCTAATACTGCATAACAATGATTTCTTCACTCCTGTTAGCAGTAAAAGGAAAGGAATCGAATGTATTGGTCCACTTGATATGTGGTAAAAGTACCAATGATTTTGAATTGGCTGATGATAAACTGAATAAGCATTTTGCATCCACATGTGAATAAGTTTACTTATTCCTATGTCTATATAATACTAACCCCCAGTTAGTATTATATAGACAGTGGTCTATATAATACTAACTGGGGGTAGAATGATTTTACGATAATGGAAGCAAATTTATTTAAATTAAAAGTGAACAAGGAACCAGGGAGTTGACACATTCCCAAAATGAACAACTATTATATATATTAGAACAACAGCATTAAGGGTAGCACTGCCCTTCTTTGGGCCATTTCAAGAAATTCAACCTCTCTTTTTAGACGAGGTCTCCATATTTAACCCAGGGGCTCACATCTGGTTAGTATGGGCTTGGCACACCCAGGGTCCTAAGCTGGATATCATCATTTTTCTCTTTCTTGGTGATTCCCTTCTACTTCTTTCTCTCTCTCCACCCCCCAAGGTAACTTGGAAATATTCTTTTAGCTGGTGCAGTATAAGCCTGAGGCTTATACTGCAAAATCCCTTGAAGTTATTTTTTGGGTCTGTTTTGAATGATTTTTTTTAAATCTGAAAGAAGACATTTAGTAGTACACCACTCACTGCTGACAGTCTTTTGATCTAGTTTTACAATTTCTAAAAATCCACTTTTGCTGAAGTAAAAATCAACCATTTGTTTTTCAATACTTCTGGCTCAGCAAACTTGCTTGGGTGGATGGGATTGTTTGAGAGCCCAAAATGGTTGATTGTTGTTTTGTTTCTGGATCAAAACTGTATATCCAAGTTTCATCACCTGTAACAATATTATAAACAGCCTTGAATTTGCCTTCATCAAACTTTTTAAGCATGAAACAGCATCATTCGACATGAGCAACTTTCTGATCATTCAAGCTGTTAGGCTTGAATGATGAGAATCATTGAAATCAGAATGAATGATTGAGCTTTAAATGATCATTAATGATGGTATTAATTGCTGTTGATCCAATGCCCACTCTTTTTCTAAATATGTAAAGATGTGGGCATTGGATCAACCAATGCGTAATTCTTCAATCTTCTCTCAGTAAAAATCTTACCAGCTCAATTTTTTCAGGCATGATGGCCTCCCTCATTGAGGTTAATCTTCAAAATTGGTTTTTCCACATTTAAATTCATTGGATTCTTTAGCGGTTAGATTCAATTTAAAATCATAGAAAATCATGTGCATAAACTCTGACTTATGCAATCTAAAAAAAAAAAAGCAAAGAAAAAGCAACTTGTTAACAAAATTGTACCAGTCAGTGGTAACTATCTAAAGGATTTTGATGAAACTTGGCATTTGGGGTATATAAAGAATGCAGATTTTATTGGTACTATTTATTTTTATTATTTACAATTGATTGCAAAAAGTTTTGGAGTCATACTTGTATTTGCCCATTACATAAAATAAAACAGATAATTTTAGGAAACTTTTTTTTTTTTTTTTGTTAACAAGGCATCTATATTTTAACAGACCTATAGAAAATTTGAAATATTTATTGTTAAGTAATTTTGAAAACAATGGCATTATCAGAATTATATAAAGTACTTACTTTGCCTTCATCAGATGAAGAACTCAAAAGCTTTAACATATTTTTATGCTCTTCATTCTCAGCATACTCTGATATTTCCTTAAGAACATGTGTACGTGGATGACTTGTGATATCCACATAATGCAAAAGAACAGTCCGATAAGAACATGGGCAAGGAAAAGGATGCTTCTTGGTACTATCCTCTAAATCACAAACAGCATTATAAGTATTTATTTTCCTGCTCTATGGTTTAAAGAAAAAAATATATAAAAAAATATAAAAGTGTGCGCACATGCACACACAATTTACACATAAGTAAATATTTGTATGAATGTTTAATTATCTCCAGTTTTAATAGGCTTTTTAAGCTTTTATTTTATTCCATTTTTAAAACATCATTTTCCTATTTTATATGTTATTATTAGGTTTTTATTCAATGCAAACCCTTGCAGCTTGTCTGTAGGAGTATTTCCTTACTGTTTTTGGTTGGAAAGGCAACTATTTTTGATTGTATAACAACAGTTAAGGGTGAGAGAGTAAAAAGTTATTCCTATGATTAATGGTTCTACAAAAAAAGCAAAATGCCCATATGCACAACCCTCCTGGCATATAGCCATCCCATGATGGTCCTATGTCAACCCCTAACTACCACCCAGCGATGGATGCAAAAGCCAAAGCTAAAACAGGTCCACCTCCATAGTTTGACAAAGATGAGGAGTAGATATATTGAACACAGTGCATCGAGTGTGGCACGGAATAAAGTCACTCACGTTCAGATCTTAGGCTGAGGGGTTGGTTTGAAGTGTTAGGGGCAGCTCCCACGGACAACAGTGGAGCAAGTGGGCAAGACCACCCAGCCCAACCAACTGGAAGTGCTTCATGCACAACTGTGCTAGTAACCACCCAGGAAGGAAGAAGACCCCAATGCATGAAGTGGAGCATACTATGAAGTAATGAAGCTAGAGACAGACATGAAAATAAATGTACAGGACAAAACTACACACCAAATGGTTGGAACAGAAAATCAAGCAGGATGTGAGTGACCAACTACAAATAACAAATACAGACACAATGGAATCAGAACTGGAGGAGGAACAGAAAGTACAAGTACTACAACTTGGAGCAGCCGAAGTGGAAACAGACAAGATTGCGATATCCAGAATAGAAGAGTGGAAGAAAGCTCTAGCAAAATTCAAGGGAATGGACCCCACAAAGACCCACACCATACCAAAGCAGAGACTTAACAGAATCCTGTGGCCAGTCACAGATCATCACAATACACTATAATACTGGATTATCTCAACATCAACAAAGTAACACTAGACACCATCCACACAGCCATTTACTGTGCCATGATAGCAGCCATCATAATGAATGGAAGCCAGAGAACAATATAACACAAAATGCAAAGGCAAGGAACCACCAACCTGGGAAAGAACGCTATAGCAGAAGACAGAAGAGCTAAAAGCGAAGATAGGCCAACTGACTCAATACCAATGAGGTAAGAGAAGTAAGAAGCTGATCAGAAAAGTGAATGCCATTCTCAAGAAAGACAACATCCACGAGGCCTATAACCAGAAGATTGAAGAATACCTGGACACACTCACACAGAATTTCCTAACACTCGGTTGTTGTTGTTGTTGTTGTTATTTGGTTTTTAGGAGCATTAGCAACTAAGGCCATATTGCTCCGGGGGGATATGCGGTGGTCATTCCCTGACCTGTCCGCAAACTCCGTATTTGGTAGGCGCCTCCGTAGCCAGGTGGGAAGGAGCAGCAGTGCATAGCACACGCTTCTTGATTAGACCGGGGTTCGAGCCCGTCACCACCAAATACGGAGGATGCGGAAAGGTCAGGGAATGACCACCGCATATCCCGGAGCAATATGGCCTTAGTTGCTAATGCTCCTAAAAAAAAAACCAAATAATAATAACCGTATTTGGTGGTGACAGGCTCGAACCCCGGTCTAATCAAGAAGCGTGTGCTACGCACTGCTGCTCCTTCCCACCTGGCTACGGAGGCGCCCTAACACTCGGTAAGAGGCTTCACCAATACAGGGAGAGTGCCCAGAGGAAGAGACAACCGGATATTTGATGAAATCAGAGAGCCTTCTACACGAAAAGTGGACAGGAGGAAGAGGGCAACAGATCTCCTGACCAGAATGCACCCAAGAAGTTCTGGGATAACCTGTGGAGCAGCGAAGTTAGCCATGATGGCCACGCTCCCTGGATATACCTAGAACAGAAGAAAACAAAGGACATACAAGAGATGATAGATTCAGGAAGAAGAAATACAACAGTCAATCAGGAAGTCCCACAACTGGCAAACCCAAGGAATAGATAACATCCACAACTATTGGTACAAGAAGTTCAGCTGCACATACACAAGCACATAGTGGAGCAGTACACTCGGATAATAAGGGCACCATGACACAATACCAGAGTCTCTGATTCAAGTAATCACCTACCCGAAGGCTAAGGACAAAACCAACACAAACCCGGCACAGTACAGACCAATTACCTGTCTCCCAACAATGTACAAGATCCTGATTAGTTGCATAACTAAAAAGATATCAGACCACTTGGAGAACCAGAACATCATGGCTGAGCACCAGAAGGGATGTAAGCATTATTCATTTTCATTCATTTATTTATTTATTACACACAATTTCCAATTTCTAGATTATATACATCAATTTATATAGTATGAATCAGAGCTGTAATGCTCAATACGTTCTACGTTGATATTAATATTTGCAAAATAATAAGGAGTTTACCTCAATATAGTACTTAGAACACTTCCGTATGATACTCTCCAGAAATTAAACCAAAAAACTTACATTAGAGTAACAAATAATTAAACACCAATTTAACACAATTAAAAATCAATTTAACGCAATTAAAAATATTAAAAAGTATCTAACGAATATAGATTCCTTTTCGAAAATTTTAATTTTTAATTGCATTAAATTTATTTTTAATTGTGTTAAATTGGTTTTTAATTATTTGTTACTCTAATGTAAGTTTTTCAATGTTTTAAGTTTAATTTCTGGAGAGTATCATACAGAAGCGTTCTACGTACTATATTGGGGTAAACTCCTCTTATTATTTTGCAAATACATCAATTTATATACATTTAATTTACATATATTAATATGCTCTCTGTACAATCTTAGTTCATGTATATGTAAGTGTGTATTTTCTTGTATCATGGTGGCACCCAGGCATAAGCCTATCTTCACCTTGGTAACCTGTATTATTGTTGTTGTAGAAACTATGTATGTCCCACAGGAGCTAGTTATTGTTGGTGACTCAATTGTCAGGGACCAGGGTATGCCTGCCAGGTGCAAAAGTTGATGATGTTGTAGAGCAGATATCTTTTATGGGCACAAAAGGTGATATTGAGTACACGTTGGCAGTAACGGCATTAAGTGAAGGAGATCTGCAGATTTACTAAACAAGTACAGGTCAATGCTGAAAAAAGTCGCAAGTTATGGTTCAATTCGAAAGTGTCTGCAATCCTGCCCAGACACGATAGGAGGGAGTATATGATGAGAGCCTTGTCAATCAGTTTGGCTCTGGAGCGATTATGCAAGGTCTCGTGGGGTAGAATTTTTCTCAGTGTGGTCTGTGCTTGTTAACGAGTGATTGCTTCTACACGGATGGGATACACTTAAATAGAAAGGGTGCAAGAATGTTTGATGATGCTACCAAGGTAGGTCGAAAAACTGCTAGCTTGAGTGGGGGGAATTCACAGACTAATAGGTTAACAGTAGCCGCAGGCAGGGGTGGAAATGATTCTTGCACTGCTTCTATTGGAATGAGCAACAGCAACCCGGAAAGCCAGTTGCTGGGGATTTCAGGAACTGTTGGGGGTCATGAAACAAGTAAATACATGGGCTGTGTTAGAGTAACTAAGAGTAAGGTGCATGTAGACTCGTATGTACACTAATGCTAGGAGTATAGTAAACAATTTTTAGTATAGCAAACAAAACTGATGAATTTGCAGTGCTGGTAAAGACATCCAGGGCGGATATTGTTGGGATATCAGAGACGTGGTGCGACTCAGATATAAGGGATGCAGAATTGGAATTTGGGGAGTACAGAAAGGACAGAAAGGGAGGAAGGGTTATGCTGTTAGTTAAGAAATACATAAAATCTAAGGAAGTGTATCCAGTTGACTTTGGTGGACAGTGCAATGTTGAGTCAGTTTGGTGTGACATAAGCACTGGGAAAGCAAAAATGAGGGGAGGAATTTGTTATAGGTCTAATGACTCTGATGAATACAATGAACAATTATACAGAGAAATAGAATCGGCCAGTAAATCAGAGTGTCTTATAATGGGGGATTTTAACTTCTCAGATATAGACTGGAACTTGTGGGTTGGTCACTAGCATTGCTTTTGTGGATTTATTGGATGATTGTTTTCTACAGCAGCATGTTAGAGTGGCAAAAAGAGAGAGTAACACTTTGATCTGATTATCAGCAGTGATTATTCATGCATTAAGAATTTATAGATAAAGGAACCACTAAGTAGCAGTGATTACAGTGTACCAATGTGGGATTTACATAAAGATGTAACTACCATCAGGGGTAAAGGGAAGGGTTTTTGCTTTCATAAATCGTGACTACAGTGGTCTCAGAGATTTTTTAGGTTCTATACAGTGGGACCAACTGATGATGTTACCATCAGCAAATTCTAAATTGGAAACATTCAAGGAAGTCATTTTGGAAGCTACTAGGCTTTTTGTTTCTACTAAGAAATGCTGCACGAGGTCCAGGCCGAATGGATATCAGATGAACTAATGAGACTCGTGGCAGAGAAGAAAAATGCATGGGATTCATATAAATTGTCAGGCGACACAGAAGACTATGGTAGATACAAACTAGTCTGTAATCAAGTCACAAAGGAGGTTATGCAAGCGAAGGCAGATCATGAAAAATCTTTGGCAAAGGATGCAAAGAAAAACAGCAAAGACTTCTTTACTTATATAAACTCTAAAAGGATGGGGATGAATCAGATTAGTCCACTTGATATCAGTGGTTTGACTGTAGATCATCATTCTCAGATAGCTGCCGAACTAAATGAGAGTATTTTGCATCTACATTCACACATGAGGAGTTATTCAAGGAGGAGAGGGCCAGATGTTTATCAGACTCAAACAGAGGGCTAAATGATTTTGTAATAACTGAGAGCGAAGTGGAGGAGATGTTGAAGTTAAACATAAGAAAAGCACCTGGAGTGCATGGGATCTATCCAGTTATATTAAAGGAAGCAGAAAAAGAAGTAAGCAAACCCTTAGCCATAATTATGAGAGCATCATTGAACTCGGGGGAAAGTCCCCATGGACTGGAGATGTGCAAATGCATCTCCAATTCACAAAGGGGGATCAAAGGGTGACAAGTAATTACAGACTTGTTAGTTTGACTTCTGTTTCAGGGAAAACAATGGAGTCACTGGTTAAAGAAGCATTGCAGGATCATTTAGACAAGACAGCAGTAATAATTCAGGCACAACATCAAGGGGAAGTCTTGTCTGACAAATCTGACTGGATACTATGATATGGGGCATGATGGTCAGTCTATTATTTTGATATTTTAGTTTTTTGGTAGTTTCTTTAACCCTTTTTTGGTGATATTTCACGTCTTTTGGAACTGGTACCTTCAAGGGCGGTACCGCTAAATTATTTATAATTGGCATTATTTAAATTTATATCGTTTTTTATTAATTGGGTTTAATACTTAATTGACTAAATTATACAGGGGATTATCGACTACCTTTTTGTCCTATTATCTCTACTTTCCCTTCCCTGTTTGTTTATTTTATATTATTTTGCGTTTCATTTCGCTCTGCATTATTGCCGTACTACTAGCTGATGATTTTATTTAAATATCATATTTATTTTAATTATCAGATATATATATACATATATATATATATACACACACACACACACACACACACACACACACACACACACGTTTAATTGTAGATTGTTATCGATTAATGGTATTTTACATATAAGTATTATTGTTCATACAATTTTGTAATCAAGTTAGCCTAGATTAGGTTATCTTCATTTCATGTGGCATGTACATTTTAAGTTAAGAGAAAAGTATAACACTAAACGATAATGATTTTTCATAGCATTTTGCTATTGAAAACATTTTTATCTGTAGCAAGATAAATCCTAAATTCTGTATAAATTTATATAATAATACTACATCTTAAAGACTGTACAAATTTATAAAATAATATGACGTATTGCGATTACATCACGTGGCTGTCAATCCCCTACTTCATCGGGGGCTTTGAGTGGATTGACAGCCCTTTTCGATGTAATGCTTCATACTTACTCATTTCTGTCTGTACCTATACCAGTTTTGCTATTTTAGTTTATATATTCAGGTTCATTTTCTTAAAATTATTTTATATTAGTTTCTTTCTTTTTTTTTTTTTTTTTTAATTAATACTTGATTTTTATTTATTTAAATATTACTGGTTTATTTTTTATCGATCTCTTCAGCAAACTGTGATAGGGTACACAAAGCCCAACGAGTAAGTATTCTATATTGTAATGCTACTACTTACTTACTGTTGTACTTCGGTGGAGGCTGTTGAGTAAAAAGGGGGTTTCCCGCCTTCTGTTTTGCTTTTATGGGTGGCTATTTTTACAGCGCAGTCGCACTACTTAATTAATTACTCTGTGTGCTGATGGCGCATTGGTCTAGATCCCCGATTTTCTTGCCAATGCATTCTATGGAGTTTTGTTGTTGGATGGATTATATAGGTTGTGTTGATTTCTAGACTAAATCTTATTTAAATGTGTATATACATTATTTTTACATGTGTTTTTATACCCTACCATGGAACTGTGCCGGTAGCACTTTTCTAAGGCGTAACAGCACGTATATGTCCAGTGGTAAGGCTATATGTACATATATACAGCCTCTTACTATGGTTTTTTTTTTGGGGAGGGGGGTTAAATTTGGTAATAGGTTGTAGTGCAGTCAGGCGACGAGCCTCGCCTCAGCGCAATAAACCTTGTCAACATAGGGATACTTTTTCTGAGTAAATACTGTTTGGGGTGGTGTTTTCTAATATTTGCGTATATAGCAGTCTTTATGTGATACCTGCTGTATCGCTTGGGAATTTTGTTTATATCCAGGGTTTTGATGAGCTTTAGTATTGCCATATTTACGCTATCTATGTTGTTGCATATTTTTAAAAGTCTGTTTGTTTGGTTTCTTATAGTATTACCGTGTGTATTCTTTGCTATGTTACTCTCCCAGTGTGTGAGTTTTATTGCTTTGAAATTAAAATGGTCTCTTATCATGGTGATGTGTAAATATTTGGTCTGGTTTGATGGCAATTTCGCTGTCTAAGTAGACAGCTTGTTGGTTGTTATCCGTATTTGTACATTCAATTTCTAAGTCTGTTGGGTAGGTTTTCTTTGCTATATTTGTAAAGTTGTTATGGTTGATCACGAGTACGTCATCTATATATCTGTAGAATTTAATATTTTCTGTGATGTTGCCTTCACAGTGGTGTAGGTAGAGGTTAGCTATGGCACTTGAACTGCTGGATCCCATAGCTATCCCCCTGCATTGTATATATGTTTGCCTCCCATTAGTATGTAGTTGCCTTTGACACTCTGATTTTTGTGAAGTCATTCCAGTACTGTTTTTTGCATTGCAAGATATTGTGATATTTTTGGTAATATATTTGTAGTACTTCTATTAGATTGTCGTGTGCTATGCTTGTAAAGAGGTTTTTGAAATCGTATGTGTTTATACTTTTTATACTATTGTTATGTTTTTTAATGTTGTCTAGATATTCTATGTTGTTGTTGATAATTCTGGTATTCTTGATTTCCTTGGTGATATCTTTTAATTTATCTTCCATGATCTTACTGGTATACTTGATGTAACTATTTTTTGCCTGAAATAATGAACCTTTTTCCTGTAGGCACCTTGTGATATTTTGGAATCCAGTATATGTAGGGGTATTGCATCCTGTCTATTTTAATTTTAAGTTTTTTATGCATGGCCAAAATTTTTTTGCTGATGCTGTTTGGATTGGTGTCTATGTACTTGTATGTTTCATTATTATGCAGTTCCTCCTTGATAGCTTCAATGTAGAATCTTTTACAAATAATGCTGAAGTTATTGTTTGCCGTGTCGGTTCTGGTGATAACAAATTTGTTTTGTATTTCTTTAATTTTGTTGTTGATAGTTCTTAAATTTAGATGCTTGTTACTTCTATAATGTTTTTGCTTTTTTTTTTTTTTTTTTTTATTTGGTAGTTGTTGGCGCATCGGCTTCTGTGGCCATATTGCACCTCCCAAGGTTTTTGCAGTACTTTGATCCAAGCCCGAGGCGGGAATCGAACCCGCGACCTTTGGGTTGGCGGGCAGGTACTTTACCCACTCGGCTAATGTTTTTGCAGTGTCATGTTTTTCCTGAAATGGTCTAATATGTTTTCAGTATTGGCGTTTATCCAGCTTTGAAATGATTCTATAGGTTCGTTGTTTTTGTATGGTGCTTTGAATGCAAATTGTAGCAGATCTGTGTATATTGATTTTTTTATATATTCCAGCCTAATTGGGGTGTTGGGTCTGAATTTTGTACCCTTTTTCATTGTTTCTCTTAGTGTTTTGTCTTTGATGATATTGAGGTCTCCTGTTACTATATGCTTGTAATGCGTGTTGATGAATTTTTTATATCTACTTTCCTGGCAGTGACATGGGTGTTCTTCTTCATTCATTTTATCAATGGTGTTTTTGTAATTGCAGATAGTTAGTCCTATTGGCTTGGTGTATCTGTATCTAATTTTTATTTGTGTGTTTTTGATGGGTAAGTAACTACTGTTATTATTAATGATGTTACCGATATTAACTTTGTCGTATATACGATTTTGGTATTTTATTATGGAGTACTCTTTTTTGGCGTGTTCGTTGAATTTTATGCCTATTCTAAATTTGAATATGTCTTCAAGTATATTGTTGAGGTGTATGTTCTGGGTTTTTTGCCTTTGGTATATTTTGCTGAGTGCTCTAAGTTTACTTTTTTTAATAGAGAATAGTGTATTGTGTATATTTTTGATGTTTATGGGGTCTGTGTCCCATTCTGTTAGGAGTTTTTCGAAATCATTGATATTTAATGGTATTTTGCAGTTGTTTTTATTGTATTCTTGTATTTTTCCATTTTTAATTCCGTTATGTTGCCATTTTTTACTGATCTAGAATATGCTATAAGTACATGTTTCTGGGCTGGTGAATGCGAGGTTCCTTCCGTTAAATCGATTGTTCAATCCATACGGATATAGGGATTTATATAGTAGAATGAATATATTCTCCATGATTCCTCTTTGTGTGTTGTTATTGATAATGGTCAGAATGGCAATGGATGCGTTGGTGAAGTCATGCATTTGGAAACGTCTGTATTCGATTTCATTGATGTATTTGTCTGTCCTGTTTTGCTTGCCGTCTTTTGCGGCGTTTTCATCGTATTTGTTTATTTGCGATCTGTGAAGGTTCATCCGAAGGTGGAGCTCTGTACTTGTTTGTCCAATGTATTGTATCCCACATTTCCTGCATGTAATTAGGTAAATTACGTTTTTGGTATGACAGAATGTTGGCGCGTCTTTAGAATTATTATTGTGTATGCTGTGCATGTTGGGACAGGTTTTACATAGTTTGCTATTGCATTTTTTGAATTTGAGTTGTTCTATTTGTTGCGTGTGTATCCCGATATCTTCATTTTTTAGTTGTTTAAGGTTATTTGTTTCTTTGCCTATGTTTTTATTCCCTAGTGGTGTGGCGGCATTGTATGCTAAGTGACCACTGGACATATATGTGCTGTTACGCCTTAGAAAAGTTGTACCGGCACAGTTCCGTGGTAGGGTATAAAAACACATGTAAAAATAATGTATATACACATTTAAATAAGATTTAGTCTAGTAGTCAACACAACCTATATAATCCATCCAACAACAAAACTCCATAGAATGCATTGGCAGGAAAATCGGGGATCTAGACCAATGCACCATCAGCACACAGAGTAATTAATTAAGTAGTGCGACTGCGCTGTAAAAATAGCCACCCATAAAAGCAAAACAGAAGGCGGGAAACCCCCTTTTTACTCAACGGCCTCCACCAAAGTACAACAGTAAGTAAGTAGTAGTAGCATTACAATATAGAATACTTACTCGTTGGGCTTTGTGTACCCTATCACAGTTTGCTGAAGAGATCGATAAAAAATAAACCAGTAATATTTAAATAAATAAAAATCAAGTATTAATTAAAAAAAAAAACTAATATAAAATAATTTTAAGAAAATGAACCTGAATATATAAACTAAAATAGCAAAACTGGTACAGGTACAGACAGAAACGAGTAAGTATGAAGCATTACATCGAAAAGGGCTGTCAATCCACTCAAAGCCCCCGATGAAGTAGGGATTGACGGCCACGTGATGTAATCGCAATACGTCATATTATTTTATAAATTTGTACACTCTTTAAGATGTAGTATTATTATATAAATTTATACAGAATTTAGGATTTATCTTGCTACAGATAAAAATGTTTTCATTAGCAAAATGCTATGAAAAATCATTATTGTTTAGCGTTATACTTTTCTCTTAACTTAAAATGTATAGGCCACATGAAATGAAGATAACCTAATCTAGGCTAACTAGATTACAAAATTGTATGAACAATAATACTTATATGTAAAATACCATTAATCGATAACAATCTACAATTAAATGAATATATACTGGCGCGTATAATGTACAATTGGCCTAAGGCAAAATAACAATGGCATTAACGCTGCACAGAAGAAACATAACAATGGCATTAACGCTGCACGCAAATCTTAAAGAATACATACATCCAAACATAATAAGCACATTATATATATATATTATGTTGAAATTAAATTGACTTCTTTTATCAAATAATTCCAAATTATAGTGAAGTGAGGGGCTGTTTAAAGTAATATTTAAATCAAGGAAGTTTGCATGTTGATTACCATTATTTTCTTTATTCAAGATGAGATTTCTAGGATATATAGTTTTTGCAATAATTTCAAAATGACATTCAGAACCAGGATGTCGTCAACGCATCAAAATGCATAGAAATTATGGTTTGGATTATCACGAGTATAAAGATCTCTGTAATAATATAGAAATAAATTAGAGACTATGCTAGAAATTTGCGAGCCCATGGGTACTCCTACAGTTTGTCTATAAGTACATTTACCATTATAAATGTAATTGTTGAGAATACATAGGTTAATATAGTTATTCCAAACAACTTCACCTACAACAAATTGAGAGTAGGAGTGTGCTATAGGCCTATTGACTCTGATGTGTATAATAAGAAACTGTACACGGAAATAGAGTGGGCCAGTAAATCAGAGAGTCTTATAATGGGGGATTTTAATTTCCCAGATATTGACTGGAATTTGTGGATTGGTCACTCACACACTAGCAAGGCTTTTGTGGATTTATTGGATGATTGTTTTCTACATCAGCATGTTTGCGAGGCAACTAGAGGGAGTAATACTCTTGATCTGATTATCAGTAGTGATTCTTTATGCATTAAGAATCTACATATAAAGGAACCACTAGGTGGCCGTGATCGCAGTGTACTGAAATGGGATTTACTCAAAGAGGTAACTACTATCATGGGTAAAGGGAAGGATTTTTGCTTTCGTAAAGGCGACTACAATGGTCTGAGACAGTATTTAAATTTTATACAGTGGGACCAACTGATGATGTTACCAACAGCAAATTCAAAATGGGAAGCATTCAAAGAACTTATCTTGGAAGCTACTAGGCTTTACATACCAACTAAGAAATATTGTTCAAGGTTTAGGCCTAAGTGGATGTCAGATACTCTAATGAGACATATGGCAGAGAAGAAAAATGCATGGGATACATATAAATTAATGGGTGACACAGAAGCCTATGATAGATAGAAGCTGGTCTGTAACCAAGTCACAAAGGAGATTAGGCAGGCTGTTGTTGTTGTTGTTGTTGTTAAATTTGTTGGTGCATCGGCAACTTAGGCTATAATACACTATTAGGCAGGCAAGGGCAGATTATGAGAAATCCTTGGCAAAGGATGCAAAGAAAAACAGAAAAGAGTTCTTTTCTCTAGAGAGAACTCTAGAAGGAAAAGGATGAATCAGATTGGTCCACTGGATATTGATGGTTCAACAGTTGAGGATCCTGCTCAGGTGGCTAACAAACTAAATGAGTATTTTGCATCTACATTCACACATGAGGAGTTATTCAGGAAGGGGAATGCCAGAGGTGAAGTAAACTCTGGCAGTGAGCTAGATGATTTTGTAATAACTGAGAGAAAAGTGGAGGAGAAATTGTTGAAGATAAACATAAAAAAGGCACCTGGAGTGGATGGGATCTATCCAGTTACATTAAAGGAGGCAGCAAAGGAAGTAAGCAAACCCTTAGCCATAATTATGAGAGCTTCTCTGGACTCAGGGGAGGTACCCATAGACTGGAGATGTGCAAATGTGACCCCAATTCACAAAGAAGGATCAAAGGCTGACACAAGTAATTATAGACCTGTGAGTTTAACTTCTGTTCCAGGAAAATTAATGGAGGCACTGGTTAAAGAAGCACTGCAGGATCATCTAGACAAGATTACAGTTACAGCTCGGACACAGGATGGTTTTGTTAAGGGAAAGTCTTGCCTGACCAATTTGATTGGATACTATGATGCAGTCACAAAAGAACTGGATGCAGGAAATAACTTTGATATTATATATTTGGATCTTAGAAAGGCTTATGATACTGTTGCACATGGAAGACTGCTACACAAATTGGAGCAGTGTGGCATTGGAGGCAAATTGCTGCTATGGATAAAGGGATGGTTGAGGGGGAGAAGACAGAGTGGTAATCAATGGACACTGTTCATCGTGGACTAATGTTATTAGTGAAGTCCCTCAGGGTTCAGTGTTCGGTCCATTATTGTTTTCTGTATTTATAAATGATATTGATGATGGTATATCAAGCTTAATGTCCAAGTTTGCAAATGATATAAAGGTTGGGAGGGTTGTTAAGGACACTACTGACGCTATTCTGCTGCAACAGGATCTGGAAAGGCTGAGCAGATGGGCTGAGAGGTGGCAAATGAAGTTTAACATTGACAAATGTAAAGTGCTACATATGGGAAACAGCAACCCCAGAGCAACGTATCAACTCTGTGGTACTACACTGACAGTGGTAGAGAATGAAAAGGACCTGGATTTAATTGTGCAGGCAGATATGAAGTTCTCTGAGCAGTGCAGATGGGCTGCAAGAGTAGCTCATGGTGTCTTGTCAATGATATACAGGAATTTTTCTAGCAGAGATAAGGAGGTGATTAATCCCTTGTATAAGGCAATGGTCAGGCCACACCTTAAGTACTGTATACAGGTCTGGAGGCCTCATTTCAAGAAGGATGTAGAGCTGCTGGAACGAGTACAGAGAAGGGCAACAAGATTATTGAATGGAACAAAGGGTTGCTCTTACGAAGAAAGGCTTAAGTTTTGTTAATTACAGTGTCTGGAGACTAGGCACCGGCGAGGTGATCTGATAGAGGTATATAAAGCCTTGAATGGTTTGAGCATGCTCAATGCTGATGGGATTCTTCCTCTTGCTCAGAATAATCACCTGAGAGGGCATAAATTCAGATTGAGGAAAGATAGATGTAGGATAGATGTGTGGAAATTTGCCTTTAGCTAGCAGGTAGTTGGTTGGTGGAACAGACTTCCATCCCTTGTTGTGGAAGTTGATAGCCTAAATAAATTTAAAGCTCAGCTGGACAGGTATTTCTAATGAACGGAGGGATGAAATGGAAATGTGGTGGTTGTTTTTTTTTGGCTGATTCTGCATAAGCTTGCTTTCTTGCATCATATGCCTCTACTAATGCTAACAACTCTTCCTTTTCTTTTCATCTTTTTACTTTCTATTCTTCTTTCTTCCATCCGCTGAACTATTATTGCAATATGAGGGCGATTCGGGCATTCCTACTTTTCTTATTCTTGCCTCCTTTATTTTTATTATCTTTTTCCTTCCCTTACCCTGTATTATTTCCCATTTCTATACCACTGTCTGTCACTTTTATTATAATACATAAAATCACCTTTTTGTCTTTTTCAAATAATTTTTTCAAAACTTTGTCCTTTAAGCGATTCAGAATTTATATTACATTTTATACTTTTAAGCCATGTACATGAAAATAAGGCTTTTACACTTTAATTTAATTACATACACTGCATTGGGCTACCTTACTTATGTTTTTGGAGGTTTTATCCTTCACCCCCCCCCTCCTTTTGTTGTTATTTTTTAATCTTTCCTCCATCAACATAAGTTTGCATCAAAAGGTGTTTTTGTATTTTTTTTTTTTTTTTTTTTTTTCCTATTTACCTTTCCTACCACCCTCATTTTGATGCTCTCTATTATTTAACATTGATTAATTTCTTCTTTCCCTTTCAGCTCATGTATATATGATTGGCTTATTAATTCAGTCTTTAATTATATATAATTTTTTTTTTTTTTTTTTTTAGGTTCTTAACATTCTTTTTCTTTTAATTTCTCATTCTCTTCTCTTTCCCCCTATTAGGCTCAGCACCTTGTGTTAATTACTTCTCTATCTTTTTGTATTTTTTATTAATTACTTCTAATTTTATCATTATATATATGGGCTCAACAACAAATTCAATGGACAGTGTTTCACCCACAATAAACAAGACTAGTGTGTTTACAAAATTTTCAAATTGGAAAAAGACCAACATTAAGATGCCCACGTATCAGAAATACTGATAAAAAAAAAACACATACAGCCAGTAAAACAGGAAATTTTTAGAACTGTTAAAATCATTGGGCAGTCCAGTAATAAATATCAAACATATCCATGACATTGTTTTTAAAACAAACAATGTCATGGATATTGTTTTTCTTTTAAAAAATAGTATACTAAGAACCTTATTAAAAATAAGTATCACATATAGCTATAATAATCAGCACTTAAATCATTTATTGAAAGATATATTCAAATTGAAATTGGGTAATATATCATCAGTGACCAAAGACTATCTCAACTATAAATTTCTAAACTTAGTTATGGACAATATTTATACTGAACAAATTATGAAACAATTTAATTTTGCTCTGCCTATTTCTAGCCCATACATCAGTATACGTTTTAGTTACACTAAACCAATAAGACTAACTGTCTGTAATTACAAACAAGTGGCTAATAATCTTATTAATAGTGATTATGAAGCAGAATGCTTATGTAATCTCCCCAAATATCAAGTGTTTTGGGTGAGCACCCTAAGCATATGCATAACCATAACCAATTATAACTGGAGATTAAGGAATAGTTCCCCACACTGAATTAAGAAAAATATTATCCTATGGATTCAAATTAAACCATGTACAAAAAATAGCATAAATCTAATTAAAAAACAAATGAGAACAGATGATACAATTTAATTTAAAACTGACATACAAGTATAATACACCTTTGAAGGCTTTCCAAATGTGGATTGCACTTACCTATAAAGCTTTAGAAAAGCAAATAGGCTATATGTTTAAAAATATAAAACCAGCCAAGATATTTGATTTATTCTTAAACAACAGCTATTAGATTAACAATCTAAGTTTATAATTACTACCAATAATAAAGCAGCCAATAATTATAGTATGATATGCAAAAAATTCTATACCTCCACTTTATTAAATGAACTGAATAATAGTACCACCTATAAAATTGAGACATCTGACAGTAGCACTATCATTTAAGAAACTACTGGCTATGAGCAAAAAGTTAAAATTAAGCAACCCTAATACTACATTTCCTTACATACACTGGATACCTAAATTCCACAAAGCACCCATAGGTTTTAGATTCATTACATCATGCAAAAATAGCTATGCTAAGTTACCGCACAAAAAAACTAGAATCTCTGCTCAATATCATCATATAGGATAGAAATATAGGAAGATCAAAAATTATTATGAACAGCACCCCTGTAATACATTATTTAAATGATAACACCAAAGACAAACCATATAAGCACATTTAACTTTGAAAACTCATTTACCAGTATATCTCATAGTAATTTGAAACATGTCTTTAACTGCTATTATAACAAGTATCATAGTATATTACCCTGTTAGCAGTATTATTGGGATTAGCATTAGCATTAGTAGAGGCATATGATGCAAGAAAGCAAGCTTATTCAGCATCAGCCAAAAAAAAAAAAAAAAAAAAAAAAACAACCACTACTCCCATTTCACCCCTCCATTCGTTCGAAATACCTGTCCAGCTGAGCCTTAAATTTGTTTAGGCTATCAACTTCAACAACAATCGATGGGAGTCTATTCCACAAACCAACTGCCCGCTGGCTAAAGGCAAATTTCCGCACATCTATCCGACATCAGTCCTTCCTCAATTTGAATTTATGCCCTCTCAGGTGATTATTCTGAGCAAGAGGAAGAATCCCATCGGCATTGAGCATGCTCAAGCCATTCAAAGCCTTATACACCTCTATCAGATCACCTCGCCGATGCCTAGTCTCCAGGCTCTGTAATTTGCAAAACTTAAGCCTTTCTTCGTAAGAGCAACCCTTTGTTCCATTCACTAATCTTGTTACCCTTCTATGTACTCGTTCCAGCAGCTCTACATCCTTCTTGAAATGAGGCCTCCAAACCTGTATACAGTACTCAAGGTGTGGCCTGACCAATGCCTTATACAAGGGAATAATCACATCCCTGTCCCTGCTAGAAAAATTCCTGTATATCATTGACAAGACACCATGAGCTACTCTTGCAGCTCATCTGCACTGCTCAGAGAACTACATATCTGCCTGCACAATTACCCCCAGGTCCTTTTCATTCTCTACCACTGTCAGCGTAGTACCACAGAGTTGATACATTGATCTGGGGTTACTGTTTCCCATATGTAGTACTTTACATTTGTCAATGTTAAACTTCATTTGCCACCTCTCAGCCCATCTGCTCAACCTTTCCAGATCCTGTTGCAGCAGCATAGTATCAGTAGTGTCCTTAACAACCCTGCCAACCTTGGTATCGTCTGCAAACTTGGACATTAAGCCTGATACACCATCATCAATATCATTTATAAATACAGAAAACAACAATGGACCCAACACTGAACCCTGAGGAACTCCACTAATAACATTAGTCCACGTTGAGCAGTGTCCATTGATTACCACTCTCTGTCTTCTGCCACTCAACCATCCCTTTATCCATAGCAGCAATTTGCCTCCAATGCCACACTTATCCAATTTGTGCAGCAGTCTTCCATGCGCAACAGTATCAAAAGCCTTTCTAAGATCCAAATATATAATATCAAAGTTATTCCCTGCATCCAGTTCTTTTGTGACTACATCATAGTATCCAATCAAATTGGTCAGACAAGACCTGCCCTTAACAAAACCATGCTGTGTCTGAGCTATAACTGAATTCTTGTCCAGATGATCCTGCAGTGCTTCTTTAACCAGTGCCTCCATTAATTTTCCTGGAACCGAAGTTAAACTAACAGGTCTATAATTACTTGTGTCAGCCTTTGATCCTCCTTTGTGAATTGGGGTTACATTTGCACATCTCCAGTCCATGGGTACCTCCCCTGAGTCCAAAGAAGCTCTCATAATTATGGCTAGGGGTTTGCTTACTTCCTTTGCTGCCTCCTTTAATATAACTGGATAGATCCCATCCACCCCGGGTGCCTTTTTTATGTTTATCCTCAACAATTTCTCCTCCACTTTCCTCTCAGTTATTAGAAAATAATCTAGCTCACTGCCAATGTTTACTTCACCTACGACATTCCCCTTCCTGAATAACTCCTCATGTGTGAATGTAGATGCAAAATACGCGTTTAGATTGTTAGCCACCTGAGCTGGATCCTCAACTGTTGAACCATCAACATCCAGTGGACCAATCTGATTCATCCCTTTCCTTCTTGAGTTTAAATAGGTAAAGAACTCTTTTCTGTTTTTCTTTGCATCCTTTGCCAAGGATTTCTCATAATCTACCTTTGCCTGCCTAATCTCCTTTGTGACTTGGTTACAGACCAACTTATATCTATCATAGGCTTCCATGTCACCCATTAATTTGTATGTATCCCATGCATTTGTCTTCTCTGCCATATGTCTCATTAGTTCATCTGACAACCATTTAGACCTGAACCTTGAACAATATTTCTTAGTTGGTATGTAAAGCCTGGTAGCTTCCAAGATTAGTTCCTTGAATGCTTCCCATTTTGAATTTGCTGTTGGTAACATCATCAGTTGGTCCCACTGTATAGAATTTAAATACTGTCTCAGACCATCATAGTCGCCTTTACGAAAGCAAAAACCCTTCCCTTTACCTCTGATGGTAGTTACCTCCTTGAGTAAATCCCACTTCAGCACACTGTGATCACTGCCACCTAGTGGTTCCTTTATCTGCAGATTCCTGATGCATGAAGAATCACTACTGATAATCCGATCAAGAGTATTACTCCCTCTATTTGCCTCCCGAACATGCTGGTGTAGAAAACAATCATCCAATAAATCCACAAAAGCCTTGCTAGTATGTGAGTGACCAACCCACAAATTCCAGTCAATATCTGGGAAATTAAAATCCCCCATTATAAGACTCTCTGATTTACTGGCCCATTCTATTTCCCTGTACAGTATCTTATTATACTCATCAGAGTCATTAGGGCTATAGCACACTCCTACTCTCAATTTTGATTTACCTATGCTTATGTCACACCAAACTGACTCGACACTGCCCTGTCCATCAATGTAGACTGGCTTCACTTCCTTGGATTTTATGTGTTTTTTAACTAATAGCATAACCCCTCCTCCCCTCCTGTCCTGTCTATCCTTTCTATACACATTGTGCTCCCCAAATTCCAGTTCTGCATTCCTTATATCTGTGTGACACCACGTCTCTGATATCCCAACAATATCTGCCTTTGATGTTTTGAGCAATACCTCAAATTCATCAAATTTATTTACTAAACTCCTAGCATTGGTGTACACGCAAGTATACATTCACCTGTTTCTATTCTTAGCTACCCTAACACAACCCATGTGTTTACTTGTACCGCAATGACTTCCAGCAGTCTCTGAAATATCCTGCATCTTGTTTTTCAGGCTTCTGCTCATTCCAATAGAAGCAGTGCAAGAATCTCTTTCACCTCTGCCAGTGGCTACTGTTAATCCATTAGTCTTTGTCTCCCCCCAAGCTAGCAGTTTTCCGACCCACTTAACACTGCCTCGATAGCATCAGCAAATATTCTTGCACCTTTTCTATTTAAGTGTATCCCATCCCTGTAGAAGCAATCTCTCCTGTTAACAAGTAATTTCCAGGCTGAAAAAAAATTCTACCCCTTGAGCCTTGCACAATCTTTCCAGGGCCGAATTGATCGACAGGGCTCTCATCATATACTCCCTCCTATCGTGTCTGGGCAGAATTGCAGACACTTTCAAATTCAACCCTACTTCACGGCTTTTTTTCAACAGTGACCTGTACTTGTTAAGTAATTCCACTGGTCTCCTACTCTTAATATCATTAGTGCCAACGTGTACAACTATATCACCTTTTGTGCCCTTAAAAGATGATATCTGCTCTACAACGTCATCAACCTTTGCCCCTGGCAGACATACCCTGGTCCTGTTCCACCTATCCTTTTTACAAAGCATGTTCCCCGTTTCCCTGACAATAGAGTCACCAACAACTACTAGTTCCTGTGGGACCAGCGCATTCTGCCTTGGGGGCTGCCTCTGTGTTGCAAGATGACCAAGTGCAAGCTCTGGCGTTGATGTGGGCAGCTGAGAGCTTGATGGGCCCCTCAATTTATTTCCTTCGAGGGCATCCACCCTGTCCTTCAAGGTCTCATATAGGCCCATAACAATGCCGAGTTGTCGCCTAATTTCCTTGCACTCCTTGCATCGTGCCCACACAAAGACATCCCCCATGGCAGTATCATGTCCCGTACCCGATTGCTCCGCAAACATCAAGCAAACAGTGCATCTTAAAAGGCTGTGATTCAGAGGGCAACTGCCCCCCTCAGTTCTCCCCTGAGTCACAGCACTCCCATTAGCTTGAGCCTTTTGCTTTGCTGCTCTGGTCAGAGTCATGATTTCGATTTAAATGTCAATAAAATTACAATTTCAGAACAAAATTAAAACCTTAAACTTGTATCTTAACACAGTTATAACGCAACGCTATATTTATTTTTCAACGAGTTCCCTTTATATAACTTCCGTATCAAGTATGTATTAATTATTTGTTACGTTTGCTCTAAGTCGTTATATATATATAGTTAAAAGTACAATTTAATTGACAATGAAGTTTAACAAGATTAATAGATCTACTGATTAATTGACAATATTATATTATGCACTATACTATACAAAGCCAATGCTATCGAATTCCGGATATGCTGTATCGCGTTTCAGTAACGAGTGTTATCTACGAAATCCCTTTATATAACTTCAGTATCAAGTTATGTATTAATTATTTATTTTTACTAATTATTTATGTTCCTTATCCTAAGTGGTTATATGTATAGTTAAAAGTACAATTTAATTGCCAATGAAGTTCGACAAGATTAATAGATTTTACTGATTAATTTTCACGTGACAATGGCGGCTGTTTATGAACGGTAAACACGTGGATTTGATACCCTTTCTGATACTAAGTAATACCTACAAATCTCTATCTAAGTTACTTTAACTTTAAGTACCGTAAATAGGAATATAAAGCTACTCTAGAAATAAGTTAATATGTCAATTTAAACTAATAGCATCATAAACTTATGTTTATTCAACTGCTACATCTTTAATGGTAATAATGTATATAAACAGCATATAGGAATAGTTATGGGGACATGTAGTCCTTGCATAGTAGCAAATCTTTACCTACACTATTATGAAAGAAATATAAATAAAAACTTAATACTATATCACTATATTGATGATCTTATTGTAATAAATGAACCCTATTTTCAGAAAGATATTGCACCGCATTATCCTCCTGAGTTACAACTGGAATGTACCAATAAAGATAGTACTACAGCCGCATCATATCTAGATATATATAAAATAGATAATAAATAGTATACCAAAGTATAACAAATGTAAAGACTAACTTTGAAGCTATTAGCTTAACACACTGGCATTCCAATATATTATAATTATTTCACAGTTTTAGATTAATAAAAATAAGTAATAACATCAAAAGTATTATAGAATCACTAAAAGAATTAAAAGCCAGTGTGATTAGGAATGAATTCCCAGAAAAGTTCATAGCAAAATATCTAGGGATATAGATATAAACAGGGATATAATTATTGCAATTAATAAATGGCACGGGAGTATTAACCCTAGAATAGTTATAGCTGAAGTACATAAAAAATAAAATACGACAGTCATATTTATTCTCTATGTTCTCACTAAGGTCATTCTGAGAGCTTGTACATATGTATATAATAAGCACTTCCCTTGGAGCATATTACATATAGCTTACTCTGTAGAAAGGTTGTACCCATATTTGTTCTAGGGGCAGTAATTAATTATTGAATTGTGAAGTTAATATTTAACATTATTCACTCATATTAGGGTACCAACTAATTTCTTGCAAAGTGAGTTAAAATAAGAGCCATTTTCAGTTGTTTTCTGTAATTTTTAACACTTCAGGTTTCTGCAATTTTGCAAAATTTCACACTATTTTCAACAATTATATGCAATTGTCTGTTATTTTCTGCTATTTGTTCAGTGCTGTTTATCCACCAATTCTCAGTAATCTAAAAAATACAGTTATGACTATTTTCAGTTTTACACAATTTATAGAAATTCCAGCAATTTTCTCTAACCTTGTCAGTTATTTAATCAATTATGGCTGTTTTCTGTCATTGTCATTTATTAAATTAATTATTTATTTAACTGGTCTTAAAGTAACCTAAAAATAGGAGGGTGCTGCTATCTTTCTTTGTCTTATATTTTCACAATCTATAATATTTTATGCTAAAGTCTGTTATTTATTTATTTTGGTTATATGCTGCCCCTTTTTTTTTCAATTTATCTTTTTCTAACATTGTAGGTTAATTAATTATTTAATTTTTCCACATTTTTCTAATATTGTCAGTTTTTTAATTATTAATCATAAAATAACCAAAAATGTGAGAGGGTGCTGCTTATCTTTCTTTATCACACATCAGGAGGCAAACTGAGTTATAAATCCTTCTAGCTACATTTTTTACAGTATGAAGGTATTGTTCATTTTCTATTTTATCTACTATTTCAGTAAGGCTGATTTATTCTTATTATTTCTAAAAACTAATGTTCACTAATTTATTTTATCTTTTTCTTAGTAAATTAATAAGAGGAGTTTACCTCAATATAGTACGTGGAACACTTCCGTATGATACCATCCAGAAATTAAAACGGAAAAAACGAAAAAATCGACAACTTACCGGTACATTAAAGTAAAATATAAATAATTAAATAATTAAAGTAAAATATAAATAATTAAATAATCAATTTAACACAATTCAAAATCAATTCAAAACAATTAAAATTCAAATTAACGCAATTAAAAGAATCTAACGAAAATATTCAAAACGATTTTCCTTCCTGAAGCTGACAATGCTTTTCGACCGACTGTCGTGATCACAGGAATGAAAATTACCGAATCAGGCTAAACCTGCAACTTAAATAGTGATTATATGTCTTCGCGCATGCAGGTCCACGCATCGGAGATCAAATATGGCCGCCGAACATTAACAGAATTCTCGTGTAATTTAATTTCAACGGTTTCTGCAATTAATAGTCGCGTATAATTACATTGAACGTTAAGTATTTTGGCCTCGTTAAATAAAAAAGTATGTTTTTCGTTAATGGCATGAAAGGCTAATTCTGACGCTGCTGAACGAGAAGCACGAACTGAGGCTTCGTGTTGATTTACACGAATATTAAGAGAAAACCGCGTCGAACCCTGGTAAGACGAGTCGCAATCACCGCAAGAAATGTTGTATACTAGATCATTAATTTGTGTTGCGAACGCGGAAAGAACTGAGCGATTGTTCAGTATAGTGTGTAACTTCCGTATAGGCCTAGCTATAATTTTAAATTCGGTATCTTTAAAGAATCTGTTAAGCTGTTTGTGCCACTGTTCAACATATGGGACAGAAATAAAGTATTTTTTGATATTACTATTGTTGATTGGTGTAGTATTTTTTATCCTATCCTTAGCTTGTACCCTAATTCGATTTATTGTGTTAATGGGATAACCCCTGTTCAAGAATCTGCTAGTTAATATTTGTATTTCTGAGTCCAAAGCAGAATCCGTCGTTGAATATTTATAGGCATTTAGAAATTGATTAAAGATAATCGATCTTTTGTACAAGGGTTATCCCATTAACACAATAAATCGAATTAGGGTACAAGCTAAGGATAGGATAAAAAATACTACACCAATCAACAATAGTAATATCAAAAAATACTTTATTTCTGTCCCATATGTTGAACAGTGGCACAAACAGCTTAACAGATTCTTTAAAGATACCGAATTTAAAATTATAGCTAGGCCTATACGGAAGTTACACACTATACTGAACAATCGCTCTGTTCATTCCACGTTCGCAACACAAATTAATGATCTAGTATACAACATTTCTTGCGGTGATTGCGACTCGTCTTACCAGGGTTCGACGCGGTTTTCTCTTAATATTCGTGTAAATCAACACGAAGCCTCAGTTCGTGCTTCTCGTTCAGCAGCGTCAGAATTAGCCTTTCATGCCATTAACGAAAAACATACTTTTTTATTTAACGAGGCCAAAATACTTAACGTTCAACGTAATTATACGCGACTATTAATTGCAGAAACCGTTGAAATTAAATTACACGAGAATTCTGTTAATCTTCGGCAGCCATATTTGATCTCCGATGCGTGGACCTTTACGCGCATGCGCGAAGACATATAATCACTATTTAAGTTGCAGGTTTAGCCTGATTCGGTAATTTCCATTCCTGTGATCACGACAGTCGGTCAAAAAGCATTGTCAGCTTCAGGAAGGAAAATCGTTTTGAATATTTTCGTTAGATTCTTTTAATTGCGTTAATTTGAATTTTAATTGTTTTGAATTGATTTTGAATTGTGTTAAATTGATTATTTAATTATTTATATTTTACTTTAATTATTTATATTTTACTTTAATGTACCGGTAAGTTGTCGATTTTTTCGTTTTAATTTCTGGAGGGTATCATACGGAAGTGTTCCACGTACTATATTGAGGTAAACTCCTCTTATTAATTTACTAATATTATTATCAACGTAGAACATATTGAGTATTACAGCTCTGATTCATACTATTTATCTTTTTCTAAAAACTTCTATTACATCAAGTATTTCTCTATTCTTTATTGAATTTCTGTAATATAGAACATCTGGTATTCTATAATTTCTTCTAAATTACTTCAAATATCTCTACCTACTATAATACCAGGAATCCCTACTATAGGGATGGGCAATTACACTCCTGGTAAATTCGAACGAAGTATCTATACAATATGCTTTTGCTTTCTGACTAAATTTTTATACTTCGAAATCTATTAGAGAAATCCAATGGAAATTGAGGCCTATTGCTATCCTTATTCTTCCTGCTATTCGATTTAATTTGGCAATAACCATTCCTTTTCACTACATAAATAATTTTCAATAATAAAAGTTATTAGTTGGCACTCACTCTCATTATTTTTGATTCACTGCTATCTGTCGGGCTAGCAGTTATTCTGCCACTTTTCTGCTAAATTTAACATAGATTGCATCTATAACAGAGTACTGGAATTTATAATTTCAGAATATTTGAACCTAGACAAACTGACAAATGGCAAACAGAAATAGATAGCCTTAGCCAATTATTGATAGGATGTATTGAGCGGAGCTAGCCCTCATTAACGTTCCATTCAATGTATCCTTTTATCAGCAATTTGATTCATCATTTTATATTATTTTATTGTATTGTATTGTATTTTATTATAGGGTATAACAATGAAGTCCAACTTAGGTTACCTAAATACTTGGTCTTATGGCTCTATAGGTATATTTTTACTCTGAATACCTATATTCCATTAGTCATGATTCTCTTGGTATTCAGGTTCAATAAATACTGTAATATATACATATATATATATATAACTATTCATGGTAACAACAAATTCCATCATTTCAGTCTAGAAGTTTTGTAGTCCCCCTTCTAGTGCAGCTTAACGTCTACTTTGACTTCTGTTTGAAATAGAAGACTACTCTTGAAATAATTTTTTACTTTTTATCCTGTCTCCAACTCGCCCCATTGCCGTACGAGCAATCAAAAACAGCTTCCTTTGAATACATTTAATGTTGGTGAAAATAACCAACTAATCAAAAATAAAATCACAGGAAATGATCAATAATGGACCATGCATTTTGCTTGGTCCGTTGTTAAAATAAATTCAGAGTTTCTTTAATGTAAACCTTGGCCTTGAAATTAACTTTCCCGATTACATTATTCAACTGTTATATAAATTTTAATATTAGTATTAGCCATATGGTTCAAGGAAGCTTAAGGCTTATGCTGCATCAGCAAAAATAAAAAAATAACTGAAAATTTCATCCTTGTTTATTTTACTTTTGTCTCTCAGAGCCTTAAACACCTCAATCAAATCTCCTCTAAGGTGCCTAGTTTTCAAGTCTTGCAATATTCGAAGTCTTTCCTAATATAGGATGCCATTTTTCCGATCTCACCAGGAGAGTTACCTGTCTTTGGACCCTTTCAAGAAACTCGATGTCTTTTTTAGGTGCAGTCTTCACACTTGAACACAGTATTCCAACTGTGGTCTAACAATGGGCTTATATAACGCGATTATGACTTCCTTATTTCTACTAGGAAATGTCTGATAAATTATCGATAGGACACTATGGGCCTTCCTTGCAAACTGCCTACAACATTCAGAAAACTTCATGTCTGACCGTATTGTAATTCCCAAATCCCTTTCTTCTGACTTTAATTCAACTCCACTAAATGTATAAGTTATTTTGAGGGTTCTGTTCCCCAGGTGTAAGACCTTGCATTTTGCTGAATTAAAACATAGTTGCCACTTTTCTGACCATCCTCAGAGCCTATCTAGATCACTCTGAAGAAGCACTGCTTGGTGGTGATCATTAACTACTCTACTGATATTTACATCATCTGCAAATTTAGACATCACGCTCTCTATCCCTTCATCGATGTTATTTAAGAAAATCAAAATCAACAGTGGTCCCAATACTGATCCTTGGGAACTCCACTTCTTACATTAACCCAATCTGAAAAATAACCATTCATCACAACCCCTCTGCCTCCTGCTCTGAAGCCATCTTACTATCCATCTAAGGATTTTCCCTGATATTCCAACTTGTTCCAGCTTATAAAGTAACAGCCATGTGGAACTGAGTCAAATGCTTTGCTGAAATCCAAATAAACAATGTCAATATTCAGCTCATGAGTGACCCTGTCAAAATAGCTAACCAGATTTATTAAACATGATTTTCCCTTTACAAAACCATGCTGTGTATCCTTCAGAATTGCATTTCTATCTAAATGATTCCAGTGATGCTCTTATAATTAGCCTTAATGGTTCAATGCACTCACTTTCTGTCTCCCTTAAAATTATAGGCTATATGCCATCAACCCCAGTAGCCTTGCTCGCCTGCAGGCCTGAAAGTTTTTCATTAAATATTCATGTTAAATTTCAATATCATTAATTTCATATTTTTCAACTTCATTCCCATAATTTTCCACTGACATAAAGGGTTTTTCTTCTGTATGTGTGGATGCAAAGTAACTGTTGATTTCATTTGCAACATCAGCTGGGGTATCTAATATTATCCCACGTCCATTATATATAAGGTCCAATCTGATTTGTCGTTCTCTTCTTTGCTAGCAATTTCTCATAATCTGCCTTTGCAAACCTAACCTTTTCTGTGGCACTATTACTGATCAATTTGTAGCTGTTATAGGCTTCAGTACTTTTTATTGCTGTGTATCTTTTGGTCATTAGCTAACTATAAATTTAATTCTAACAGTCGGTGGAACTTAATTTTTACACTTTGGTGCATTAATATGGAAGTCATATATAACATGACAAGGACATGTAAGTGCTTGTGATCCTTTTTTAATATTTTTGCTATTTGCCACTAATTGAGGAATCAAGAAGTAAATCCAATCAAACACAATAGACTGTCTAAACAGCATATTTCACAAAATACTTCCAAAATTATTTTGATCAGTGGGTGCAGAAAATTAACAATGCAACATTTATCATTAAATAAAATTAACTTTTTGTAACAATCACCAATCTTTTTTTGATGAAATCTTACATGTCCATTCAATGCAGCACAACATTTTACCCACCACACAAACAGTTTGGCTATCTCTCTCATTGCTAAATACAAGGCAACTTTTGACAAACTGCCCAGGAGGAAACCTCACATTTATGAATAAAAGTTAATAATAATAAATAAAACCATTTAATTTTTTCTCTCAAGCCATTCAGGAACATTTGAATTGTTCTGGTTAGCATTAGCATTAGTAGAGGCATACGATGCAAGAAAGCAAGCTTATGCAGCATCAGCCAAAAAAAAAAAAAAACCACTTCCATTTCACCCCTCCATTCATTCGAAATACCTGTCCAGCTGAGCCTTAAATTTATTTAGGCTATCAACTTCCACAACAAGGGATGGAAGTCTGTTCCACCAACCAACTACCTGCTGGCTAAAGGCAAATTTCCACACATCTATCCTACATCTGTCTTTCCTCAATCTGAATTTATGCCCTCTCAGGTGATTATTCTGAGCAAGAGGAAGAATCCCATCGGTACTGAGCATGCTCAAACCATTCAAGGCTTTATACACCTCTATCAGATCACCTCGCCGGTGCCTAGTCTCCAGACACTGTAATTAACAAAACTTAAGACTTTCTTTGTAAGAGCAACCCTTTGTTCCATTCAATAATCTTGTTGCCCTTCTCTGTACTTGTTCCAGCAGCTCTACATCCTTCTTGGAATGAGGCCTCCAGACCTGTATACAGTACTCAAGGTGTGGCCTGACCATTGCCTTATACAAGGGATTAATCACCTCCTTATCCCTGCTAGAAAAATTCCTGTATATCATTGACAAGACACCATGAGCTACTCTTGCAGCCCATCTGCACTGCTCAGAGAATTTCATATCTGCTTGCACAATTACCCCCAGGTCCTTTTCATTCTCTACCACTGTCAGCGTAGTACCACAGAGTCGATACGTTGCTCTGGGGTTGCTGTTTCCCATATGTAGTACTTTACATTTGTTCAATGTTAAACTTCATTTTCCACCTCTCAGCCCATCTGCTCAACCTTTCCAGATCCTGTTGCAGCAGCATAGCATCAGTAGTGTCCTTAACAACCCTGCCAACCTTTGTATCATCTGCAAACTTGGACATTAAGCTTGATATACCATCATCAATATCATTTATAAATACAGAAAACAATAATGGACCCAACACTGAACCCTGAGGGACTCCACTAATAACATTGGTCCACGATGAATAGTGTCCATTGATTACAACTCTGTCTTCTCCCCCTCAACCATCCCTTTATCCATAGCAGCAATTTGCCTCCAATGCCACACTGCTCCAATTTGTGCAGCAGTCTTCCATGTGCAACAGTATCAAAAGCCTTTCTAAGATCCAAATATATAATATCAAAGTTATTCCCTGCATCCAGTTGTTTTGTGACTGCATCATAGTATCCAATCAAATTGGTCAAGCAAGACTTTCCCTTAACAAAACCATGCTGTGTCCGAGCTATAACTGAAGTTTTGTCTAGATGATCCTGCAGTGCTTCTTTAACCAGTGCCTCCATTAATTTTCCTGGAACAGAAGTTAAACTCACAGGTCTATAATTACTTGTGTCAGCCTTTGATCCCCCTTTGTGAATTGGGGTCACATTTGCACATCTCCAGTCTATGGGTACCTCCCCTGAGTCCAAAGAAGCTCTCATAATTACGGCTAAGGGACTGCTTACTTCCTTTGCTGCATCCTTTAATATAACTGGATAGATCCCATCCACCCCAGGTACCTTTTTTATGTTTATTCTCAACAATTTCTCCTCCACTTTCCTCTCAGTTATTACAAAATCATCTAGCTCACTGCCAGAGTTTAATTCACCTCTGGTGTTCCCCTTCCTGAATAACTCTTCATGTATGAATGTAGATGCAAAATACTCGTTTAGTTTAATAAATGCACTGATTTGGGGTGGCATAAAGAAATGAAAAACAACTGTATTATGTGTGAAGAACACTATGAAATCATGTTTTTCACAGCTTATGCAAGCATTTCACAAATGCAAGCATTCTTAAGAATACAGAACTTATGAAGGCAATTTGAAATATAGGAAAAACACTTACCATCTAAATTCTTTAATGTAATTATGGTGTCTAAGTCAACATTCAATAAATTGCCTAGTTTTTCTACCAGTGCAGGGTTATTAGTTGGGTATACTGCAACATGATCTCCAGTCTCATACCTACACAAAACAAAAAAAATGTGCTAAATCAAACTTTTTATTTTTAGTAGGAAATACCTTAGTTGCATGAAACTAATATATTTACTAATTAAAATTATTAACTAGAAGATGAAATTTGATCTGATTACTCATATGAAAAGAAAGAACAAAGTGGCAGTGGGATAAATATGTATAATATATAGAATTTTAGCCCAAATTATAGATGTACTGAGAGAGGTCTTCAGTTGTTGTAATGCAAATATATAAATACAGTTTTGGACAATTTTGTAGAGATAATACAAACTTTCAAAATTTCTTATAGACAATATCTGTCACAAATGTGCATATATATGTACATTTGTGACAGATAAAAGTAACTAATTAAGATCAGGAGATCAATCTTTAAAAATAAAACTTTTTATTTTCATTTACACTGCATGGAAAAATTTCATGTCTGACTGAATTGTAGCACTCCCCCCCCCCAAGTCCTTTTCATCCTGAACCAATTTTAATGTCCCCCACCCCAGCTTGTAACTAGTGGACTTCTGTTCCTCAGGTACAAAATCTTACATTTAGAAGCATTAAACTGCAGTTGCCATTTATTTGTGCAACCGATCTTAGTCATTCTGAAGCAAAATGGCCTGATTCTGGTCATCAATCATCCTTCCTACTTTTAAATCATCGGTGAATTTGACAACTTACTCTGCGCTCATTAGTCATTATGGAAGATAAGAAATATAAGTGGTCCCAATACTGATCCCTGTGGAACTTCACTTGGTACACTAAGAGGAAGTATATGCCATTTTGAGGTTTCAAAGAGTACTAGATTTAAATTTAAAAAAAAAAAAAAAACCTTTTCAAAGAAGCAGACTCAAGAGTGAGTACATTCAGTTCAACAATATGTTTGAAAGGTAGGTCAAGTGAAAATCATTGATAGTCTGAAGTGCTGTACTAAACAGAGATTGTAGATATCATTGGGCAAACTAACTATAGAGCAGCATCTGCTCAAAAGGAATGGGATTCCTACATCTTCCTTGATGGGTGGGTTATGGATGGAGTCAAAGAGAACCCAAAGAAAGGGCTAAAAATTAAATTTCCAACTAAGCAACAACCATCAGTCTGGAGACTATAACTGCTAAAATTTTGATCTAAATTGTAAAAATGTCAAGGTAGGAATCTATGCGTGTGCGTGCTCTAAGATACTATCCAATCCTAAGCTGTCGCCTGAAAGTTAACTATCCTGGGTCCAGGAATGAGGGTTGTAGTTGCATGTATCACATTTGCTACGTTAAGGATTGGCATGTGAGAATGCAGAGACTGACAGTGTACTGGCTGCTGCTTCTCGATCTTGCTAAGGTAAAATGAGGGAATTGTTTCTAAGCTGAAACCTGGTCTTGAGTGGAGGCTATGAGGGAGCCTGGATTTCAGCTACAACAAATCAGAATTAGTTATTGTGTCTATAAGCATTAATCTCCACTTGATTAACTTTGATGTGCTGACTAACTGATTAATGACTAAATCAGGCAGAAGTAGATAATGATTCCTTGAAATCTCTTCTCTATTGCTGGTTAACTGTGCAAGTACAGTCAGTCCTCTTATAACACATGTTTACACTACACGATTTATAAATAGGGGAACAACATCGCATATAACAGGAACCGAATTCGCTTACGCACAATTCGCCTTTGTGTTTACAAGAAATGGCAGTCGAACGCGGAATCACCCCAACTGAACGCAACACGATAGCAATGAAGAGAAGATTCTAAAAATGTATTTTATGTTTTTTATATCAGTGTAGGGGAAACACATTTCACCATAATAACGTAAAAACCCCACGATTCCAGCTATCGGTATTATCGCAAATGCAATTAGATAGAGTTTACCACCCGTTTATAACAGATTCCACTAGCAGAAACACAACTAGAAATTGTTTTTATTGTTTTATGGTAGTAACCCCCAGAAATGTGCTTTAGTAAAATGTGAGCTAGTAAGGTGTTAATGGTGTGTCTCTGCCTTTATGGTGTTGTTTATTCAGTTGCTACATGTGCACAGCTTTGTTTATGTGTATCAAGCATGCCTCCTCATTTTATAATTGTGCTTTATTCCCTAAAAATGAGTAAAATACTTAAAAGGTGTGACAAGGAAGCATCCTGGTGAAGATACTACAGGTTCAGAGAGAAAAAGAAAAGCAAAATTGATAGACAGAGGCGGACTGGGTCAGAAATTCTTGCCCGGGAAAATTTGTAGCGGCCTCATACTAATGTTTATGGCCAAAATCACACTTCTGGCCTCCGGGCCTACCGGGGTTTCCCCAGTAAGGCTTATGGCCAGTCCACCTCTATTAGAGAAAAAATATGAAATTGTGAAACACTTTGAGCGAAATGAAAGAACACGTGATATTGCACGTGCTACAGGCCTAAATGAGGCAACGCCGAGAATTAGAAGAATGTAGAGAAAATAAAAACAACTTTCATAGCAGGAACAACTCAAAGTGTAATAAAATCAATTAGATCAAGACACAAAGAATTGGAAGAGATGGAATGGCTGTCATCTGTTTGGCTAGAAAATCAAACAAAGAACAAGTTTGCTTACGATAGAAGCAAAAGCATTAGCGCAATATTTTATTACTTAATAGTCGTAATAAAATACTTATATATTTTATTACGATTATTTATTGTGTTTGGTAATGATTTGGTTACAAATGTGTGTTCTATCTTGGGTGGTCGGCACCTAACCCTATTTTTCCCATAGGGCCTGTTATTTATATTGCACGATTTTGCAATGCACGAGGGTTTCTAGGAACACAACTATCATGCTATATGAGGACTGACTGTACAGGCATGCACCATGTAAAATTTGAAGTCTTTGTTCGTGTTCCAGAAGGTTCAGATCTGTCATAAATCATGCCATGTTTCAAGTCTTCCCTATGTTCTTTTAAACATAAGTATTCGAAAACAGGCACTGAGCTTCGGGTTGCATATCTTACAATTTTCTAGCAATGACCGACTGAGTTAAAATAAATTTATTGAAATAATTAAATAATATATACATAACAGGCATTTGAAACACATGCAGGGATGAACTGGGAGAGTTTTATTTATTTTTTTTTCTTTTGCTGATGCGACATAAGCTTGCTTTCTTGCATCATATGCCTCTACTAATGCTAATAATAAAATACTAAAACAGAGATAAAATAAAATAAAAGCATTAAAATACAATATGATAAAAATGCTAAAATACACAGTAGTTTTCGAGACAGAGTGCCTCTTCATCAGCTTAGTCAGTGAAGGGTGTACTCCAGTTTATACTGTTTGTTACAATAGCAAAAGTCAGCTGAGCATGATCATGCATCACAAGTCTGGTGTCGGTAGAACAGAAATATGTACACATAATGATCATCGGCACTCATCATAGCCATGAACGCTGGCAGTAATCACATAAATAGTTGACAATTTCAATATCCCAACAGGGATCAAGATTGTGTTGCTCAACCCAATAATGCTTGGCGACTGTGGAGCATTCAAAATTAGTGGTTTTAAGAGCCACTTCATGCTCAGACACCTGATCTTTCAATCTTCTGCTGAATTCACCTACATAACACCTCCCATGATCCGGATAAGTAATGTGGTATACGGAACCACTACAGGAGGAACAGGTGTTTTCACCTTAGAAATAGACTGTAATTTCCTCCCAGGAGGTTGCACACATCGTACATGGTGGAGACGCAAAATCCTAACAAGACATTCTGATACGCTTTGACAATAGGGGACATGGCAGTACAGATCAATTCATTGAAGCAAGGAGGGTTAGACTGCACAACAAATTTGTGAGCCTTAAAAATTAAATTAAATCTTAAAAATTGTGATTTTTAAGAATGGTGTTCAGGCTATGGTAGAATATCCTTTTATAAAAACTGATAAATTGAAATTTTGTTGTTGAAGTATCAAATTAAAATCTTTAAATTTAGTTTTTGAATAACCTTATCTGTTAAGTGCATTTTTCTGTATTATACATATAATTTTCTATATGTTAATATAAAAACTATATACATACAGTAGACTCTCGATTTTCTGGGATAGATGGTAAAAAACAAATTCCAGATAATAAATTTCCCATTTAATCCAAAAATACAAAAGTCCCCGACATACAACGTTCCAGGACTTATTACTTCATCTAGTTTTAAGTAACTCGGGAATGACTAATAACATATTGCTACTATATTATTATTGACAAATCTGAATTCTGCACGATCTTGTTAATGTTTGGCCCATTTTCATACATCCTTATTAGTTTAATTTTCTGATCCAAATCGATGGCTTTCCTTTTGTTGGTAGATTTAATAGTACCACTGTCACTTATTCTCTTAGTCGGCACCATGATAATGGTCAAAATGAAATTTTCTGAAAAGAACTTCACAGGGTTAAGCAATTTGCACCTTCTGGGTTACAGGTGCTTTTCTGTTTGTGCATCTAATTATAAACGAGTAGTAAACTCGATCTTATTGCATTTGCAATAATACCGATAGCTGAAATTGTTTGGGTTTTTACATTATTATATGGTGAAGTGTGTCCCCCCTTCACTGAAATCTTCAGTCATATAAAATAAAAAAAAAATCCCATAAATTGTAAGAATCTTCTCTTCTTTCCTATTTTTTTGCTTGTTACTCCATATCACACTTGTGCAATTTGTGCATGCCGTGATCGTCGTTATTGATTGCTTATTTTATTTATTATTTTTGTTTGTTTTAAATTTTACAATCCTAAAAAAAAAAATGAGAAAAAAAAATTTGAGTGAAAAAAAAAATGTATGTAAATCCGTAGTTGCGTAAGGGACTTACTGTATCGGAAAATGTTCAGCAACCTACATAAAAAATATGGCAATAGATAAAAAAAACTTACCACGCACTACTCGTGTGTCCAATACGATGCTTCCCTTTATTTTTTGCGATGTCGATTTTAAATCTAATAGCTTCCCTTTATTTTTTACAATGTTGCGTATGGTTTTGGTCACCGACATTATAATGGTTCCTTACAGATTTAACAGATGCACTGTTTTCAAACTTCTGAATAATTTCAAGTTTTTGTTTAACTGAAAACGTAACTCTTTTGCGTTTACCCATCATTTTCGCAATTTCTAAACAAACAAAAAAAAAATTTTACTATAAAAAAAATTCTGACATCCATGACATAAATAACGAAACAAAATTTCCTTTTGCGCTGCAACGGAATGCAACAAAATCGAAGCGACGCACTAAAACAAGTTAAACTAAACATTCGGTCTCCTTTTCCCTCCCCTTTTTTTTGAGCAGTGGGTGTGAAAACAGCGATTATTGCATGATAATAGGTACACTAATCTCCCAATGATGACTTATAATACCACTTGTCGCTTATTTACAACTTGCAAAATATCTGTTTATACCTATTCTAGTTATTACTTTAATTTCAATTTGGAGTCTTGAAGTGTCCCGGTTAATCAAGAGTATGCTGTATATATAAAAAAAAGATTTAATTAACCAACCGGTATTGGCAACAATTCGAGTCAGAATAACATGGAAACATGTTTTTAGTTGATATTTTCTTTACAAGTGATATGAACAAAAAACCCCAGAGAAATTAATTATTGCAATGTTATATACACCATGAATAAAAATATTTTAATAATCACAAACATTATATCACATTCTTGTTCAAAGTGAAAAGAAAGATTATGAATGTGCCTTTCTGGATTAAAGAAGTCTCTTATGCAAGTTTAATGTTCTGAAAGCCTATATCCCCCACACACCCATTTGATTCCTACTTGAACTTTATTATTGAAATGCCCACTCCATAATTTTCTGTATATTTATCCCATTGTCTTCTTTAATGCAACGTGGACATCTCTTGAGAGAAAAGGCTCCTTTTATTTTTTAAAAATCTTCCCACCAGGTGAGAGGAGTATTATAAATCCTAAATACAATTGTTAATTATATCTAGCAGTCACAGGCTTTTACCACAGTCCACTCAGAGCATGTGGTACTGCACTTTTACTCCTGACCAACTTTGCTACATCACTATGTATGGATGCAGCCCTCTGTTTGCAATGCTAATTCTGATTTTTTGCTGTTCTCTTTAACATGTGTTGTTGTTCTTCTATGAACGTTTTACACCTTTCCAATACCTGTGGAGCAACATTTGCATGATACATCTATCTGTAAATTTTTTATGACTAGTCACATCACTTTGTGACTGCACTATATCTATCAGTTAATGTGTTCTTCCAATAGATAATGAAGCACATAACAGAGCCAGAATCTCACATTTATCTAGAACAGGAGTGGGCAACTTTTTTCGTCAGCGGGCCGAATGAAATTTTCGTATCATGATGCGGGCCGAATGAAATTTTCGCATCATGATGCGGGCCGGAATAGATTGAACGATTTAATAAAAAAAATCAGAACCTAAAAAATGTTATATTACTTGAATTACCAAATTATTAATGTATTTTTAAAAAAAATATCTGAATGTCCAATTATCATTGAAAATGCGGCATTCGGCATCAATTTTTCTTTTTTTTTTTTAATTGGCTCATTTTATGGGCTATAAATTATATTAAATTAAAAATTGTAATAATTAGAAAAGGCATAAAACATCTCGCACCAATATTATTTTTTTAAATAAGAAGTCAAACCCAAAGGAACTTCGTTTGATTGATGCTACAATAATAATTAGGAAATAACTCTTTGACGCTGCGTAGAATCACTTGGTTACTGTTGTACTGGCCGCGATTCCCGATTGAACCGAATTAAGCCGAACGTTTACGGCGAGTGTAGTCAGGTATGGATTTTCTATATTTATGCATTTACCGAGGGGGCCGGATTCAACATCGCCGCGGGCCGGATGTGGCCCACCCCTGATCTAGAACCTGAGGTGGATAACCACAATTTGAAAGCTCTGCCCAAATTTTGGAAATCTCCAATTGCCTGTCACCAATCAAACTAGAGTGAGTCCAAGCACGGGAGAATAAAGTGCGAGCAGTACTACGCAAATGACCAGGGACGTGCGCAGACCCATAATTGGTAAATTGGCCTGCACACATTGGCTTTCTAAAAACGGAAGTTACAAAACGCAAACCCACACGTTGGACTAAAACATCCAAAAAAGGAAGAGTATTATCAATCTCTAGTTCAATTGTAAACTAAATGACAGGTGACAGGGAATTGAGATATCACAGCAGTTGAGTTTCTGATCCCTGAGGGATAATGGCAAAGATATCATTAACATAACGACACCAGAGAGTGATAGGAACAGGTAAGTTCAAGAAAATCTGACTCTCAAGTTCTTCCATGGTCATATTGGCCATGATAGGACTAACAGGGGCACCCATAGCTGTGCCCTGTATTTGGCGAAACAGAATCATTGAATAGGATTCCCCCCCCCCCAACACAGATTGAGGGCAGTACAAATATCATCTGTAGCGTTAAACACAGATTGAGGGCGAGGTTCTGTCTCCCAATGTGGCATCCCTGCTCAAAAGACATTTCACACAGGCAATAGCCTGTTGTTCAGGAACAGAAAAACCACATCAAAGGAGAGCATAACCTTGCTCTCAGAAACAGTAAAATCATTAATAATACGCAAAAAATGCATACTACTGGAAACAATGTAAACAGTTTTCCCAACAAGGGGTGCTAATAACTTGGCAACGTATTTAGAAAGTTCATGTGTAGGTGTATTACAACAAGGAACAATGGGTCACAAAGGAATATCAGATTTATGGATCTTTGGAAGCCCATAAAACTGTAGGAGTTGACAACTTGTCACATGAAGCTTCCAGTGAATGTTCCTGGTAATCTTGTTAGCTAAAAACAAAGAATGCACAAGTTTATTGGCACTTCCGTAGCCAGGTGGGCAGGAGCAGCGGTGCGTACACATGCTTCTTGATTAGACCGGGGTTCGAGCCCGTAACCACCGTATATCCCCGGAGCAATATGGCCTTAGTTGCTAATGCTCCTAAAAACCAAATAACAAACAACAAAACAACAAGTTTATTAACTTTAGATTCCAACTTCTCCAACACTTTCACAGGAGAGTCTTGCACAGTTTCATAAACCTCCCAATCTTGTAACAGAACGAGGGCTTTAAGAATATATTCGGACTTGTCCAGGACAACAGTGAGCCATCCCTTATCTGGAGGCAAGACTACAATAGTGTTGTCTTTGCACAAAAAAGAAAGAACTTCCTGTTGACATCCGGATGTGTTTCAACACCCATAGCCAAATATGTGATGCATATCGTGCACGTCAGCAGAATAAATTTAACATTTTATTATGAGAAGCATATACTGCTAGGAACACACATGAGAGATAACTGGCAGTTTGTTTTGAATTTGAGTAGCAAACAATTATCTAAGAAGCAGAGTGATCTCTTAGCCCACACAGCATGAAGTTTGCAGTCCTGCCTTGTAAACCTCCCATCACACATATGGCTATTGGGTGTTGAAGCATCTCTCTCGACAAGCTACCCAAAGAGACTGCTAGCTTAATTCGCTTTAAAACAGCTTCTATTTTGCAACACATCTGGCCTATCACTAACAACCTCAGACAATGTCAATGGGAAGCTCTTTCTTCTTTGTGCAAAGATGACACTATTGTAGTCTTGCCTGCAGATAAGGGACAGTGCACTGTTCTCCTGGACAAGTCCGAATATATTCGTAAAGCCCTTGCTCTATTGCAAGATTGGAAGATTGTTTTAGTATTTTATGTATATATTATTTATTTATTTCAACAAATTTATTTTAACTCAGTTAGTCGGTCATCGCTAGAAAATTGTATAATAGTCATAAGTATTATGCCTATACAAGTTGAATGTTTACAGGAAGATTTGCATGTTATGTGGGCTGAAAACCCTACCCCCCCCCCTCCCTCAGCTAAAGATTTGCTAATACAGCCTCAAGTGAAGCGGCCTTTAGAAATTCCTCCAGCCACTGACAGAACACAAACCAGACCTTTCTAATGGAATGACAAGTGGTGAAACTACTTATACTATCACAGGGGATAGTCATAAATTGCTTTACGACTCTGCCCATGTAGATCTCATTATATTGGCACATTGTGCTATAACTTGGGGATTTATGTTAATGGACACACCAGGTCAGCTTGGGATGCTTGACTCAATGCTTTAACTTTCTGGTGTTAATGAAATTATACTATAGCAGTTTGATATTCTGGATATATAGTCATTTGTATCAGCTATGTGCGAAAAATCATAACGTGAATGAATATAGCGTGGAACGTTAGAAAAAAAAATGTAGACGGATGGAAAAACCTTGACTTTCGTTAAACTAACTGGGTATTCAGAGTCATAGTGAGGTATATTTGTGCCCTGGGCAAGTTCCTACAAGTTCAAGGCTCTCAAGACAATTACTCCATTTGCATACCCCCACCTTAGAATATATTCTAAGGACTTGTTCACCTAGTTCTACCTCTAAATTAGAGGCAGACCTAACTATGATTTACAGATGGATCTAGGTGACCCCTGCTGCAGATAATAGATATATCTACAATCGCAGAAAGTCTCTAGATGTGTGCCCTCTGTGCCAATTCATGTGACGTAAATCAATGTTTAAAAACTGCATAATTGAAGGAAAAAATGGCCTCCTGTCTTTCCAGCTGCACTTACTGTTAAAGGTATTAGGTGGGTCAGAAAACTGTCAGTTTGTGGAGGGGAGGGGAGGATACAGAGACAAACAGTTTAATGGCAGCCACAAGACAAAATTGATTCTTGCAGTGCTTCTATTTTGAAATTCAGCAGCCTGGGTAGCAAAAGAGCTGCAAGTAGGCAGATTTTCACAACATAAGAAATTATACAGGTTGTGTTAGATTTAAAAGCACAAAGAGGCACACAAACTTGCTAATATACATGAATGCTAGGAGCATAGTACAGGCAACTCTCGGTTTACGAACGTTGGCTATAACGAACGTCACAATTCATTCAACATTTCTTAAAGTCACTAATAGATAGAGTTCCTTATAAAAACGAAATGCCAAACATATAGTGAACATAATTGTAAGATTTAAATAAATAAATCTTTTAAAAAATTTATTTATTACAATAATTATCAGAAGATTATTATATGATAATTATACTGAACTGTTCTTGGTTGGTTAATAAAAATAATCTAGCCAGTAAAAAAAAAAAAAAAAAAAAAAAAAAAATGTTGGCTTACATAACATGCTGTGTAGAATGTTTTCTTGTGGGAAAGAAATCGGCGATTCCCCCTATTATAATATAATAGGATCATCACTTGCTTTGCCTGGATTATCTTTGACAGTCAACCGTTGGTTCACTTAGGGTCTGGGAAAGGGAAGCTTCCCCATCCCTTTCTCTTCCAGTCGCAAAGATACCTGAACCAGATAATAGTAGCACTGTGAACACACAACAAAAAATGTGCCCGACCGATCTTTCTTGATGGACTCTCATTTTGAGGAATTAATAACTGATGAAATAATTGAAATAGACACATCTAAATCCTGAAGTAACAGAAGAATCTGATATTCCACAGCCTCCCAGAACATTTACAAGGCAGAAAAATGGCTGCAGCTTTTAAATCAATTTCTGAGGGGTTGGCAATCTTTGAAGAAGATTGCAAATATGGAAAGAATTGCAAAAGTGAAGAGGTGTTTATGACTGCCTAGCATGCTACAGTGAGATTTTTGAAGGAAAAAAAAGAAACTAACTGTGCAATCTTCTATAAAAACATATTTTAAAAAAGTGGAAACCCAGCTGTTTCTTCATTATCAGAAGCCCTTCCATCTACCTCATCTGCACCTAGTGTCACTTATGTGGAAAATATTGAACCCTGATAAAGATATTGATGAGTAAAAGTTGAATATATATGTATGTACAGCACATATATTTTGTTAATACTCCTTTTCTTTATTTCTATTTTGTAACTATGTTTTTAATTAAAATTAACAAATACAATATCTTATTTTTTTATTCTTTTCTTATTTTACACATCACATATGATAAGCCATAACGCATACATACATTATAATAAAACGTATTGTATAAACCATTCAATGTTTTAGTACATGGTTTTAATGCTTTAAAATGGCTGCTAACGTACACGACACATATCATAAAAGCCCAGGAATGCAAGATACACAACAAACAAAATGTATAATGAACAACATCTTAGAATGGAAGTCGTTTGTAAATCAAGAGTTTCCTGTAAATAAGTTTGAAGTATTGGTTAAGTTATCAAATGCAGACACAGTAATTTTAGAAACATGGTCCTACTCTGACACAGGGATTGCAGAATTTGTGTATGGTGAATACAATGTGTACAGAAAAGGACAGACAGAACAGGAGGGAAGAGTCATGCTCTTGGTTAAGAAGCACAGAGAACCTAAGGCAGTGCTCCCAGTTGACATGAGTTGCCAGTGTAGTGTTGCGTCAGTTTGATGTGACATCAGCATTTGGAAAATAAAAATGATTGCAGAACTATGTTATAAGTTAAATGACTGTGGTGAGTATGAAGTACAACTTTATAGATAAAGTGTGGGCCAGTAAACCAGAATCTTATAATGGGGATTTTAACTTACCAGATATTAACTGAACCTGTGGAGTTGCCATTCACACAATAACAGAACTTTTCTGAATTTACTGGATGACTGTCTTCTACACCAGCATGTTAGAGAATTAATAAGAGAAAGCAATACTCTTGATTTGATTATTAGCAGTGGCAGCATTGTAGCGGAATGGTTTGGGATTATTTTAAAGATATAACTATTGTTAAGGGTTAAGAGAAAGGATATTGCTTCAAAAAAGATGATTACAATTGTCTTACACTTTTAAATTATTTTCAGTTGGACCCACTGATGCTATTAACAAGTGCAAGTGGAATATGTTTTTAGTGAAGTAATCATTGAAGCTACTAAACTTTTCTGTACTTTTATCAAAAGGTAAAGACAAGAGTGGTGGAAAATTTTGAAAAAAGCACACACCTGTCCATCCCAGGACAAGTCTACCTTCGCAAGAAGAAGGTATTACTTCTGAAGTATGGCCAAATTAGTTCCATGCATCTGACATAATAAATGAACAATGGATGTTAATAGAACTTTCATGCATTTCCATACGTAACATTTCAGAAATTAACAGTTCACATTAGCTTGGCTGGTAACCCAATAATGAAACCTGATCAAATTTAAAAACATTCTGCAGCTTCTGGCTTGGTCCAGAATGTTTCTAGATTTGATCAAAATGACTAGCCTTATGGAATTCTTATGGTTACTAGTTCATATCAAGTGGGGTGTATCAGGTTGACCCATGGATATGAGGAGATACAACCTGAACTCTCCATATGGTATGCTGCACTATCTAGACATAATGGATTCCTCACGTAACATATCTGACTACATGGAAAGCAATTTCCCCAATTTTACTACAGGATGGAATACAATAGCTATTTTGTATTTCAAAAAAAGTAGCATTCAATTTTGAATATGATAAAAGATACAAACAGCAAGCAAACAGTGTATTTTTTCCAAGAAGGAGATCTTTCAATGTTTGGTACAAAAGAATACTTACTGAGAACATTATTTTTAATGCTATTAATTAATGATATCAGATATCCCTGGTTTATAAATCTATGAATAAAATTATTCATTTCTGTCTCTCTCTATCTCCTTGAAATATACCGAATTTAACTGCATTTACCATTTAATTGCATTAAAACTCTCAAAATGCAAATATAAACAGAGACTGACATTTTTTGAAAAATCTTGGTGTTTTGGTTTTTGCATATTAGTGAAGTTTAAGAAATTTAGAGAATTGGCTTTTTCCACTTCTAATGCATATTTAAAATACATGTATATTATACAAGGGGTATTCAATTATCTATCTAAGGTACTTCCCATAGTTATATTTTAATGATTCATGATTTAATATGTTCCTACATATCTCAACTTGAATCATACTAATTTTAATATTATTATGTTTTTAGGTTGTGCTGTTCTAACAGAGAGAAGGAAGACACCTGTATCAAATTATGGATTTGCTGAAATTGGAGCATCGTTCAGTCATCAAGTTTCTCACCAAAGAAGGAAATGGGCCAAAAGCCATTCATGAAAGGATGGTGGCTATGTATGGCAACAATGGACCTTCAGAGTACCAGGTGAAAAACAGTTCAAGTTGGTCAGAGAGTCCATCGAAGATGATCCACATCCAGGAAGGCCTGTGACAGTGACAACTCCAGAAATGTGCCAAGCCCTTGTGCTGAATGACAAATGTTTAAAGGCTCCAAAATCTCTAGGGAATATGACATATCTGAGGGAACAATTATAACCATCTTCCATGAACATTTAGGGATGACCTTAGTCATCCCTAAATGTTCAACTGTTGCTGCTGCTTTGAGAGAATGTAACTTTACAGAACTTACTCATCCACCTTATAGTCCGAATCTGGCCCCCAGTGACTGTTTCCTGTTTCAACACCTCAAGAAAAACATACATGGACGTCGCTTTGCTGATGACAATGAACTGAAGTCTGTTGTTTCTGCATTCTTTGATGAACAGGAAAAGAATTTTATTTGTCTAGTATTTTATCAGTGCAGAAGCAATTCAGCAATTGTGAGGAGAATTTAGAGCTTTATGGAAGGAATCCTGAAACTTTCATCTCCAGAATTGTTATGGGTGATTACACAGTTAATTCTGAGACCAAGCAAGAATCAATGCAATGGAAGCACAAGGGTTTCCCCACCAAAAAATTTTGGACACAACATTGATTATGGCCACCATTTTTTGGGATGCTGAAGGAATTTTGTACATTCACTACTTTGAACACAAGCAGACAGGCACTGGAAAGTCATATGCATCCCTACTATGCAACCTAAGGGATCTCATGTGCTGCTTTTTCATGACAATGCATCAGTGCTGTTGCTTTGAGAGAATGTGACTTTACAGAACTTACTCATCCACCTTAAAGTCCGGATCTGGCCCCAAGTGACTATTTCCTGTTTCAACACCTCAAGAAAAACTTATGTGGATGTCACTTTGCTGACGACAATGAACTGAAGTCTGCTGTTTCTGCATTCTTTGATGAACAGGACAAAAAATTTTATTTGTCTAGTATTTTATCATTGCCAACAAAATGGAACAAGTGTATTGAAGTTCAGAGGAGTTACATTGAAAAATAAAAATAGATGTTTGCCTCTTTTATCTCATTTCCTTCATAGGTAGGTAGATAATTTATTGAATTCCCCTCGTATCAAATGTCCAAAATCTGATTGACAACCTCTTCCATAGCAAATTAAATCATCTATATTTTGACTGTAATACAAAATATTATGCATACGGGATAATATTTAATTGCAGTTTAATAAAATTCTGAAATAACTTCACTTATATTTAACCTGAGGGTTAAACTGAGGATTTGTTTGGTGTACCTATGGGGTTTTTTGGTGTACCTTTGGTGTACCTAATGTTTGGTGTACCTATGGGGTACACCAAACAAATGTTTGGTGTACCCCATAGGTACACCAAACATTTACCTAATAAACCTTCACATGAAAATAATGTTTGTTTCGACTGTAATACTTATTAATGCTAAGATTTTAACTAGTAGAATCTCAGCACAAGGTTTAATAATAATAATAACGATGGGAGGTTTTCTTTTTATGTGATCCATGTTTCAAGTTTTTCCAGGTGAGAAATATCATGCAATAAATCATAAGTAGATTTCCTTTATTGGATGGGAGGGGGGGGGTAAAAGTAAAGTGGGTAATTACAGACCTCTAATCCTGATTTCTGAGTCAGAGAAAATAATATAGTCAACGGTTAAAAAAAAGTAACGTAAGTTTATCTTGATAGGAACACAGTTATACGACAATCAGAGTGTGAATTTGTTAAGGTGAAACCAAACTGATTAGCTACTATGAAGAAGACACAAAAGAACTTTGTCTTCAAATGTAAAAAATAATTTTGACATCATTTACTTAGATTTCAGTAGAGTTTTTATTACTGTTCTACATGAATGATTACTGTACAATAGCAGTGTGGTATTGGCAGCAAGTCACTGCTATGGATAATGGGCTGATTGAGTGGCAGGAGACAGCCAGTGGTTATTAAGGGCCACTAGTATTCATGGAGTAATGTTATAAGTAGGTTTTCAGGGTTTGGTTTAGGACTCACAACTGCTTTTAATATTTATTAAATGATACTGATGTTGGCATATCAAGTACAATAATGTCTAAGTCTGCTGATGATACAAAGGTGGCGAGAGTGACCAAAAACGGTAATCAGAGTGTACGCTACTTCAAGAAGATCTACATAAAACTAAGTGGATGGGCTGAAAAGTGGAAATTGAAGTTTCAAATGCAAGGTACTGCACAAAGCCAGCAGTAATTCCAAAACAACATGCTATTTGCTTGTGCTGCTCTATAATGACATACAGGCATTTTGGCAGCAACGACAAAGATGCAATTATCATGTTATATAAAATGATGTTTAGGCTGCATTTTGAATATTGCATAAAGTTTTGGACATCTCATTTTAGGAAGAATGGAGATTTACTGGAATGGGTGCAGAGAAAAGCAACAAAATTAGTGGGGGACATAAAAGGTTACTCTTGCCAAGAAAGGCTTGGGTTCTGTGAACCACAGAGTCTGAAAACTAGACACCTACAAGGAGACCTGGCTAAAGTGTTTAAGGCACTAAATGGGTTGAGCAAACTAAATCTAGTGGAATCTTTACACTTTTTTGGATATCCATAAATCCTTTTACCATTTAAATTTATGTCCCTTTAAACATACAAGGCAAACTTTTTTTCACTATTTTAATATTTTTCAGTTAGTTTCATTTCTTGTCTAATTGGTGTTGACAAGAATATTTATCATACATAAAAGGGGATATAAATTTAAATCTTAAAAGGATGGCTGCAAGAAAGATGTATGGAAATTTGCCTTCAGCCACAGAACAACTGAATAGCAAATGATTGCTGGAATAAACTTCCAATCAGTATTTGCAGTGCAAGTTTGAAATAAATGGTTTGGATATTTTTAGAGAACCAGACAAATTATGAAATTATGAGTAAATGAAACGCATAATTTATTTTATTTTTATGGCTGATGCTTGCCTGCACATTTTGTCACTACCAACAAGAATACATTGTGAATTTAAATTATGAAGGATGTGTGAATAGTATTTTATTTTACTTTCGGATCCTTTTCTGCCCTTTTATGAGAGAGTACAGGTAGGTAGTTCCCGCTTTACGAGTTCCCAGGTTTATGAGTCCCCCCTCCCGCTCCCAAATTTTGACATCATTGATGGGACAAATATCAACAAATACTTGATGAAATCAAGTATTTGTTGATACTTGAGTTCTATCAAGTATTAACAAAATGGAAAATATAAACATTAATTGCAAAAAATGAATGTTAAACATTCATAAATATTGCATTTCAAACCACATGCATAGCTATACAATACAGTGTACCCCGCTTTACGATATTAATAAGTTCCAGAGACACCACTGTATCGAGAAAATATCGTAATGTGAACCCAATAACACATTGTTTTTTGGTAATTCGTTCCATGACCTCGGAAGTTGAAAATTTCGCTATGTAACTCTCTAAGGGGTTGATTTTATAGTGTAAATTGTATTAGTTACCAATTCAAATCATTAAAATGCACTACAAACCAACGAGTGCCAAGCAATAATGAGTGATCAATGAGTGTGCATTTAGTCGATGATGATGATGAAGAATAAACATTCTTTAACATTTGTAAGTCATAAATAATTTCTCTATTATTATAAATTGCTTGATTCTACAGGCTACATTTTCATTTCTTTGGATAAATCAATCATTGTTTAAACATAAACTAATCAGCTAACTAATTTCATTGTTGATAACGTAAGCCCTATTTTTAACATTAGGTCTATGGGAAATAAATTCCCACTTTACAAGCGCATGCTAGGAACAACTTAACTCAAAGTCGGGAACTACCTGTATCTCTCATAGCAAGGAGAGCAGCTTTTCCAGAAGCCAAATAGCAAAAATATGTTTTTTCTAAGAAATTTTGCCAACTATAAAGTAACCTAATTATTAAATTGTTTCCAAAATCCAAGAACTTGAAATTATTTGATTGCCCTTTATCTCTGATAATCCTTTACCCTTGAGGGAACTGTATGTGGCCTCTGCCCAACTGGCTACATGCAATGCATGATAGGTTAGGATCCTTGAGTTCCATTAAGTCCAGATAGTGAGGAACATATGTAGTAGCAATGGATATAAACAATATTTTTCTCCTCCCACCACACAAACATACTTATCTAAAATGTCCTGTGGCTTGCCACATTTGTGGAGATCTACAGTGATACCTAATCTCTTTTACTGGAGGTGCTGAAGCAGAACCAAGTTCTATCTAATAAGGCCCTGATTGTACTTTATGGGTGTTGTCTTGTGCCATATTTGATATGTGTGTACTGCTCCCTCCCCAATGCACTGGCTTCCTATCAGCATCTGAATTCAACCTGTGGCCATCCCTACAAATCAACAACGTCAAGAAAATAGTTCTCCCAATTCTGTAATTTTATTGTTTTTAATTTTGCATATTTTAACTTTATATTTATCATTTTATATTTCACTCAACTACTGTTACTCACTGGCTTGCATATATTATTAGTGCAGTTATAATAAGTGATTATTTTACAAACCTCAACCTCCAATACCCATTTGAAGAATTACTTCACTGTCAACAAATGCACAATAAATGGGAGTTTAATATATAAGAAAGAACATATTCAATGTGTGATCCCTGTGCATCCAAGACCAAATTTGCAGACATCAATTGAGTTTTCCATAAATGTAGCCAGTGTTTCTTTTCAGAGAAACCTGCGATTTCCCCTTTCAATTCTTCAATGGTATGTGGATTATTCCCACAAACATTGTCCTTCTGGAAATGCACAGAAAATAACTGAGGCAGTTCAGATCCAGCAAGTATGATGGCCAAGACTATCCAATCCCAAATCATCCAGGATGCCAATTAGAGGTGATCTATTATTAAAATGTTCAATCAGGAAATGAACTACATTCATTATACGTGGTCATGCTCCACCTGGTTGGAAAAATGTTTCATCCATCTTTATGGACCTTTCCTGCAACCAAATCTCACTTTAAATTCAGTGACTATAAAAAAAAAAAACTGCCAGCTTGATAAACTATTCACACAATAAACGCATTTCTCACCAGTGGAGGGGTTTGTACCCCATTTGCCAACACAATACAGAATTTTCCCCATTAGGGTGCATCGATGATTTTTAAAGAACTGCCATGTCTTACGTGTTTTAGCGTACCACAAGCTCACCAATGCCATCCCACATAGGCAAAAATGGGCTGACATTCCAAACTGTTATCTTTTCTTGATGATCCTTCTTTATATATATCCTTTGAGGATATATATAAAGAAGATAATATTATCTTCTTTATATATATCCTCAAATCTGACCACTTTAGGGATCCAAATCAATAATCAACTGCTACTAGCAGAACAACTCAAGATTTTGGGTCTTGTAACATATGCCACAATGCTCTATCATTCTCAATCTCCAACAAAAAGTTTTAAAAACTTTCTTTCCCCTACCTTGCCCTGCCTATTCCCTTGACATCACATGTTTATCATCATCTTTTTCAACCACTCAGGAATTAGAGAAAAGCACTTCCACTCTAATCATAAAGTTAAAAAAGCAGTATATGAATAGTTCAGCAAACAACTGTCAGAGAATTTTTTTTTTCTGACAGTGTCCAAGCATTAGTTTCATGAAGAAAGAAAAGTGTTACAAGTACTGTAATATATGTCTTCCATCTCTGTTGACTGTGCTGAAAAATATAGTAAATTAAGGAACTTGCAGTAAGGACTGCAGCTCTGAATAGAGAATTATTTAATTTTTGGCTGTTTGCATTTGAACCACCTTGTAGACATACTCCTCTGTTATTTATGGGATTTAATATTTAATCTTTACCCAGCAGCTGCACCCATGTAAACAGTCATGCTGAAAAAAAAAAGGGAGACTTTTTTTTTTTTTTTTAATTCTGCTTGAAGTATACCAGTGTTTGATCTTTTATGCTATGCACAATCAAAAAAATTTTGAGGAAGCACAGCACGGTTTAACAAATTTTCTTGGCTTGCACACCTGTATTTTATCAATCAACAATATTTCATTTATGAAACTAATAGCACAAGCTGATTATTCCACTGAGTTCTGTAATTATATATGCTGCCTTAAAAGAGTTCTTGAGTTCAGAACACAGATTACTAATAAAGAAATGTTTTTAATAATTAAAATTATTCTCCAACAAAAAGTTTTAAAGACTTTCTTTGCCCTACCATTCATTCACTTCTCTTATTCATTCAAAGTATAGGGAGAGGGAATTTGTGTAAATACTGTTTGTTGCAATTTTAGTTCAACCTAAAGGTAACTTGAGTTTAATGGAGGATTGTGCCCCATTAGTCAAAAAGATTTAATTGCACCATATTATAGATTTTGCATACATTTAAGAAAAAAGATTTGTATTGATAAAGCTTGCATCAGTTGTAAAAAAGTTATTAATTCAAATCTACTCAGCCTGCTATTTTTAGCAGGCTGAGTAGACAACTTGCTTAGTGGAGCCTTCTGGTCTCCACTTCTGTCCATCCATAATTCTACTGCTGATAATTCCGCCAAAGATAAACCTGACTTATTAACATCCTACTTTTCCTGAAACAATAATCTTAGTAAATCACCTCTGACCATACCAAGCATATTCTATTCAATATTTCTTCTGGTTTTCTGTAATGAAGGTAATGAAAAAATCCATCAACCAACAACTCTTACACTACCTCAAAATCTTCCATTTGATCGTAAAAATGGGTTCTGTGTCATTCCATTGGTGACTTCTTGGCTTACTCATCTTTGGACAGAGTCAGTAGAAAGGGTTGGTGATATGTTGCCCTTGATATTTCTAAAGATTTTGTTCATGTCTGAAATAAATATCTTCTATACAAGCTTACATCTTATGGTTTGTTTTCTGTTTTTTTTTTTTTTTTTTTTTGCAACTTAGTTGCAAAAACAAGTTTTTGCAGTTTTCTCTCTCCGACTGCTCAATGCATGTTACAGTGGTTGTTTCTGTCTTTTAACTTCTCAACTAATGCTAATGATATGCTCCAATGTTCAGTTCTTTCTCCCACTCTTTCTGTCTTGTATATTAATGGCTCTCTCCACTGAATAAAAATTTGATTCACAGTTTTGCCAAAGAGAGCATACTACATTTCACCTTCCAGCCTGAGAACCTTACCTTACTTAAAAACAGTTTAAACTTCTCAAAATTTCACCCCAATCCCTTAAATGTAGATTCCTTCAATGGAGTGAAGAAAATTTAACTTCAATCCTTTTAAGACTCAGCCCCATTCTTACTTCTTGCAAAAAAAAAATGCTTCCTTGCATCAAAAAAAAAGAAAAAAAAAAAAACCCTAGATATTCTTTTTTGCATTTGGTGTTACTTTCCTTCTAAAAAGCAATTGACTGTACAAGTCTGAAATCTGTCTTACTGTGAATTCCCACAACTGGGGTGGTATCCCAAAACCTCTGTTAAGCTCAGACTATCCATTCCAAAAGAGGGGAGTCAAGTTAATTTATAACCCATCTCTTATAAACTCTCACCACTCACTATTGCACAGTCATTCAGTTTCTGCTGCATGCCTTTTCTATAAATATTTCCACGAGCACTGTTCTTTCAAATTCCCGCCTGTAATTCCATCTTTCTTCCAACCATATGCCTCAACAAGTTAACACCCATTCACTGTTTAATTCCAAACCCACAGAACTAAGTTTTCATCTTCACTTTCCCTTCTACCTTAGAAGGAAAAGAAGGTTGTTCTTTGGAACAATCTTCTTTCCCCTGTACTTACTGAAAATTACAATCCACAGAAATTCTAGTCCAATGTCAAAAAGTGTTTTAACACACTTAAAGAATAATGATAACTGTCCACAAGAAAAGTGTGTTCATGTGGATAAAGAACACAGGAGAACTGTCCATATATTGTGGTGAGTTCTCCTATTATTCTTACAGACTTCCCAATATATCCACAGAATTATAGGTTTTGACTCTTTGTGTTTCAGGTTACAACAATAATAGTAATAACAATAAAAGCCTTGCTTTAATTTTTCTCTGACTAGCATCAACAATGATCTATTTTTAAAATTCCATGGATGAATTCGGAACTGGATTTGGCCATTATAATTATGGATTGAATCTAGTGTTTTTCATTTCTGAATTTAGTAAAGAAAGCACAATACTTACAAATGTAAATATAAGTGCTGTCAAACAATATTTTATAAAAGATATATAATGACACTACATACAAATCTAAAATTACACAAGCATTCCATGGATCATTCCAATTATGGAAATTAAAAAAAATTATAAAGAAATTCTTTCTAAAAAAAATACACTTTTATCTAGCTTTCTCTTACCTTATTTTTGCCCCAGATATATCAAATTCAATGTGCATACATGATCTTTTTCCTTTATATAATTCTCTGTTCACCAACACTGTAGCTAAGTAAGGGTTCTTGGCATCATATGGACTAAAAAAATTATTACATTATTATATAGTATGCTAGGTATAAACAACTTCTCATTAAAAAATCATTTCAAACAGTCCTTAAGTCTTCATATTTTATTGAAAGAATCTTTTTTTTTATTAAAAGATATAACATCAAGCAATGCTTTCTATTACATATCCAAAAGGTTATAAATAAGCAAAACCTTATGATTTTATAAAGCTAACAGTACTAAACCTAAAGTTATAATGGTAATGTGAATTACTGATATAGATTGAATCTTGCTAACTACAGTACTTAATTTTTTTATAATGTTTTTTCTCTATTGAGGTGCCAGTGTTTAATTTATAATGGATGTTATACAAACTGATAAGGCAAATAATAGCCCATGGAAACAGGATCACTGATGGGTTAGTCAAACATTTGAGATTATCTAACCAGAAGGAGACTTCATCTTCTATGCTAGGCTTGTGGGAAATCAAATGTGGTCCAGACCCATTATCCACTACTCATCTTCATGTGGTGTAACTTGTTAGTAGAGCCACCTATATGGCTAGCCAACGAATAAAGTTGAGCTGCAAATATGGGACTGCACTAATGAAACTGGATAAGTGATATTCTATATCCTTATCAGAATAGCAGGATGAAACAATCAGGGCTCAATGGCTGGGAGATTGCCCTGGTCCCTAAACAAGGTCAGCAAGGTCTGTGATGGGGCTTATCAGGGGACCAGGCCACAATATTAAGTATGGTACCAGAAAACCATCAAGATAAGTAGCATCAATGTTAGAAGCTCAAAGAGCAAAGTGGAATTAGCAAAAACTACACTACAAATCAATAAATCAGTATGGTAGGTATTGCACAGAAACCAAGAAGGTGAATATAAGTGAGTTGTGGCAAAACAATAATTACAAACTGTTTTTAGTCTGGGAGTAAAATACTGTGCAAGGTAAGTGTAGTAATAGCTTTTCAAACTAGTTTGAAAGAAAGTTTAATTGGGTAAGGTGCATTATCCACTAGTTATATTAAAAAATGAAATCTGTCTGTCTGTATAAACAACCCAACTGAAGGCAGAGAGAGAGAGATGATGAAATCGAAGAATCCTTTAATAAGTTAAGTACGTTAGAAAGAATTTGAATTTATTCAAAGGGACTAATGATAATAAAAAAAGGAATAATGGATAGAGATTTAAATGGAAGGATAAGAAATTACAATTATATTTACAGTAGCAGAAAAGTAGAAAGAAAAATAAGCCTAATGGTTAAAAGGCCACTGCAATTTTGTGTCAGCTATGCCATCTTAATTACAAGCACAATAAATATGATAATGATCAAACCAAACCTCCATTTCTAACCAAGGAACTTTCAACTCAAAGCATTGCAGGATCATCTAGACAAGACTGTAGTAATAATTCAGACATAGCATACGTTGGTTAAGGGAAAGTCTTGTCTGACAAATCTCATTGATACTATGATGTGGTTACAAAGGAACCAGATACAAAAAATTATTTTGATATCATATACTTGGATTTCAGGAATGCTTTTGATATGGTTGGACATGGAAGACTGCAGTACAAATTGGAGCAGTATGGTATTAATGCCAAGTTGCTACAATGGATAAAAGGGTGGTTGAGTGCGATAATCAATGAACAGTGCTCTTTGTGGGCTGTTATTAGTGGAGTCCCTAGGGGTTGGGCCCACTGTTGTTTTGTATATTTATCAATGATACTGATGAAGGTATACATCAGGCTTAATGTCCAAGTATGCAGATGATACAAAGGTTGGCAGGGTTGTTAATGACATTAATGGCAGTGTGCTACTACAGCAGGATCTAGAAAAGTTGGGCAGATGGCCCGAGAAGTGGCAACTGAAGTAAGTTTAACATTGACAAATGCAAAGTACAGGCAGTTCCCACTTCACGAGTTCCAGGGTTTATAAGTCCCCCCCCCCAAATATCAAGTATCAACAAAATTGAAAATATGAACATTAAAACATTCATAAATACCCATTTCAAACCACACGTATAGTTATATAATACAGTGCACCCCGCTTTAGTATATTAATCAATTCCTGAGACGTATGTGAAAATACTGTAATGTGAACCCAATCACACATTGTTTTTTTAGTTATTCGTTCCAAAACCTTGGAAATTATAAATTTTTGCTGTATAACTAAGCTAGTTATCTCTAGTTATAAAAAAGGTCATTTTTATAATGTAAATGGTGTTAGTTACAGATTCAGATCATCAAAACGCACTACACTTTCATCGTTATCATATGTTCTGTTACAATTTTGAATGCCTTTGTGATATTTTTCTAAAGCACATTTCTGGAAGTCACTATCATAAAACAAAAACAATTAGTAGTAGTAGTAGTGGCACATGATGCAAGAAAGCAAGTGTAGGAGCTTATGCAGCATCAGCCAAAAAAAAAAAAAAAAAAAAAAAAAATCACACCATTCCCTCCAAATGCCTGTCCAGTTCCTCCTTAAATTTATTTAACCTATCAACTTCTACAACGACAGATGGAAGTTTGTTCCAGCAATTAACCACCCGCTGGCTAAAGGCAAATTTCCGCACATCTATTCTACATCTGTCCTTTCTTAATTTGAACTTATGTCCCCGTAGGTTGGTAATCTGAACAAGTGGAAGGATCCCATCAGAATTCAGCGTGCTCAACCCATTCAAGGCCTTATAGACCTCAATCAGATCACCGCGCAGGTGCCTAGTCTCCAGCCACTGCAATTTGCAGAACTTAAGCCTCTCTTGGTAAGAGAATCCCTTCATTCCCCTCACCAATCGTGTTGCTCTTCTCTGTACACGCTCAAGCAAATCTACATCCTTCCTAAAATGAGGCCTCCAGACCTGTACGCAGTACTCAAGGCGTGGCCTGACCATTGCCTTATACAGAGGGACAATCACCTCCTTTTCCCTGCTAGCAAAATTCCTATATATCATTGACAAAACCCCATGACCCGCCCTAGCAGCCTGTCTGCACTGCTCAGAAAACTTCATATCTGACTGCACAATTACTCCCAGGTCTTTTTCATTTTCTACCACCTTAAGTGTAGTACCACACAGTTGGTACGTTTCTCTGGGGTTACTTCTACCCATATGCAGTACTTTGCATTTGTCAAGGTTGAACTTCAGTTGCCACTTCTTAGCCCATCTGCCCAAATTATCTAGATCCTGTTGCAGTAGCACACTGCCATTACTGTCATTAACAACCCTGCCAACCTTTGTGTCATCTGCAAACTTCGACATTAAGCCTGATATACCTTCATCAATATCATTGATAAATACACAAAACAACAGTGGACCCAACACCGAACCCTGTGGGACTCCACTAATAACATTAGTCCACGAAGAGCAGCACCCATTGATTACCACCCTCTGTCTTCTCCCACTTAACCATCCTTTTATCCATTGTAGCAACTTACCCTTAATACCATTCTGCTCCAATTTGTACAGTAGTCTTCCATGTGCAACAGTGTCAAAAGCTTTCCTGAAATCCAAGTATATGATATCAAAATTATTTTTTGCATCCAGTTCCTTTGTGACCACATCATAATAACCAATCAAATTTGTCAGACAAGACTTTCCCTTAACAAACCCATGCTGTGTTTGAATTATTGCTGCAGTCTTGTCTAGATGATCCTGCAATGCATCTTTAACCAGCGACTCCATTATTTTACCCGGAACAGAAGTTAAACTAACTGGTCTGTAATTACTCGTGTCACCCTTCGATCCACCTTTGTGAATTGGGGACACATTTGCACATCTCCAGTCCGTGGGAACCTCTCCTGAGTCCAAGGATGCTCTCATAATTATGACTAAGGGTTTGCTTAGTTGCTTTGCCGCCTCCTTTAAAATAACTGGATAGATCCCATCCACCCCAGGTGCCTTTCTTATGTTTAACTTCAACAATTTCTCCTCCACTTTGCTCTCAGTTATTACAAAATCATTAAGCACACTGCTACAATTTGATAACCTTCTTCCATTTTCAAATTGTAATAATACCTCACGTGTGAATGTAGATGCAAAATACTCATTCAGTTTGTTTGCTATCTGAGCAGGATCATCAACAGTTGAACCATCGATGTCAAGTGGACCAATCATATTCATCCCCTTCCTTTTAGAGTTTATATAAGTAAAGAAATCCTTGCTGTTTTTCTTAGCATCTTTTGCCAAAGATTTCTCGTAATCCGCCTTCGCCTGCCGAACCTCCTTTGTGACCTGATTACAGACTAGCTTATATCTGCCACAGGCTTCTGCGTCACCTGATAATTTATATGCATCCCATGCATTTTTCTTCTCTGTCACGAGTCTCATTAGTTCATTTGATAACCATTTAGGCCTAAACCTTGAACGATATTTCTTAATCGGTATATAAAGTCTAGTTGCTTCCACGATTAATTCTTTGAATGCTTCCCACTTAGAATTTACTGTTTGTAACATCGTCAGTTGATCCCACTGTACAGAATTTAAAAACAATCTGAGACCACTGTACTCCCCTTTACGGAAGCAAAATCCCTTTCCTTTACCCCTGACAGTAGTTACCTCTTTGAATAAATCCCACTTCAGCACACTGTGATCACTGCCACCTAGTGGTTCCTTTATCTGCAAATTCTTAATACATGAATGATCACTGCTGATAACCAGATCAAGAGTGTTACTTTCTCTGGTTGCCTCTCGAACATGCTGCTGCAGAAAACAATCATCCAATAAATCCACAAAAGTCTGACTAGTGTGTGAGTGACCAACCCACAAGTTCCAGTCAATATCTGGGAAGTTAAAATCCCCCATTATAAGACATTCTGATTTACTGGCCCACTCTATTTCTCTGTACAATTGTTCATTGTACTCATTCAAGTCATTAGGCCTATAACACACTCCTACTCTTATTTTTCCTTTCGCAGTGCTTATCTCACACCAAACCGACTCAACAGAGCACTGTTCATCTATATTAACTGGGTGCACTTCCTTTGATTTTATGTTTTTCTTAATTAACAGCATAACACCCCCTCCCTTTCTGTCCTGTCTATCCTTTCTGTACACATTGTACTCCCCAAATTCCAAATTCCAATTCACACTTTCCGGTTTATTGGGTTTTTATGTTAGTGTAATCGATTATAAATGGGTAGTAAACTCGATGTTATTGCATTTGCGAAAATACCAATAGCTGAAATTTCTGTGGGTTTTTACGTTATTATGGTGAAGTGTGTTTCCCCTTCACTGAAATCTTCAATCATATAAAAAACATAAATAAATTTTCAGAATCTTCTCTTCATTCTTTTTTTTTTTAAGCTTTGTAAAACTTGTTACTCCACGCAAATCTTGTTAGTTGCAATTTGTGCGTGCCATTAAAAAATGCATGCCATCGTGAAATTTATAAAGAAAAGAGAAGAGATTTATAAAGAAAGGAGAAGAGAAGAGATTATCTTAGAAACAAACGCCTCTTAAAGCATTTCTGAAGATGACTCATTGGGCAACAAACCAATGAGTGCCGACCCAACAATGAGTGATCAATGAGTGTGCATTTAGTCGATGATGATGAAGATTAAACATTCTTTAACATTTGTAAGGCATAAATAATTTCTTTAAATTAAAATTTGCTTGATTTTACTGGCTATGCTTTCATTTCTTTGGATAAATCAATCATTGTTTAATCATTAACTAATTTCATTGTTGAGAACGTAACCCCTGTTTCGAACATTATGCCTATGGGAAATAAATTCCCGCTTTACGAGCTCACGCTAAGAACAAATTAACTCGTAAAGTCGGAAACTACCTGTACTGCATATGGGTAGAAGTAACCCCAGAGAAACGTTCCAATTGTGTGTTACTATACTTAGGGTGGTAGAAAATGAAAAAGACTTGGGAGTTATTGTGCAGTCAGATATGAAGTTTTCTGAGCAATGCAGACAGGCTGCCAGAGCAGGTCACGGGGTATTGTCAATGATATACAGGAATTTTGCTAGTAGGGAAAAGGAGGTGATTATCCCTTTGTATAAAGCAATGGTCAGGCCACGTCTTGAGTACTGTGTACAGAGAAGGGCAACAAGATTAGTGAGGGGAATGAATGGGTCCTCTTACCAAGAAAGGCAAGTTACCAAGTTCTGCAAATTGCAGTGGCTGGAGACTGGGCACCTGCGTGATGATCTGATTGAGGTGTATAAAGCCTTGAATGGGTAGAGCACACTAAATTCTAATGGGATTCTTGCGCTTGCTCAGATTACAAACCTAAGGGGGCATAAATTCAAACTGAGGAAAGACAATTGTTGAATAGATGTGTGGAAATTTGTCTTTAGCCAGTGGGTTAGTTGATTACTGGAAATAACTTCCATCTGTCATTGTAGTTGATAGCTTAAATAAATTCAAGGAGGAACTGGACAAACTTTTAGAAGTAATGGATGTGTGAAATTGGTTTTGTTTTTGTTTTTTGGCTGATACTACATAAGCTCATATGCTTGCTTTCTTGCATCACGTGCCTCTTCAACTACTGCTACTAACTGCACTGGACAGAACAAAACCCAACAGAACTCCTAGTCATGATCTTCTTGAGGCAGAAATAATCAAAAAATGCCGTGAACACCATTCTGAACACCTCCTGGCTCTCAATAATAAATCTCTTGCTAAATCAGTGTTTCCCTTCGCCTGGAAGCAGGCTTGTCTTCGGATAATACTGAAAAAGTCAGACAAACCACAAATACAGCCAAGCTCATATAGACCTATCGCCTTCCTCCCAGTCCTGGGTAAGATCCTGGAATGACTTCTATAAAATAGGGCAACCAAATACAACCTTGCTAAACTGCAATCCGCCACCAACATGGCTTTAAACGAAGAAGGTGCACTGAGGATGCGATATTCTCTTTAACTACGGCTCTCTCCACCACTGAACAGAAATATCAGCTAGCAGTTTCCATTGATTTTGCAGGCACCTTTGACACCCGATGGTGGCCTAGCATCACGAGGCATCTAAGACTAGTTACTTTTCCAAAAAATTTCTTCTGTTTTCTTCAGAACTACCTGACAAACTACATAGCAATGGTCCAGAACACTCACAGAGAATCCTCCTGAACAGTATTCAGTGACTGACTCGGTAGGTCTGTCCTAGGGCCCACGATCTGGTCGATAGTCCTCGATGAGTTGCTAAACACAAACACACTGAATTACTCACATCTATTGGCTTTTGCAGATGATCCCATTCTCATTGTGGAAGCAAACTCACAGTCCCAGCTGGAAATACAAATTTGGCCCTACAAACCATCTATAACTAGACCACCATGCACAAACTATGCATCTCACCAGAGAAGACCCAAACAATTCTTATTAAAGGCAACTTCAGTACTACAAGACACCCAACTGTCATGATGAAAACAGTAACAAACGAAAACTGGAATCATAATCTACAACAAGCTCTCCTTTTTCTCACATCTCCAAAATCTTGGGGATAAAACAAAAAAGTATACCAACACGATCTCAAGGGTCACCAGATGTGATTGGGGCTTGAAACGCAGTTCTAATATATAAAGCGGTCTTTCTACCAACATTTTATTATGGTGTAGGCACCTGGTTTCACAGTATTACAGTCGAGCACTTTAGAAGAAAGCTCAATACCATCCAGCAACACATCCTCCTCACCGTAACCAGAACGTGCTACACTGTTAGCATATCGGCACTCCAAGTCCTTGCAAGTGCACTACCTCTACACTTAGAGGTGGCTGTGAGGGGGCTCCATTGCCACCTCAGGAAAGCACTTCACGAATAAAGAGGAGGAACATAATATGATCGAGTAAGAGGTTTTATTGAAGGATGCTCATCAAGCATTAGAACTTGTACATGGGTTTCCCCCCAAGAGTAGCCAAATGAAAGTGAATTGTCTGCTATCATCCGCCTTTATAATTTTCTTTTAAAACACATGTCTGAAAAACATATTTTGGCAGATTTTAAAGTTTGAACCAATTTTTCTGTCTATGATTAAGCCTTTATACATATGTTCTACTGTATATAGTAATTACTATACAATATAAATTAATTAATTAATTTATAAGTTAATGTTATTACACCTTCTGAATTACATTATACTATACTGCAATAGTAGAATTACAGCAGAGATGAAAAAAAGATGATGCTTTGCTCTTTTGCTAATTTTATGAACTATCAACATAATGTCCTTTTGATATAAAATTGTTTTTTTCTCAATTCTCTGGGGGGGTTGCAATAAAAAACACCATCTGTATATTGACATCAGAGATTAATATATTGAGACCTCAATAAAGTCTTTCGTTATATGGGCATCCTTATGCTGATCTCACCAGGCACACTACCCAACTTTGGATCTTTTCAAGAAGCTCAATATATTTTTAAGTGCCATCTACATACTTGGACACAGTATTCCAAGTGGTCTTGCAATTGCCTAACATAGCAAATGTTCAACACATCACTGATAGGACACCATGGGCTGCCCATCTACACTGCATGAAGAACTTTGTGTCTACCTTTTATGAAAATTACCATAAAATTCAACTCTGGCCTCTTGAAATGTTAAATATCTAGATAAAAAATTTTCACAGAATAGCACAACTGAATAGTACCATATCACATCAGTTTGAAATTTGGCATGGTATGGCTAGTATCAAATAACTAGCTTCTATAGCCCTGCAGCAAACTGATTTGGCTCTACTCATCTAATATATTTTTTTAATCTAATTTTATGATATAGAAACAAGTAATATTATTAAATTAAACCTCTAAAGAAAATAACACCACCACTTTTACTTAAGAATCTCTTCTTTTTTCAGACAGCTAGTTTTGACACTATGTACTTGTAACTGCAAGTATGTAAATAAATTAAATTTTCTGTTTATATTCCACACAACCATATAGGGTCAAAAGAATTCACAAAACAGAGGAATACAAGAATACTACTGTATTTAGCAGTCATACAAGCTTGAACCACACTGCTACAGCAGCCCTAACAGAAACTTTATTTCAAATTTTTCAAAGCAGAGCATTGATAGGTGAATTTTAAAATAAATAGCACAAATAGGTTATGATGAACATCGTGGTGAAATCCAATCTTCCTTACATTTCGAGGGCACAGCTCCAAAACAGCGTTCGCAGGCTGGCCACTAATTAGTACACCAGACCGAACCTATTGGTAACTCTCTAGGAGGCTTCTGGATCAGCTAGTATATAACCTCTACTCTGGCAGATAGTTACTGGAGGGAGTCTGAGTAGTGTGTATGCGGGGGCATTGCCAAGGCCACATTATGTCAAGGATCTGGGTATATTCTTATCATGTGTATGCCATTTCCAAAAATTTCATTACTTCATACAGTATGTCCCACCCACTTTTTCTTACCATTGAATAGTCAAACTAATAGAGTAAGCTTATCTGTGAAAAGATCTAAAACTCCCAAACACTTCCTAATTCATTTCACAAATATACGTGGTCTCAATTCTAATCTCAACAATGTCCATTTCCACTTGCAGTCTGCCAAACCCCATGTACTTTTTCTGACAGAATCTCAGTTATCGGTTGATTCAACTACTGCTCATCTCATTTTTCCAAATTATTTGCTATATAATTCCTTTCGCCTCAAAGGTGGTACTAGTGCATTTGTCCATTCCGATATTCCCTGTCAGAGACTTGGTAATTTGGAATCTCCTCTTTTTGATCTTCTCTGGCTTGAAATCTCTCTACCTCACTGTGTCAAATTCATCTGTTGTCTCTACCGTTCTCCCAATTCCACTAATCACTTGGAGTTCTTTGACTTCCTCTCTTTGCAACTTGACTTTTTCCAGTCCAACTTTCCTAACAGTGAGGTAATTTTAATGTTCACAACTCCAGCTGGCTTCCGTTTTCTAGTCACACCGACTAGAAAATGCTGAGGCTTTGGAAATTACTAATGACCTTGCACAGATTGTTTATTTACCTACAAGAATACCGGACAATCCTAACCATACCGCCAACACGATCTTTTTTTGATCTTTTTCTCACAAACAACCCTTTAAGTACACGGCCAAAGTGAGAGGTCCTTTAGGCACCTGAGATCACAACTTGGTGATTGTCTCTTCTCCAATAGAGCCTTTATCTCAACCCCAACCTATTCCCAACCTCATATTGTTTGGCATTACAAGAATGCAAAATGAGATGACCTGCCAGATTTCTTTTCTTCTTTTCCTTGGTCGGATTACTGTTTAAAAACGTCTGATGTCAACGTTTCCTCAGATCGTGTAAGTGAAATTATTCTTGCAGGAATGGAATCCTTTATCCTACACTCCACTTTAAAATCTTGTCCTTTATCTAAACCTTGGTTTTCCAATAAATGTGCTAAGGCTGTTCAAGAGAAGAACGTTGCATACCGTAATTGGCTTGTTTCTTATTCTTCAGTTTCATTTTCTGCCTACACCAAAGCTCGCAACAATTGTAAAGCAGTTATTAATCAGTCCAAATTAGAGTTTGAACAGGCTAAGAGTAGAAAACTTACTTCTTGCCTTAAATGGTAGCAGAGCATTCTGCTCTCTTACCAAAGCTATTGGCCGCAACTTTTGCCCATCTCTGCTCCCACCTCTGTCCAAACCAGATGGTTCTGTTGTCACTTCGGCCAAGGATAAAGCTGACCTGCTAGCATTCCATTTTTTTTCCAACTCATGTATTAATGATCTTGGTAAAACACCTCCCACCATTTCCAACACGCTCCATTCAATGCCTCCTGTGGTCTTCCGTCAAAAGGATGTCAGAAGGATTTTGACGAATCTTGATGCTAAGAAAGCTCCAGGTCCAGATGGTATTTCTCCAATTGTTCTCAAAACCTGTGCTACTGAACTTACTCCTGTTCTTTGTCGCTTTTTTCACTTTCTTATTCCAAAGGTGCTTTTCCCTCTGCTTGGAAATTTGCTCATATCCAGCCAGTTCCTAAAAAGGGTGACAAATCCCCCCCCATCCAATTATCGTCCCATTGCAATTACTTCTACCCTTTCTAAAGTAATGGAGAAATCAATTAACCGCCAACTCTTAAACTACCTAGAAACCTTCCGTTGATCAACGAACGCCAGTATGGATTCCGTCAGTGTCAATTCACTGGTGATATTCTGGCTTATGAAGGCGCCTCCGTAGCCACGTGGGCAAGAGCAGCAGTGCATAGCACACGCCTCTTGATTAGACCGGGGTTCGAGCCCATGACCACCAAATACGGAGGATGCGGAAAGGTCAGGGAATGACCAACGCATATCCCGGAACAATATGGCCTTAGTTGCTAATGCTCCTAAACGAAAACAATCATAAATTTCAAATTTCAAAATACTGGCTTATGTTACCCATTTATGGACTAATTCAATGGAAAAGTTCGGTGAAACACAAGCAGTTGCTCTTGACATCTCAAAGGCTTTCAATCATGTTTCATTGAAAGCCTTTGAGATGCCTTTGAATCATAAAGGTCTTCTAAACAAGCTTCCATATGGTTTGCCAACTGTTTTTTGTAATTGGTTATTCAGTTTTCTCTCTGATCGCTCACTGAGGGTGATAGTAGATGGCTCTCTGTCTTCTCCACTAATGCCGGTGTCCCCCAAGGTTCAGTTCTTTCCCCCACTCTTTTTCTCTTCTATATTAATGATCTTCTTCCATTGACTGGAAATCATTTCCACAATTTTGCCGATAATAGTACTTTGCATTCCACTTTCCATTTTGAGAAACCTTGTCCTGCTCAATTACCTTCAACTTCTCGAAAATCTGCTACCAATTCCTTAAATGCCGATCTCCAGATAATTCTCCAGTGGGGCAAAGACAACTTAGTTGATTTCAATCCTTCTAAAACTCAGTCTGTCTTATATCTCGCAAAATGGATTCTTCTGCTTCTGTGCTTATCTTTGGTGACACTCCGATTTCTAGGCAAAATGATATATCTCTTTTGAGGATTACCTTGACTTCTAATCTCTCTTGGCACAAGCACATTACAAATATTGCTTCCTCTGCATCTAAAAAACTTGGTTATCTCTTTCGCTCTCGGCGTTACTTTTCTTCCAAACAGCTGTTCACTCTGTACAAATCGCAAATCTGCCCTACCATGGAATATTGTTCCCACATCTAGGGTGGTGCCCCCAAAACCTCTCTAAGGCTTTTTGATTCCATTCAGAAGAGGGCAGTTAGGTTAATTAATGATTCATCTCTAACAGAGTCTCTCCACTTGCTCTCTCATAGACGTACTGTTTCTGCTGCATGCCTCTTCTACAGATACTTCCATGGGCACTGTTCTTCTGAATTGGCTTCTATAATTCCTGCTCTCTCTTTCAAAACGGTCCAAACACGTGTCGCCACCAACCAACATCCATTTACTGTCCAACTTCAAACTCAGAGAACCAACTTTTCATCTTCCTCGTTTATTCATTCAACTACCGTTTTCTGGAACAACCTTCCTTCGTACGTATTTCCTGAAAATTACAGTCTACAGAAGTTCAAGTCTAATGTCAACAAATATCTTCTTTCGTCTTCTCAACCTCCAACCCAAGCACGATACTAAGTACTATAGGTTCCAATACCTCTCTTGTTTGGAGTTTACATAAAAAAACTATTTATTTACCATAAAAAATAAAAATTGCTATTCTTATAAGAGGATAAAAATGGTGTGTTCTGTTTCAATCGCTTCCTACCTATATCATTTAAACTACATCATATGCTTAATTGAAATGGGCTGTTATTTCCCTCATGGTACACTGGTCAGTCTGTATTATCCTGGCAATCCTCCTCTCCCCGTATATCACATATTGGTTTTTAACCAGAATTTGTTGTACTGAATGACTGTCTGTCTCTATACCCCCTCTGCTGTTTTGGCTACCAAAGAAACTATTACAGCAAACAGCCCAACATGCCACTCAACATTATAGTACATGTTCTATTATATTAAATTCTCTAGTTAGAGTTTAATTGTTTCTTATAATATCTTAATATCTACAAAAACAATGTTGATATGCATTTGTGTTAAAATAATTACTTAATTACTTACGGTTTTTGGAGTTTGAATGAATTAAGTCTTGTAACTTCACCAGTAAAGATTTTTTCAGAAGGTAATTCATCATGTACAATCAGCTGATACTGGCGCAAACTGATATCTTCACCAAGTGTCTCAATATGAAAATGTTCACAAATAGCTCCCCAGAATTTCTCTTTCCAAGTAATAAAATCTTCTTCAATACTTCAAAAAGAAAGTGAATATATGTGTTTTATACTCTATGATTATATACATTATTCTAATTGAATCTTATAAAACAAAGCAATGTTTAGCTTAATCACAATCTTAAAGGACAGTTACAGTTGCTCTTTTTGAGATATCATACCAATTATCTGTAGCATAAACACTTCAGCAAGTCACTTTTTTGTGTCAAATTACAGCTTCTTACTAATTCCTCACTATATATGACTAATCCAAATGTAATGATATCATACCACCTGAGTTAAAGGCTATCCTCAAACATGCTTATATAATTAACCCAAATGTTTTCCATCCTGCTTTATCTACACTCAGTGATCACCAAATTGTGACCACCTCATCTGTAATGAACTATGTCGCATAGCTTGCAGTATAAAAATCACAACTACTTCGTATGCTAGAGCAGTGGTAATTTGCATCTGGTCACGCAAGTCAAAGTGATAAAGCGGCAGTTATGGGACATAGTAATGATATCATGGAGTTTCAAAAGGGCATGATTGTGGGAGCTCATACATCTGGTGCTTCCATATCAGCACATCTTGTCTGTTTCTCATGGAACACTGTGGTTAAGGTGTAGAAAGAATGGTGTCAAACCACCTGCCATCGACATAATTGAATTGAGAAGATTGAGAATAATTACACAAGGTGGATGTTCATGGGGAGTAAAGGGTGTAGTGCATTGAACAGGCTCAACAGCAGGTCACTGTGCAACAATTAACATTTGCAATACAATATGGGGAATGCAAGAACAATACCCTAAATGCTGCACACTCAGATGTATGGCGTTCCACAGCAGACAAACCAACCAAGAGACACCCTCTCCTTATCACTGATCATCATTGATGGCGAATGCTGTGGTGTCAACAAAATGCAGATGGACACCTTCATGTGTGGTGCAAGCATAGGGACTGACCCTTGCATTGCTCCCTCATATTCTGAGGGAGCAATACAAGAGTCAGTCCATGCATAATGCATCTTTGGTCATAAAAGTATAAAAGCAACAGATACAAATTTGAAATTTATATCATTTATTAAAACAAACGCTGGGAAGTATGTATACATTAGTCTATGTATAAAGTATTCAATACATTTTTGCCACCATTCTTACCAACTCACATATGCACTGTGGTAAAAGGATGAACCCTGCTGTTCCAGCCAGCCTGTCACCATCTTTTTCAGTTCATCACTCAAACAGTGTTTCCCACAAAGATCTCTTCATACATCCAAACATGGGGGGAAAAAAAAAAATTCAGATAGAGCCAAGTCCGAACTATATATGCAAGATGAGGCAAAATTTTCCACCCTCAGTCTGCAATTTTCATCTGAGTCATATTGGCAATGTGTGGCTTGGCATTATCATGGAACCTTCCTTTTTTTTGTTTTATTTTTCTATTAAGCTTATGAAGACTTTGGCAGTATCTTTCCTTTTATAGTCTAACCTTTCTCAAAAAAAGGGGGGAGGGGAGTTTCTCTGACCAAGAACACTGCGGCCATCACTTTTTGTGATGATCTGGCAATTCAAGTTTTTTCCCCTCACTGGAAATGGACTGTCCATTCCATAGCCTGTCATTTAAAATAAAGGTCATAGGAAGACAGATCTTCCTATGACCCTTAAAAAAAAATTTTTTTAATTACTGCATCCCTGAAACAAGTCTTGGCAGATCACCTGCCCGGGTCACTTCGTTTCTCTTGTTAACAGCTTCGGTATTCATTTGCAGCGTATTTTACTATATTCTAATATATCTAAAATGGTTGATACACTTCTCTTTGAACACCCTAGTGTTTGCATTGTTTTCTTCTTCTACTTCTTGGCTATTCACAAATGTCAGCAACTCCTTTAAAATGCAAGCCATCTACAAACACTGCTTATATCAATAGTGTCTCTGTATATACTTTCCTCAATTTTTAGTTAATTTGGACAGCTGAGTTTCTCCTGAATTGAAAAAGAATTCTACCACTGACTGATAGTGGAAACAGGCATCAGTTTGGCTGTTCATAACTTCAGATCTGTAAAGATAGAAACCTTTATTTTAATATGTTTATATGTCTTAATATCTATACTAGTAAAATATGACTTCATGATGCTAACTCAATTACAAAAAATTTTGTTGCCCAAGTACTTACGGACCAACCCTTATAATAAATTAATCGTAATGCCAAAGTTTTGCAAGCAATGGTGCAAACTATTTGATAAGTTAGACAGTAGTGCCCTTGGTGGAGTTACTTGGAAGTTAGCACCATAAGCATAATAGATAGCACATAAAAGTAAACTAAAGTTGAAGAGCAACAGTTTTTAGAAAAAATCCACAATCAACCTGCAACAGGCCCATTCATGATTCTATCACAGTAGTAATGTGGGTTTTCAACAGTCAATTAGTACACAAGCTGTCTATTATACACATTATTACAAGTGAACCATCCTCTGTCATAAGATGTATGGGTTAAAATATGTCAACTGGAGGAATTATTAAAGATCTCTTCAGTCAGGGACGTCATTAACCAATCTCTGGCAGAAGTGGGCCCGCCGACCTGGCTAGCCAGGTGGGTAAAGTGCCTGCCTGGCAACCCAAAGGTCGTGGGTTCGATTCCCGCCTTAGGCTTGGATCAAAGTACTGCAAAAACCTTGGGAGGTGCATTATGGCCTATGCGCCAACAACTACCAAAAAAAAAAGTGGGCCCCTCCACTTGTACAGACAAAATACATGATAAAAAGTATCACAGAAAATATACCAAATGTTAGAATGTGGTCAAAGTGGTTGATGGACTAAGAAAATCTCCCAAACATGTGAAACTGGTTTCATCAGTCCAGAGCATGCAGAAGTTGAATACCAAATTAGCTTTATCATATTCAGAATGTACAAGTAGTAGCACCAGCTTTGCTGCATAATATCATATTCTGCTTGCAGATATTGTTACAGAAAGCAGTGCTATAAGGATGAATTCTAACAAGTTGGTAGATGACTCTCATCACCTGCTATATACTCCACTTTACTTACTGGAGGCTTTAAGTGGTGAAACATGTTTAGTCTCCAGAGTAAAGTTCTGGAGACATTCTGTCACCACAGCACGATAATATCTTTTGATGTTAAGGCAGGCACCATGATGAGACCTAGTATTTCTCATATTTCAAGGGTGCAGCTTTAAAACAGCTTTCACAGAACAGCCACTAGATAGTTCACCATCACTAAACATACTCGTAGATATTAAAAAAGCAAGTCCTATGTTATGAGAATTTGATACATTTCTTAAACTCAGTTCATTTTTCAGTTACGTGTTTGATAAAGTCATTTTTCCTTTATTTTACACTTAAATATCGACTCACACAATACACGTAACATTTTTTTTTTTTTTTTTTGGTAGTTGTTGACGCATCGCTTCTGTGACCATAGTGCACCTCCCACGGTTTTTTGCAGTACTTTGATCCAAGCCCAAGGCAGGATTCGAACCCGCGACCTTTGGGTTGCCAGGTAGGCACTTTACCCACTCGGCTACCCCGGTCGGCAATACGCTGTCGATACACTTGACAGTTCATCCAGTTGCTATGCTTCCCACAATTGGAAATCATTACATATTGAGAAAAAAAAAAAGATGAAGGCAAACCTTTGAATAAACACACTCAGCTTAGAGTAATCTGACAAACTGTAATCACTTGTTCATTTGAATTTATTTTATATTAATTTGGAAAAATTGACCTGTGGCAACTATCTCTTCTACATCCAATGGGGCCTTCTCTTTAATGACCATTCTCAGCCCCATGTCATTTAGCATTACAAGAATGTGAAATGGGTTAATATGTATGATTTATATTCCTCTTTTTCTTGGTAGGATTACTGTTTTAAATCTTCTAATCACAATGTTTGCTCAGATTGTATCCGTGAAATTAACTGAAATTATAAATTAGGATGAAATCCTTTATTCCATCCTAAACCTTAGTTTTCCAATAAATGGACTAAGGTAGTTCAAGACAAGAATGTAGCATACTGCAATTGCCTTGTTTCCAAATTCCAGCTTTGTTTTCTGCCTACATTTAAGCTTGCAACAATTGTAAAACAATTAATAATCAACCCAAATTCAATTCTGAACAGTCTAAAAGCAGAAAACTTGCTCATTGTCCAAATGATAGTTAAACCTTCTGGTTGTGACTTTTATACATCTATACTTCCACCTCTATTACAGACGGATAATTTCGATGCATCCTCAACTAAAAATAAAACCAACTCATTTGCATCCTACTTTTCTTCCAAACCTTGTATCCATGATCTTGATAAATCATCTACCATATCAAACACACAATGCCTCCCATGGCCTTCTGACAAAGATGATAGAAGAATTCTGAACAGTCTTAATGCCAAGAAAGCTCCAGGTCCTGATATTATTTCTTCAGTTGTTCTCAAAACCTGAAAACAAACCCTGCGATTTCTCCTGCAACAATCACCTTTTTACACCTTATTCCACCGGAATTTTCCCTTTTGCATGGAAATTGGCTCATAGCCAACTCTTATCTATAAAGGGTGATAAATCTCTCCTTCCACTTATCATCCCATGAACTTACCTTTACTCTTTCCGAAATAATGAAGAAATCCATTAACAACCAACTCTAAAAACTATCTCAAAACCTTCCACCTGATCATGTGATTTCTGATATGGATTCCATCAGAGCTAATCCCCTGGTGATATACTGGCTTATGTTACTGATTTTTGAATAAATTTATGAAAAAGTTCAGTTTTTGTAGAAGAATAAGAGAAATTTACCTCAATATGATATGAAAAAGTTCAGTGAAGCTGAAGTAGTAGTCCCTTTATATTTCTAAAGCTTTTGATTATACTTGGCATAAAAATCCTAAAAAGCTCCAATCTTAATAGACCACAGACTGTTTTTTCTAATTGGTTATCCAGTTTTCTGTCTGACCAGTCACTGTGAGTGATGGTAAGTGGCTTTCTGTCTTCTAACAGAAGACAGGACTTATGCTTAAGTTCCATGAGGCTCAGCTCTTCTCCTATGCTTTTTCTCTTAAATACCATATTCTATCATATTCTGGCCACTGACCAAAAATCTTAGCCATAGTTTTGATGATGGTAGCAGGTGCATTCCACTTTCCAGTTTGAGAAACCTTGTCCTACACAAACAGCTTCAACCAATCAAATATCCACTGGCAACTCCTTAAATTGCCAATCTTCAGGTAACTGTTCAATGGGAGGAAGGAAATATAGTTAACATCAATCCTCTAAAAACAAGCATCTCCGTAGCCAGGTGGGAAGGAGCAGCAGTGCGTAGCACACGCTTCTTGATTAGACCGGGGTTTGAGCCCATCACCACCAAATACGGAGGATGTGGAAAGGTCAGGGAATGACCACTATGGCCTTAGTCGCTAATGCTCCTAAAAACCAAATAACAAACAAACAACTAAAAACAAAAAGTCTACTGATCCAATGCCGATCTTCAAAGGGATGCAGATTTGTAGACAAGATCAAGTATCTCTACTGAGAATTTCTGACTTCTAATCTCTACTGGTATAAGTATGTCATAAATATTGCTTTTACTGCATTAAAAAAAAAAAACAGGGCTTTCTTTTCCACTCTCAGCATTATCTTTCTTGTAAACAACCACTCACTCACTGTACAAATCTCAAATGAACTTTACCATGGAATATTGTCCCCACATGTGGAATGATGCCCCAAAACTTTTCTGAAGCTTCTAGACTCAATTGAAAAGAGGACGCTCTCTCTCTCTCCTAAATATTCAGCTTTTGCTACATACTTTTTCTATAGCTACTTCCATGGCACTGTTCTTTTAAATTGGCATTTGTAATTCCCCCATTCTCTTCCAAAACAACCTGAACATATACCACAACCAGTCAACACACCCATTCACCATCCAACTCCAAACTCACAAAACAAACTTGCCCTCTTCCTCATTTATTCCCTCTACTTCCATTCTCTGGAACAACCCTACTGCATATGAACTTCCTGAAAATTACAATCTGCAAAAATAGTAATATAGGTTCTAATAATGTTCAGGTTTCAGGTTTTCATTAAAAAATAAGAAAGAAAGAAAAGTAAAAAAGAAAAAAAATAGTAGAGGTGTTTTAAATGAAGGATGTGGGAGAACCTAAGGTTGACTATGAACTGTAATGTGAACTCACTTCCCGTGTACATCTATGAGGAAAAGCTAAAACTCAAGTGATGATATCCACATCATAACATATGGATACAGTACAATACAGTACACCAATATTTCATAGACATGGCAGAATATCAAAAGCTGTTACTGTGTTGATGGAATTGTGTAAACGAGAGGTTTTTTTTTTTTTTTTTTTGGGCAATGACCATGTAGCTGCATGGACTTTTCAATTACATTCCCCACATGGAATAATCACTTCACAGTATTCTTCACACAATGCAACATGGTTCAGAGATATTCCTACACATTGTGTCTGGCACTGACTACCATGACACATTTAAAGTCACTTAAATCTTTTGTCTTGCCCTTTCTCGCACTGCACACATACAACATTCCTACATATCTGGCCACCTACTTTATATTACATGGTACAAACATATGATGCTGTTACTGAAGAAGTGCTAAATTTCATGAAAAGGACAGGTTTACCTAATAATGCTGTCACCCAGTGGATAACTAGTTAACTGATAAAGAACTTGATAACTACTTGTAATTTTCAATCTTAAGGAACTTTCTAAGTCTAAGAATGCTCCATAATTATTAATAATGGTTTAGCTGCTTCTTTCAGTGTAAATGGAAGAAGCAGCAGCTAAACAAACTAACTCAGAATGTTATCAGCTACTTGTACTTTCTTCACTTATCACAAATTCATTTAATTCACAATAATTGTTAACTGAATTAACAGTCCTCTCCTCTTCCAAGTATATTTTTGTGCAAACACAGATGCAAAGAACCTATTCAAATCCCCAGTCATTTTCTTGGAGTCATCTGTACTTTTCCTGCTGTTCTTCTGTGTTGCCAATGCCCATCAAGTTTTTCTTTCTCTTCAATAACTTTAGACATTATGCATGTGATATTTCATTAACAGAGTGCTAACAGGTGGCAAACAAAAATTAGAAATTATTCAAACAGCTGCGCAACAAACATAAACAAACATGGTAAACATTAACCAATCCACCTTCATACATAATAAAATGTACCCAATGATGGGATAATAATTTATAACAGCAGTTGAACTTATTGTATGCAAGTAACTGTAGTACATTCACCACTGAAAAGTGGCACGTGGAGGTGGGGAGAGGACATGGCATTAAACCTTATTTACAAAAAAAAAAAAAAAAAAAAAAAAACCGTACAGAAAAGCTGGATTTCCAAAACAGGAACTCAAATTAAATTTAATCATATCCCTGTTTAAAAGGCACAGTTTTGGTGACAATTAAAATGATACAGATTAAAAATACAGGTGAAAAAATTATTTTACAAATATCACAGTAGTTCATATTTTTTACACTACTATTTTTCAGATTTTTACCAATAATTATGATCCACAACTTACTTGGCATCATCATCTCCCAGACCTAACTCACAAACTCTAGTAGCACCCAGTTCTTCTAAGCGGCGATCAACATACTTTCCCATTGAATTATAGTGTTCATAAGTTTTGTTTCCTAACCCAAAAACCTAAATAATAATATAATTTCTTATTTCAACTAAGCAAGCAAATATTTAAAAACATTTTGTTTAAATCTAATTCTATTTTTTAAACTGAGTAGGGGGAACTGTATTATAAAAATAGTTTCAGTTTTACTAAAAAGACTGACATTTTATACAATGTTCAATATAATTTTTATTTTCAATATTATTTATAGTAAATATCTTTACAGATATTTACTATAAATATCTGTAAAGAAATAATGTAAATGAGGAATTAAAGGATACATAAAACAGATCTACAGGGAACTAGCACAGCGATTACTGCTGTCATGAACAGATACTTCATATTCAGACAACAAGAACATTACAGGCTCTTTTCATACTGACCAAGTTTATCAGTTCTGTATGAGGGTTGCATGATTTCCCTTTTGGAAACTTGGATTATTTTTCATCTCACAAACAAACAATCTGACCATATAATATATGCAATTTACAGTTAAAAAAACACATTTAATAGGTTGTAGTGGGGGTTTATTGGCACAACGGCTATTATAGCCAAAATGCCCTTGTTTGGAGTGAAATGTGAGTATATACACTTATCATTTACAGATAACTGAAAAACTGATAAGCTAGCATCATCTCCTATAATGTAACTTAGTTGTATTGGCTAGGCAGTGATTGAAAAGATATGATTCTGGCAGTATGGTAACAAGCACATTCAATAAGAATGTGCCTTATAGTAACTACAGAATGGCAGTGTAAGGATCCTCCCATAGCAGTAAAAATATTAAGTGACTATGCCCATTTGTGCTATGGCAGGTGCAACCCTCAATATTATTTATAGTAATATAAATATTACTATAATATTACTGGAATGCAAACTGCATTCCAGTGGTGCAACTAGAAGCTAGATTTTCACAACTGTGGATTTGAAAGAGCTTATTATGCATTTGGGCATGACATATTTGGGTCCACTTTTCAATATACAGGGTGTCTCAAAAATATTGGTACAAACGTTTAGGGGAGGTAGGTAACATCTAAAGGAATGTGAATCGCATAACCAGAAACTTCACGGGAAAGTAGTAGCAGAGGCACAAGAAGCAGAAATGACACAAAACAGTAATTAGTGGCAAACATTAATTTGACATAATATTAACAATGGAGTACAAGATGGATGCATTTCATGATGTCACAACAGATGCTCGAAGGTTCCACCATGAGACACAATGCATGCGTGATACCGACACAGCATGGATTGGCGGACACGGTTGAACACACCTGGAGTTTCTTTAACAGTAGCAGCAGCGCAGACGAGTCTCGCCAAGAGATCCATTTCCGTCTCCACAGGAGATTCATACACAATAGATTTGAGGGACCCACACAGAAAGAAATCAAGGCTCCATAAATCAGGTGAGTGTGGGGGCCAGGCAACAGGTCCACCACGGCCAATCGATGCCCAAAACGCCTGTTCAAATGGCCACGAACACACCTTCCATAATGGGCAGGTGCCCAGTCATGTTGAAACCAAATGTTGCGTCTCACATTTGCCGGAACATCATCAGGTAACCCTGGTAGAACTTGTTCAAGAAAGATCCAATATTTAGCAGAGTTCATGCGGGATGGTAACGGGTATGGGCCGACTAAGCAGTCACCGACCATACCTGCCCACACATTTATTGCAAAGCGATGTTGTGCCGCATGGGGGCACTCACCGTGTGGGTTGTCGTGAGCCCACACATGAGCATTGTGCTAATTGAATAAGCCTTCCCGAGTGAAATAAGCCTCATCCGTGAACAAAACATAGGCTGGAAAATTCAAGTCTTGAACACTTTCTTGGAGAAACCACTGCGCAAAAGCCACACATGCAGGATGATCTTGGGGGAGCAGTAACTGAACCATTTGGAGATGAAAGGGGGTGTAAGGAATCGTGGTGCCAGACACACTGTACACTGCAATGAGACACTCCTAAGGCAGAGGCAATGACTGTGTGCTGATAGTAGGATTATTCTGGACAGCATTCAACACACTTTCTTTCATGGCGGGAGTTCGCGTTGAACGTGGTCTGCCCACCATACTCCTGTTACCTCTAAATGACCCATAATCACACAAATTTTGATGCACACCTGCAAACAAATGGTGGTCCGGTACATGTCTGTCTGAGAAGCGTTCTCTATAAATTCATTGAGTGGCTCGATCATTGCCTTCCGCTAATCCATACACTAAGTGCATGTCTGCCAGCTCACAGTTCGTATATCGATGAATGCTCTTCGTGCGGCGACTACTGCTTGAATGAGTAAACCAGAAATTTTCACTCTCGCAAACTGATGAACAGTGCCGTGTACAAACTTAGGGTGATGTTTCCGGTTATGGGTTCCTATGTGATTCACATTCCTTTGGATGTTACCTACCTCCCCTAAACGTTTGTACCAATATTTTTGAGACACCCTGTATATCTGCCACATATTTATATTTTCTTTCTTTCAGTAAAAGGAATTTGAATGAAGTTTGTCTTGGATGTTTGGGAGCTCGCTGCTTGGTCTGCACATTCATTTATGATTATTCCAGCATGACCAGGAATCCAGCAAAATTTTATGGTCTGTTTATTTTTACTGAGGAAAAATAGCAAGGGTCTAATTTGTTTCAACAGTGGATGGGAAGTTGGGAATTCTTTTGTAGCACTGTCACTGTGCTTAAAGGGTCTATAGATTGTGGCCTGAAAACTGGAAAGATCTTGAGGGGCAATTAAGGACATTTTAATTGAGTATAGTTCTGCATTCCAGTGGTAGCAAGACAGACTGCAGAAGTGGGATCACTAATTTCCTAGGATGTACCAGATTCTGAGCCATCCATACATAATGAAGTGAATGTGCATTTGCAGAGGCATGGCCTGCATACAAATGCTGAATATTTTGACTTGCTAGGGTGTGCTTTCCCATCAGTGAAAGTAGCTATTACAAGGAGGTGCATACATTGCCCACAGAGGTTGTACTGCTTCCAAGCCTTGATAGATATTATGTATTGCCCATAAGATGTATATTCTACATGCATTAGGTCTTGTAAACAGATTCCTGTAGGTTTGTTTTCATTATATATTTCTTTCTGTAGATGTTTGCCCACTGTATATCAAAGAGATAAGTGCAGCTGGGATGATCAGGAAAACTATGTATTTTTATTGCATAGTTAAGAAGCATCATCGTTCTCCTAAGATGAAGTGGAGGTTCATGGGCAACTAATATAAACTATGAATTGATGATGCCCCAAACACCTCAAGAGCACTGTGCTGGACAGGATTGCTTGTTTGTTATTTGGTTTTAGGAGCATTAGCAACTAAGGCCATATTGCTCTGGGGATATGCAGTGGTCACTCCCTGACCTTTCCGCAATCTCCGTATTTGGTGGTCACAGGCTCGAACCCTGGTCTAATCAAGAAGTGTGTGCTACGCACTGCTGCTGCTGCTCCTGCCCACCTGGCTACAGAGGCGCGCGGACAGGGTTGCCACTCCAATGTGAACTTTCTTGATGAGTCAAACTGGCATTCCATAATCTAGTCTGGAACTTATAAAAGTTCAATAAAAGGAGTGTATAGTGATCTTCCCCCCATTTAACAGAAAAGATAACTTTCAATATGTTCGTCTTCTTCACAGTGTTCTAGTTTGCATTATATGCCTCTGGAAAGTAAGTTTATATCAACTGTTAGACCCAATAAAAATTGTTGGTGAGTGGTATTGGCTGCATTCCCAGCAGTAACTCAGATTCAGGTTGCAGATTATGCTATTTTCAGAAATGACAGTTTTGGGTGCAGATGGTAGCCATGTTCTGTGAGTGGCAAGATATTGAGATCATCAGCTCAGAGGTAGATGTCAACATTTGCTGGATATTCTGTGCTATAGTATTTATTCTGACTGCAAAGAGTACAGCACTGAGCACTAATCCTTGTGGAACACATTCTTCTCCTTCTTCGTGGGTAACAATTTGTCACAGAGTATTGCAACAGCGCATGTAAAAGGTTCTATGTTGAAGAAAACTTTGTATAATCATTGACAGCTGACTTCAAAAGTATATCATAGAGATGTTAAAAAATGCTGTAGCCCAGGTAACGTCAAAGGCTTTTTCAATGTCCAGGAATAACATGAATAAAATGTTCATTTTGGATAAAACGTTCCATATATTACATTTGGCCTTAACCGTAAGATCTAAATGTGGACCAATTTTTCTATAAACCGTACTGGTTCTTATTCACCACACTGTGGGATTCTAGATACTGTCAATAAATAAACAGATTTTCTGTTTATATTCCAGGATGATCATATAACAGAGGAGTTCAAGATAGAGAACACAAGAACGGTGCTGTATTTAGTAGTCACATGAGCTTGAGCCACTGTCACTCAAAGGGCATATACTACTATCATGCTTGATCACTTGGAAATGTGATCAAGTCCAATCAGTTATGGATCATCTTTCCAGTGTCTTACCTAAGTAACTAGTGAGGAATATTGGATGGCAGTTGCATGGGATCACACTGACCTTTACCAGGTTTGGGAAAGGACAGAACTGTCAAGAGCTTAGATAGTTACTTTCAGAGAAAATTCTGTTAAAAATACAGTGCATTTCGGTTAATTGGGGCAGTCGCTTATTTGGGGCAAATTATGAAGAACAGAAACAAAACAAATATTTAGCCTGAATTTATTCTGCTTATTTGGGCCAACTCGCCACTTAATTGGGGCAATGAAGGTCTTGATTGAACAATAAACTATATTTAGATGGCGAGCACAAACATCTAAATATAGTTTATTGAACAATAAACTAATTTAGATGGTTCGTAACAAAGAGATCATGCGGGCAGCAGCCGAATTAGTTATTGCAAAGTCGTGCTGTACAGTGGTTGTTTTACGTTTGTTCTGTGTCGTGGTAATGGGATTCTGAAGAAATTTTGCTTGCAGTTGTTTACGATCACACTAGGTACATATGTATACATCTTGTGGGTTAGAATAGATTAAAAACTGTACAATTTGTTTTTTGGTTCCCCTCCTTTTTTCAGTACATTTAAGACCCCTGTCAAGATGCCACGTAAAGATTTGTCACTTTCAGAAAAAATTGCTATTCTTGACAAGATAAAAAGTCAACCTCCTAACCTCAGTCATCGTCAGCTAGCGGAGATAATAAAGGTGCCAAAATCTACAATTTCACGACTGCTACAGCAACAAGAAAAACTTAGAGAGGAGTGGACATTGCGCGTGGATTTAAAGAAAACATCTCATAAGCAAAAGAGGGAAGGCAAAGATCCAGACGTCGAAGATGCTTTGAATCTATGGTTTTCCACTGTATCTAAACGAGGAGTGCGTGTAAGCGGCCCTATGCTAAAAAACAAGTCAGAAGAGTTGGCCAAAAAGCTAGGTCACGTAAATTTCAAAGCGACGGATGGTTGGTTGTCTCGATGGAAGTGTAGACATGACATTAGTTACAAAAAAGCACATGGCGAGAAGGACGGTGCTGATGCTATGAGTGCTGAGCAATGGAAATCTGAAAAACTGCCAGAGTTGCTTAAAAAAATTAGTGGGGATGACATTTACAATGCCGATGAAACATGTCTGTATTATCGTGCTGCGCCGGATGGTTCCCTCAGCTATCAACACAACAGTTCAAAGAAAGCAATGGATCATGTAACAGTGTTGTGCTGGTCAAACATATCAGGAAATGATAAACTAAAACTTTCGGTTATTGGTAAAAGTGCCAACCTCGTTGTTTCAAGGGGCTTACAATAGGCAGTTTGCCAGTTTCATATTATGCCAATAAGAATGCGTGGATGACCACATATATTTTTACGCAATGGCGAAAACTGGGACGCAGAACTGCAACGGAAGTCCAGAAAAATTCTGTTGATATTGGACAACTGCACCACACACTCTAATGTAGCTGGTTTAAAAAATATTGAACTAGAATTTTTACCCCCTAACATCACATCCCTGATACAGCCTATGGACATGGGAATTATAAAAAATTTGAAGACCTATTATTGCGGAAAGCTGGTTAATCACATCCTTGAAGCAATTGGAGAAAATCTGCTAATATCATCTTCGAAATCAATAGAGGTTAGTGCAAAAGTTTCAATGTTAAAAGCTGTACAATTTATCACCGATAGCTGGCAAGGAATAAGCAGGACAACAATTTGGAATTGTTTTGCTAAATGTGGTTTCACGACTAATTGTGATTCAGACGCAATAAGCTGTACAGAAAATGAAATGGCTTTGGAACTGCAACAGGTCCAAAATTGTGAAGAATTTTTAATGATTGACGATAACCTTCAATGCCACGACGAAAATGAAGATTATGAGGAAACGATTATTGAACAAATTGCGGCAAAACACTCAGAGACACCAAAAGACCAAGAAAATGATGACGATGATATACCTAAGCGAGTGACTAACCAGGATGCCAGGAAATGTATCGCTGAATTGAGATGTTATTTCATGCAGGAAGGCAGTCCTTTATCAGCATTAGATACCTGCACAGACTTTGTTCAATTGCAGTCCATAAAGAGAACATGTCAGGGTACACTTCATAATTTTTTTCAAAGTAAGAACCCTTAAGTAATGTGTAACCTTTGCTTGACATGGACATTATTCTGTACAGTATCTTCATTTTACATATGTATATGTACATTTTGTTTGCTTTTAGCTTTAGTTATTTTTAAATAAATGTTTGTACCAATATAACTTAAATACAGTGTGCTTTCTTTAAATACCCCATTCCCTTTATTTTATTCATACCTTTTTGCCTCCGTTAGAATGTGCTTTTCAGCTCATTAAAATTTCGCTTAATTGGACCAAAGTGATCTGTCCCGATGTGTCCCAATTAACCGGAATCGACTGTAGTAAAAATGAGTTAGGGAATTTGTCGTTTAAAGATTCTCACAGTTCATAAATAATAAAAAGGCTGATTATATAAGAGAGAGAGCCTGGTACTGAAATTTAATTTGTCTAGCTGCTAAACTTTATCTTGTTGAAAGGATGGATTGTATGCTGATACAGCTAAGAGCTGGGAAAAATATTCTGCTAGAGCATTTGCCATTTCCACTAGAGAGTACAAGTCTTACTCCATTTAAACTAAAAAGTGAAGAGGATGCTGGTGAAAAATTTACCATTCAGTTTTTTTATAATATTCAAAATCATTCTGTTATCTGTGTTCTTAGTAATAATGGAAGAAAACTAGATCCAAGTGTTTCCCCCCCTTCTCTCTATTATACAAAGGGTACTAGGAAAGTTTTGCAATATGACGCAACAATGAATCACAGGAAGCTGCTTGTTGCTGCATGTTTAGACATGTTCATACGTGCATAGTAGCCGCCGCGCCAATTCGATGGGCTCAGTTATTCATTAGTAGTGAGAGTGTAAAGTGCTTGCGATGGCATCGTGGTCACGAAATGAGATAAGGACAGTTTTGCAGTATAATTTCGTGCGTGGTTTAACCATAGACCAGTGCTTAGAAGAAATGACTCTTGCACTAGATGATGATTGTCCACATCGTACAACGATATTCAGGTGGCATAGAGAATTCCAAAGGGGAAATTTCACTCTGGAGGATTCTGAGAGGCCGGAAAGGCCACGAACGTCAGTTACGGAGGAAAACGTTACTGCTGTGAGGAAAATGCTTGACGAAAACAGGCGAGTGACCTACCAACAGATAGAGGATACTTTGGGCCTAAATGCACCAGCAATTCGTTCGATTCTGCAAGATCATTTGCACGTGAAGAAACTTTGTTCTCTCTGGGTGCCGCATCAACTGACTGAAGAGCAGATGACACGACGTGTGACTTGGTGCCGGGAGATGTTAAAAAAGTTTGATAAGGGATAATCTCGGTATGTGAACAACATCGTGACAGGTGACGAGACTTGGCTGTACTATTACGATCTGCCGACCAAGGCTCAAAACAAAGTTTGGGTCTTTGATGATGACGACACACCCGTAATTGTCAGAAAATCCTGATCTGTAAAGAAGAAAATGATAGCTGTATTTTTCAAATCGATTGGAATTGTGGAACGTGTCGTTTTGGACACGCAGAAGACAGTCACAGCTAAGTGGTATACTGAACAATGCCTGCCTAAAGTCATTGGATCTATGAAGAACCTGCGGCCAAAGTCAAGAATGGACACCTGGTACCTCAATCACGAAAATGCTCCAGCTCACCGCGCCAAAGCCTGCACCGAATATTTGACCACGACAGGACTGAAACTTCTCGAGCACCCTCCCTACAGTCCAGACCTTGCTCCCTGCGACTTTGCACTGTTCCCGCATGTGAAAATGAAGCTAAAAGGGAGGCGGTTTTCCAGTGATGAGGACCTTCTACGGGCTTGGGACAACGAGTGTGCTTTACTTCCTAGTGAAACTTGGCAGAACTGGTTTAAAGATTGGTTTCGGAGGATGGAGAAGTGTACTGAATGTAGAGGAAATTACTTTGAAAAAATTAAATAAACAAAGCTGTATTGCAAAACTTTCCTAGTACCCTTTGTATAATGCACTGTTGGTTTTAGCTTTTTGAAATTAATAATGTTTTCAGTTGTAGTAGGGAGCTTCCAGAGCAAGTTCCACATTTTTTTTTTTTTTTTCTTTTCTTTTTCAGTATGATAACATGCTTCATTTTGTCAATACTTAGCATACCTATGTATGCTCACTGATATTTGTGATACAGCATTGGTTACCACTGTTAGAATCTATCATAATATGGTCAATAAGACTGTCAACTAGTTGAAATTTAATAATCTGTTCATTAAAGGAGATACCAGTAGTGAACACATTCCAATTTTCTTTGGAGAATTTGAATTTTATACAGATTTCTGCCTTTGGTGTAGTAATTCGGTAGAGTTCAGTAGAGACTACTTTGATTAGGTTGCCTAAAACTGACCACTGGATATCTAAAAATAATGCTGGAATGTGTTCACTACCAGTATCTCCTTCAGTGGTTCCTTGTAGAAAGATTGATAGCTGTGGATGTTCCAATTGGAAAGTGAATATAAATGTTAGCACCAGTATTCAATAATATCAGATTCTGTTTGTCAAGAAGAGATTCAATTAATTTTCCATGTATATCTGTCTGTGGAGAGTCCCACAGAGGATGGCACTATCCATTAAAACCACCCACTAGCAGGAAAAAAAAAAAAGGGGGGGGGGCATAAAGCTGTATGATCAAGTCATCTAGATCATTCGGAGTATATTCTTTGGAAGACATATGAAAACTATGGAAAGCATAATTTATAAAGCAGCATGTATGGCTACAGCTTTTAACGAAGTCTGCAGTGGGATATTTGGTAGGAACTCTAGAGTTCACGAGAATGGTAGGAACGCTAGAGTTTACACACTTAAGTTCTGAGACTTGTGATACAGGCTGAGCTCAATTAACACGAGCACATCATGCAAAATGGAAACGCGTTAATTGAATATAATAATCAATAGGAAAAATTATAATTAGTCCTTGACCTTCAGAAATGTCCATAAAGAATTTTAAAAATACTCTTTAAATAACTATTTAACCGTATCCCAAACTATGCGCAGCAGAAATTTTAAATTCTTGAGAGAAACACAGCGATACTCGACATCTGTCGGACACTGCGCAAACTACTAGCTTGAAGTAGTTCACAGTTTCAACATTTCTTATTAAGTTGTTTGGACCTAACTACTTAATAAATGGAACTGTTAGGTATTTTTTTTGGTATAGGTGCGCCATGAAAAAATTACTGAGGCACTAAGGGCACCATGAACCGAGAAAGTTTGGGAACCTCTGACATAAAATACACAATGAAGAAACAATCTGTTATGGAAATATTTGAACAGAGTCATTTGAACAGTGTTGACTATCTTTTTCATCAATCAATTTCCGATAGCCGACAATGATCTTCTCTGGGCCCTGGCAAAATAAATATTGCAGAGAACCTCAAACCTTTTGAAGTTCTCTGCAATACGAAAGATTTCATCTAGTTCTTTTACCATTATCTCCTTTGAGGTAACATTTTCATCTGGCTCATTTAAAAATTAGAATTTTTAAATGCAAATTTGCAACGACTTTATTAGTGGGAGACAAATAAGTAACATGTCTTCTTCTGAAGGTTGATGGAACACACACACCGAGGCAGGCAGGCAGTAGGCAAACTTTTGTTTATTGCCCGTCCGACGCGCAGTAAGCTTAATGCGCCATTCAAATCTTTTTCAACTATCACATAAAAAAAAAAAAGATCGCATTAACTGGAAATTTGCATCGTGTAAAATGAAAAGTGGTATAATTTTTTCAAAGAGTGGCAACTGAAAAACGCATTATGCAAGGATCCAGTTTCTTATGGCAATCTAGTTTTTTATATTTTCTTTCTTGGGGAAGGTTGGATGTACAGTGTCCATGTCAACTTTCACATGGAGTTCTAATTTTGGTACGTCCTGATTGATGTCAACATCTATATCCACTGTCACTATGCAATGGAGATTTTCTTCATTGAAGCTGATGCTTTATTTCATCTGATGCACGTTCGTCCAGAGTATGAGAAGTAACTGGTGGAACCATAATTGGAATACTGTGGGCATGATCCATGACACAGTGCTCCTCACAGGATTGTTGTGTAGATGAGTGTGGCCAAATCTGTAATTGAAATGGTCGGAAGTACTAAGTCTTCCATCTGTATTTCTGTTGCTTGGTATTGCTGAATTTTTAATGCATAGATTTATTTTGGTATATTCAGTATTACCTGCTTCTTTGCCTCTTGGTAGTTGACTTTTTCGCTCTACTTTATACTTTTGAATCTTTTTCCCCTATTTTCCCAGGTACACATGATTTAGAATATGCTGCGTGTTGATCTTTAGAATTTGGACAATGCGATGTTTCTGCAGTATACATGGTTGTGAATGACCCTTGGACCTGCAATTAGGACATACTGTTTGGGAATGGAGGGTTGTACTTGGCAATTAAAGTTTTAGTGCAGCCCTGGTCTCATTCATAATTCAAAAGTTTTTCTTTCTACATCCTACCTCACTTCTCTCTATGCATTACTAATCTGGCCTTTCACACCTTGAAATTTGCCCTTCAGCTCATCATAGTAGTAGTAACAGAGGCATGTGATGCAAGAAAGCAAGCTTATGTAGCATCAGCCAAACAAAAAAAAAAAAAAAAAAAAACCATTTAACACATCCATTCCCTCTAAACATTTGTAAAGTTCTACCTTCAATTTATTTAAGCTATCAACTTTCACGACAGATGGAAGTTTGTTCAAGCAATCAACTACCTACTGGCTAAAGGCAAATTTCTGCACATCTATTCGATAACTGTCTTTCCAAAATTTTAATTTATGCCCCCCCCCTCAGGTTCATAATCTGAACAAGAGAGAATCCAATCAAAATTGAGCCTGCTCAACCCATTCAAGGCCTTATACACCCCCAATCAGATCACCTCACAGGTGCCTAGTCTCCAGAGGATACAATTTGCAGAACTTAAAAGCCTTTCTTCGTAAGACCACCCTTTGGTTCCCCTCACCAATCTTGTTGCCCTTCTCTGTACTCAAGCAACTCTATATCCTTCCTAAAATGAGGTCTCCAGACCTATATACAGTACTCAAGGAATGGCCTGACCATTGCCTTATACAAAAGGATAATCACCTCCTTTTACCTACTATAAAAATTCCTGTATATCATTGACAATACCCCATGACCTGCTCTGGCAGCCTGTCTGGACTGCTCAGAAAATTTCATATCTGACTGCACAATTATTCCCAGGTCTTTTTCATTTTCTACCACCATAAGTGTAGTACCACACAGTTCGTACATTTCTCTGCAGTTACTTCTACCCATATGCAGTATTTTGCATTTATGAATATTAAACTTCAGTTGCCACTTCTCAGCTCATCTCCCCAGCTTTTCTAGATCCAGTTGCAGTAGCACACTGCCATTAACAACCCTACCAACTTTTATATCATGTGAAAACTTCAACATTAAGCCTGATATGCCATCATCAATATCATTGATAAATATACAAAACGACAGTGGACCCAACACCGAACCCTGTGGGACTCCACTAATAACATTAGTGAAGAGCAGTGTCCATTGATTACCACTCTGTCTTCTCCCACTCAACCATCCTTTTATCCATTGTAGCAATTTACCCTTAATACCATACTGCTCCAATTTGTACAGTAGTCTTCCATGTGCAACAGTGTCAAAAGCTTTCCTAAAATCCAAGTATACAATATCAAAATTCTTTTTTTGCATCCAGTTCCTTTGTAACCACATCATGGTATCCAATCAAATTTGTCACACAAGACTTACCCTTAACAAACCCATGCTGTGTCTGAATTATTACTGCAGTCTTGTCTAGATGATCCTGCAATGCATCTTTAACAAGTGATTCCATTATTTCTCCCAGAACAGAAGTTAAACTAACTGGTCTGCAATTACTTATGTCAACCTTAGATCCCCCTTTGTGAATTGAGAATACATTTGCACATCTCCAGTCTGTGGGGACTTCCCCAGAGTCCAAAGGATGTTGTCATAATTTTGGCTAAGGGTTTGCCTACTTCCTTTCCTGCCTCCTTTAATATAACTGGATAGATCCCATCCACCCCAGATGACTTTCTTAGGTTTAACCACAACAATTTCTCCTCCACTTTGATCTCAGTTATTACAAAATCATTAAGCACCCCGTTACAGTTTGATAAACTTCCAGCATTTTCCTCCCATAACCCCTCATGCGAATGCAGATGTAAAATACTCATTCAGATTATCAGCTATCTGAGCAGGATCAGCAACAGTTGAACCATCGACATCAAGTGGACCAATCTGATTCATCCCCTTCCTTCTAGAGTTTATATAACTAAAGAAGTTGTTGCTGTTTTTCTTAGCATCTTTTGCCAAATATTTCGCGTAATATGCGTTCACTTGCCTAACTTCTTTTGTGACTTGATTACAGAATAGCTTATAACTATCATAGGCTTCTGTGTTGCCCGATAATTTATATGCATCCCATGCATTTTTCTTCTCTGCCACAAGTCTCATTAGTTCATCTAACATCCATTTAGGCCTAAACCTTGAACAGTATTTCTTAATTGGCATGAGAAGCCTAGTAGCTTTCACAATTACTTCCATGATTGCTTCCCATTTACAATTTGCTGCTGGTAACATCATCAGTTGGTCCCATTGTATACAATTTAAAAACTGTCTGAGACCACTGCAGTCACCTTTACAGAAGCAAAAACCCTCCCCTTTACCCCTGATGGTAGTAATATATTTAAGTAAACTGATCACTGCCACCAAGTGGTTCCTTTATCTGCATATTCTTAATGCACGAATAATCACTGCTGATAACCAGATCAAGAGTATTACTCTCTCTAATGTGTTGCTCTAGAAAACAATCATCCAATAAATTCACAAAATGTCTTACTAGTGTGCGAGTGACCAATCCACAAGTTCCAGTCAATATCTAGGAAGTTAAAATCTCCCATTATTAGACAATCTGACTTACTCTATTTCTCTGCACAGTTGTTCATTGTACTCATCAGAGTCATTAGGCCTATAACACACTCCTACTCTCATTTCTGCTTTCCCAGTGCTTACATCACACCAAACTGACTCAACATTGCACTATCTATGTCAACTGGATGCTTTATTTTATGTGTTTCTTAACTAGCAGCATAATCCCTCCTCCATTCCTATCCTGTCTATATCAATCATGTTGGAGCAAATTCGTGTTATAGCAGAACTGACTGTATCAAATATCAAAAAAAAAAACACCAACAGAGTTCAGAGAAGGAAGTGAGATTTTCCTCTCTCTCTGAGAGAGAAAACATGCAGTGGTTATGTGATTTTCTTCTGAGAGAGAGATCTTTATTCATTAAAGTAAAGTTCCAGTCATCACCACAAAATTTCTAAGCATATTTGAAAAACAATGGCAAAATAAAGAAAATATGTAACAGTTTGATGAAATCATAATTAAAAAAGAACTTTCAGCACTTCTTTACTTACAACAATGTAAAAGGAAACTCTTTATAATTTATCATTTTGAATATACTTTTAATTTACTAATTATGTAAAAGGTAACATAGTATATTATATGAAGAAAGGTTTTAAGCAATATTAATATTCTAAAACAGCATAAGTAATTTAATTACTGCATATATAAGACCAGTGAAATCAGCATCTCCAGCTTGAAGCCACTGGTGAAATTCTTGAGCATTATCTGTTGGATCACCTTCTCCATATGTTGCCATACAAAATACAGCCAATGATTTTGGTATTTCAGACACTTTACACAGGTCTTCCTAAGGAAAGGTGGGGGGGGGGGAAGAAAACAAACATTAAATATTCAGTTAACATTAAATTAACTGTTCTATAGCAAAGAGGTCAAAAATTACCCAAAAGAATAATACAGACATTTATTTCAACTTATATCATAAACCTACAATAATATTTGCTCCCCTTTCCAATGAAAATGTACAAACACATGGTGATAGCCATAAGTATGACCCAATATTATAATCATAGTATGACCCAATAGTTAATTCAACCCAATTTTTCCTTCAATTTGTGATATTTAGAAAATTTTACTGGAATAATGCCTTTTTACACTCCGCAGTGTGTGAAAATCAATATTGGATCACAGTAAAATATGCTGTTCACTTTTTTTTAAGAGTATATTCACATATATGCATATATATATATATATATATATATAGAGCCTATTGTCTTCATGTTCGTCCATCCAAATGTAATAATAACTCTACTCAGTGAACAGATTTTCATGATATTTTATATCTGGCTCTTTTATAACAAAAAAAAAAAAAAAAAACCCACTTTATATGGAAAAGCAACTAAGAATTCTTTTTTTTTTTTTTTTTTTTATTAAAGTGGGTTTTTTTTTTTTTTTTTTTTTGTTATCAATTCACTAAATATATAAACCATGAATTATTAATATTTGTTTATTATATTTATCTCTAAAACAGAAACATGAAAAATGTGTTATCTTTCAACTGCTATTAAAATCCAGTAGGAAATAAGTAATGTACATTACAAAAATGCTGACTGAATACCATGATTTGAGTGCTGCTATTTGTTTATGTTATTAAATCACAAGACATCCACGAAATAAATGCTACATTTCAAGATAATTCTCGTGAAGTGAAAACAATTACTTTTAAATGTTATCAGTTAATTAATTTGTAATCAACTGGTCAAAAGATAGTTTACTTTTTACTTCTCTTAAATCACAGAAAAAGGAAACGAAAGCAGTTCAATTAAGAAATGAGAAATCAAATGCACCTGGAATATGACACACTGCATGCATTAGCTAACTTTTTTTTTTTCCTTTTTTTTTTCCAACTTTTATGCAGCAGAGTAGCTATAGTCTTTTGCACCCAGGGGCAAATCCTTCTGGTGACACCCCTAAATAATGTTATCAACTTGAAGAAAAAAAAAAAAGTCTTAAAACTTAATTGATTTTAAGAAATCACAGAAAACTAAGGAACATTTTAGCATTAGCATTAGTTGAAGCATATGTTGCAAGAATTTTTTTTTTTTTTTTTAAGTTGTTGGCGCCTCGGCTTCTGTAGTCATAATGCACCTCCCCAAGTTTTTGCATTTTACTCTGATCCAAGCCCGAGGCGGGATTTAAACCCGCAACCTTTGGGTTGCCAGGCAGGCACTTTACCAACCTGGCTAGCCTGGTCAGCTGATGCAAGAAAGCAAGCTTATATAGAATCAACCAAAAAACACCTTCCCATTTCACCCATCCGTTCACTCCAAATGTTTGTCTAGTTCAGCCTTAAATTTATTTAAGGCTATCAACTTACACAACAGATGGAAGTCTGCTCCAATAATCAAATACCCACTGGCTAAAGGCAAACTTCCACACATCTATTCTATAACTGTTTTTCCTCAATTTGAATATATGCCCCCTCAGGTTCTTAATCTGAGCAAGCAGAAGTATCCCATCAGCATTGAGCCTGCTTAAACCATTCAAGACCTTATACACCTCGATCAGATTACCTCGCAGGTGCCTAGTCTCCAGATGCTGCAATTTCAGAACTTAAGCCTCTCTTGTTAAGAGCACCCCTTTGTTCCTCTCACCAATCTTGTTGCCCTTCTCTGTACTCATTCTAGCAACTCCTAAAACAAGGCCTCCTGATCCATATGCAGTATCAAGTTGTGGCCTGACCATTGCCTTATACAAGAGGATAATCATCTGCTTGTCTCTGCTAGAAAAATTCCTAAATATCATTGACAAAACTCCATGGCCCGAACTGGCAGCCCATCTGCATTGCTCAGAGAACTTCATATCTGACTGCACAATTATCACCAGGTCTTTTCCTTTCTCCACCTCTCTGAGAGTAGTGCTACACAGTTGGTACGTTTCTCTTGGGTTACTGCTACCCATATGCAGTATTTTGCAGTTGTCAATGTTAAACTTTAGATGCCACTTTTCAGCCCATTGCCTAACTTTTCTAGATATGCATACTGTTGCAGTACCACACTGCCATTACTGTCATTAATAACCCTGCCAACATTTGTATCATCTGCAAACTTCGACACTAAGCCTGATATACCTTCATCAATATCATTAATAAATACACAAAACAACAATGGGTCCAGCACTGAACCCTGGGGAACTCCACTAGTAACATTAGTCCACGTACAGCAGTGTCCATTTATGACAACTCTCTGCCATCTCCCACTGAACCATCCCTATATCCACTGCAGCAACTTGCCCTTAATGCCATACTGCTCCAACCTGTAAAGAAGTCTTTCATGTGCAACAATATCAAAAGCTTTCCTGAAATCCAAGTATATGATATCAAAATTATTTTTTGTATTCAGTTCCTTTGTGACATCATAGTATCCAATCAAATTGGTCAGACAAGACTTCCCTTTAACAAACACATGCTGTGTCTGATCTATTACCGCAGTCTTGTATAGGTGATCCTGCATCACTTCTTTAACCAGTGACTCCATTATTTTCCCCAGAACAGAAGTTAAGCTAATGGGTCTATAATTATTTGTGTCACCCTTTGAATTCTCTTTGAAATGGGGATACATTTGCACATCTCCAGTCCATGGGGACCACCCCTGAATCTAAGGATGCTCTCATAATTATGGCTAAGGTTTGTTAACTTCCCTCACTGACTCCTTCAATATAACTGGATAGATTCCATCCGCCCCCAGATATCTTTTTTATGTTTAACTTCAACAATTTCTCCTCCACTTAGCTCTCCATTATTATAAAATCATTTAGGTCCCTGTTGGAGTTTAATAAACTTCTGTCCTGCCCTGCCTTATAGAATTCCTCATGTGTGAATGTAGATGCAAAATACTCATTCAGTTTGTCAGCTATCTGAGCAGGATCACCAACAGTCCAACCACCAACATTAAGTGGACCAATCTGATTCATCTCCTTCCTTCTGGAGTTTACATAAGTAAAGAAGTCTTTGTTGTTTTTCTTTAATCCTTTGCCAAGGATTTATCATAATCAGCCTTTGTTGCCTAACTTCCTTTGTGACTTGATTACAGACTAGCTTATATTTGCCATAGGCTTCTGTGTCACCTGATAATTTATATGCATCCCACACATTTTTCTTCTCTGCCACGAGGCTCATTAGTTCATTTGACATCCATTTAGGTCTAAATCTTGAACTGTATTTCTTAGTTGGTATGAAAAGCCTAGTAGCTTTCAAGATTAATTCCTTGAAGGCTTCTCATTTAGAATTTGCTGTTTTAAAATCATCAGTTGATCCCACTGTATGGAATTTAAAAACTGAGACCACTGTAGTCACCTTTATGAAAACAAAAACCCTTCCCTTTACCCTTGATCGTAGTTACATCTTTAAGTAAATCCCACATCAGTACACTGTGATCACTATCATCTAGTGGTTCCTTTATTTGCAAATTCTTAATGCACGAATAATCATTGCTGATAATCATATCAAGAGTATTAATCCCTCTGGTTGCCCCTCGAACGTGTTGCTGTAGAAAACAATCCACCAATAAATCCACAAGTCTTGCTAGTGTGCGGGTGACCAATCCACAAGTTCCAGTCAATATCTGGAAAGTTAAAATTCCTCCATAACAAGACATTCTGATTTACTTGCCCATTCATTTCTCTGCACAACTATTCATGGTACTCAGAGTCATTAGGTCTAAGTGTGTTTCTTAAATAAGGTTTATGTGTTTCTTAAATAACAGCATAACACCTCCTCCCTTCCTACCCTGTCTATCCTTTCTATACAAATTGTACTCCCCAAATTCAAATTCTGCACTGCTTATATCTGTGTGACACCATGTCTCTGATATTTCAACGATATCTGCCTTTGATGTCTTGATCAGCATTTCAAATCCATCAAATGTATTTACTATACTTCTAGCACTGGTGTGCAAGCAAGTATAAATGCATCTGTTCTTACTCTTAGTTAACCTAACACAACCCATTTATTTTCTTGTTCCATGATGACTCCCAGCAGCTCTTGAAATCCCCAGCAACCTGCTCTCCAGGCTGCTGCTAACAGCTACTGTTAATCTTTTAGTTTTTGTAAATCTCTTCAAGCTAGCAGTTTTCCAACCTACCTAACACTGCCTCGATAGCATCAGCAAATATTCTTGCACCCTTTATATTTAAGTGTATCCCATCCCTGTAGAAACAATCTCTCCTGTTAGCAAGCACAGACCACGCTGAAAAAAATTCTACCCCATGACCCTTGCACAATTTCTCCAGGGCCAAAATGATTGATAAGTCTGCATCATATACTCCTAGTGTCTGGGCAGAATTGCAGACACTTTCAAATTTAACCCTAACTCGCGGCTTTTTTTTTTTTTTTTCGACATTGACCTGTACTTGTTAATTAAATCTGCAGAGCTCTTACTGTTAAGGTCATTAGTACCAACGTGTACAACAATATCACCTTTTGTGCCCTTAAAAGATGATTTCTGCTCTACGCCATCAACTTTTGTCCCTGGGAGACATACCCTGGTCCTGTTCCACCTATCCTTTTCGCATAATATATTCCCCCATCTCCCTGACAATAACTAGCTCCTGTGGGACCAGTACATTCTGCCTTGGAGATTGCCACTGTGTTGCCTGATGCACAGGAGAGAGTTCTGGCATTGAGTTGGGCAGCTTAGAGCTCGATAGGTCCCCCACTTTAATACCTTTGAGGGCATCTACCATATACCCCAAACTCTCATAGACGCCCATCAGAACACTGAGTTGGCACCTAATTTCTTCATAGTCTGCACCTAGCACACACAGACATCCTTCTTGATAAGATCATGTCCTGTTCTAGACAGGTCTGCAAACATTTCACATTTTGCACATTTTTTTAGACTGTAATTCATTGGAGAATCACCCTCTTCGGTTCTGCCCTGAGCCAGAGTACTACAGCTACTTTGTGCTCATTGCTTTGCTGCTCTAGTTTGGGTCATGATTCCATTTAAGTACAATTTAATTAACAATGAAATTTAATAAGATTAATAAATTTTTAATTGATAATACTAAACTAAGCTAACAGATTTCTCATACAGTACTACGTATTTCGCTATCTAGTTTTACATTAAACCTTAAGCTATCAAGTTTGGAATACACGTTACACTATTCTGTATCGTGCAACAATGGCAGCAATTTACAAGGGATAAAATATACGGACACTAAGTATTAACTTTCAAAATCGCTATCTAAATTCAAAATAAACCAAGGAGCTTGACTAGGACCATAAAGCTACTTATAGAAAATAATTTAATATAACAATTAAGTCAATAAAATGGCTAAATATAAATAAAAACTTAGTGTTCGCTGGAGCAGCAAAATCTTGTCCAACTCTTCAATACCCTCATCACAAGGAATGTTAAAAATTCAGCATATAAAGTATTGTGTATTTACATAGTATAGGCAGTTCTCACTTTACGAGTTTTTTTTCCCCAAGTACCAAGTATCAACAAAATCAAAAATATGAACATTAATTGCAAAAATGAATGTTAAGCATTCATAAATACCGCATTCCAAATCACGTGGGTAGCTATACAATACAGTGTACCCCAATTTATATCAATCAGTTCCAGAGACACCATCGTATCGTATAAATATCGTAATGCGAACCCAATAGCACACAGTTTTTTTGGTAATTCGTTTCAAGATCTCAGAAGTTGAAATTTTCACTGTACAACTAACCTATTTATCTCTCTAAAATGTCATTTTTAAGGTCACGAGCATGACTAAAGCCATAAAAGGTCATGAGCATGGTTTGTAAACTGTATTAGTTACCAATTCAAATCATTAAAATGCACTACACTTTCATCGTTATCATGTTCCATTATAAGAACCAATTTTGAATGGCTTTGCAATATTTTTCTAAAGCACATTTCTGGAGGTCACGACCATAAAACAATAAAAGCAATTTGCACTTTCCGCTTTATTGGGATTTTCTGTTACTGCAAGCAATTATAAGCAATTACGGGTAGTAAACTCGACCTTCTTGCATTTTCAAAAGTATCGATAGCCGGAATTGTGTGGGTTTTTACGTTATTATGGTGAAATGTGTTTCCCATTTACTGAAATCTTCAATCGTATAAAAAACAAATACATTTTCAGAATCTTCTCTTCATTCCTTTTTTTTTTAAGCTTCGTAAACTTGTTACTCCACGCGAATTGTGTTAGTTGCAATTTGTGTGTGCCGTTAAAAAATGCTTATGCATGCAATCATGAAATTTATAATTCAAAGAGATCATCTTGGAAAAAAACGCCTTTTGAAACATTTCTGAAGACGATGACTCCTTGTGTAACAAACCAACGAGTGCCAAGCCAATAATGAGTGAATAATGAGTGTGCATTTAGTCAATGATGATGATGAAGAATAAACATTCTTTAACATTTGTAAGTCGTAAATAATTTCTCTATTATTATAATTTGTTGAATTTTACAGGCTACATTTTAACTTCCTTTGATAAATCAATCATTGTTTAAACAAACTAATTAGCTAATACAGTAATTTCATTGTTGAGGACGTAACTCCTAATTTTAACCTTATGTCTTTGGGAAATTAATTCCCGCTTTACGAGCGCGCGCTACGAACAAATTAACTCGTAAAGTCAAGAACTACCTGTATTTAAAATAATAACAAAAAGTGAAAATCAATAACAGAAGAGATTTATAGTTTACATTTACTTGTCTTCATTTTGGAAATTTATCAATAACCTTGTCAAAATTAATTTTACTGGCATATTAATTTTCAATAGACAATATAGCTGGGTTTGATAATCTAGTCTGACCCACTGATGAGCAGAAGTAATTTTTAATTAATTTTAATTTGGAAAAGCTTCTAATTTCGCAAGAAGCTATAGATACATACTGTTAAAAAGAACTTTACACATAATAATAAATTTGGTAGAGATTCTGAAAAATCCCACATCATAATAAACTCTACAAACTGAGAAGCTGTACACTATTTTGCTTCCTCAACAGTTATTTTTGCAGCTTGTAAGTGACATCTTAGTCAGACAATTTATAATACAATTTCTTCGTGATGAGAGTCATCAAAAATTTCATTCAGCTTTGAAATATGCATTTTATATTTTTCTTTCTTTGCAACAAACAAATTATACAGTTGAATAAAGAAAGGCAAACATTGAAAGAATTTCATCCATCACTTTCGAACAAGCCTCCAATTCTGGACTAAAACCTATCCAGGCATTCAGACATTGCTCTTTTAAATTCTTGGAGTGACAGTCTAGCATCCTTTGTTATTTCTCCTAGCATTTGTTTTTTTATCCTTATTCTTCCTGTTGTTGTTGTTATTTGGTTTTTAGGAACATTAACAACTAAGGCCATATTGCTCCGGGGATATGCGGTGGTCATTCCCTGACCTTTCCACATCCTCCGTTTTTGGTGGGCACAGGCTCAAACCCCGGTCTAATCAAGAAGCGTGTGCTACGCACTGCTGCTCTTGCCCACCTGGCTATGGAGGCGCCTCTTCTTCCTATTGAAATGCCCATTTCCGCACAAGTTGTATTTGCAAATTGAAGAGCCCTTTCTATAATTTTATTTCTTTCTTCATTAATAAATAATTTTAAAGTGTGTAACTTTACAAAAAATTTTGCTTCCCAACAGTTTCCATGAAATGGAACTATCAGCTCCATTATATTAGAAAAGACATTAAAATTCTAAAAGTATATTTTATTTCTTGTATTAACTTGTACAGAGTGAGCAAAAAATAACTACTCTTTATGAATTTAACTGTTTCTAAATGAATATGTATCGACTCAAGGGAATGCAAAATATAGCAAAGTCTGTTTTGGGTAGAGCATATTAGCATTAATCCCAACACTCGATATGGCTATTTTCATTTTCACCTAATCAAGAAAGAATTATTAAAATGCTGTTGGTTCAATGCTGAAACCTCTTCTGATTTATATTTAAGTTATAATTAATACAAAGGCTGAGTCTGGTCAAGCAGCTCCAATGCCAAAAATCACAGTGATTTAAACTGGAGCTTCATGGAGGTCATTTAATATCAAATCTCCGGTCAGTAAGATCAATAGCAAACACATTCTTGAGAATGTAGTGTTACACATTGCTGGAATGTGGTTTTGCCAAAGATGCCTCATTTAGGAAAAACTATTCCTGATACCATCCTTGTATATCATTCCCTAATTACTATCCCAGTACTGAGTACTCTATGTACTCAGTATACCTCAAAGAAATATGGATCAATCAAAAATCACAACATAAAGGCACACCACACAGTAACTTTTTCATCATGGAGAAAAGTTTCAACATAAGCACAGGTGTCCTTTACTGAAATGACACAACTGTGAATATCAATAATGTTAAGAAATGAGCTTTGTCTGTCCAGAATCATTAGCCAGTCCATCTGGGTTTCATCTAATCTTGAGAAACAAACGTTAGGAAAATCTACATCAACTCGCATGATCATTCAGAGGCACTGACTATACTGGTTGTGTAAGGATGTGGCATAAACATTTGCACAACTTCTTAAAAATCATCTTCTATGGACTATCCATATATCAAGTAACATTCTTGCCACTGAAAATGCCTAAACGTGATGCTGAAGCAATTTCTTGAACAGTTTAGAATATTTGTTGTTGGCCTATTACTTCTGGAAACATTATATAGATTTCTTCTAGAGAATAACGAACACTTCTATGGGCATTGAAAGAATTTCAGGGAAGAAAAAACACTTTTATAATTAAAAATAAGGGTAAAACATTCAACTGTCAGTCATACCAGAGAAAATAGTGCAATTGAATAACAGACACCATGTTTATCCAATTTATTTATTTATAAATGTCCCTACATAAAATTGGCATAAAAAACATATGGACAGATTGCAAGTTATTTACACACAAGATATTTTTCCAATGCTGAACAAACAGGATATGAAGCTTCAAAAGTCAATGATGGTACATCATTATCTTGACTTTAAATTTCATACCAATGATACCAATTAAGGTAATAAAATAAAGTCTGCTTGTATGTAAAACAGATGGGGGGGAAGAAAACCCCAAAAAAGCCAGTGAGATGGTAAGTCTCTTTGCAGGCATAATGAAGTACACAAATAACAAAGAAAATTTCAAAAGCAAAAACTCCAGAATGCCAGTGAAATGATATGCCTCCTTCACCAGCCTAAACTGCCACAAACTGAAATGATGAATTTAGAGAAGAATAAAATATGCCTAATGATGTGAGGATGGAAGCTGTGCTTCATATATAAAGAATAAATCAAATATCTGGGAGAAGCAGAAAGAAATTCAGCTGCCAATGCCTTAAGTGAGAAAGTTACAAGGCACTCCAGCAGGTGAAAGAATTTACTGTTTCAATAATCTCTCAATCTGTGGGTAACTATCCAGGTATGAACCAACTTAAGCAGGGGTAGAGGTGTGGTGCTCACACCACATGGAGGAATGCCACCCCCTCTGTGTTACCAGGCAATACTAGGCGGTAGATAACTCTCATCAACTGGTGCAATACCACTACTTTGTTTATTGGAGGCTTGAAGTGGTGGAACCCATGTTTAGTCTCCAGAGCTAAGTTCCGGTCAACCCTTCCAGATCTCTTCCATCATGCAGTATGACTGATGACTTTTGACGTTATGATGAACATCATGGTGAGATCCAATCTTCCTTACATCTCAAGGGTACAGCTGTAAAACGGTATTCGCAGGCCGGTCGCTCGCTATTACACCAGACCGAACCTATTGGTAACCCTTTAGGAGGCTTCCGTATCAGCTAGTGAATAATCCTGCTACCCCTACTCTGCCAGATAGTGACTGGAGGAAGTCCTATTAGTGTGTATGGGGGGGGAGGCATTGTTTTGGATATGGCATACACATGTTTATTCCAATCAAGACTCAACTATGGGAACACATCCTAAAAAATATAACATCACAGAGGTTAAATTCACGCAGATAAATGCACATAGAGTCAAGGCGGTCGCTGACCAAATCCGCAAGAAGGCAGAAGAAGAAAACATTGATGTAGTAATATTACAAGAACCATATGTACATATGAAGGCTGTCAGGGGCTATCCCATAACATACAAAGTAGTCCAAACGGGGGATGACACCCCATGGGCAGCGATCTTGGTAAGAAACCCAGATAACGGTGACCAAAATCACTCAGCTATGCACATCTTGGGCCGCATGTGCCCAGCTCACCAAGGCCTTGGGTGCATTTTATGTCATAGCCCTTTACTGCCGTCCGGGTGAGGACATCGACTTCGCAGTAAGGTACCTAAGTCTGGCTAGTGATATGCTCCCAAATGCAAAAATCATCGTGGGAGCAGATGTTAACTGCTGGTCGCCAATGTGGCACAGCCATACCCTAGATAGACAGGGTACCAGAGACGGGACCAAGTTGGAAGAGTTCCTGGCAACCTCAACATTAACTGTACTAAACTTATCCAACAATCTGCCTACATTCTGCAACACATTATGGGAGGCCACTATAGACGTCACCATGGCAACGAGGAATGCTGCCAACAACATTTCCAATTGGACCGTACGTGTGGCCTGGACATCGGCTGATCATCACGCCATTACGTTCAGTCTAAACAAATCACTGGCCACAGTACCTGTGAACAGACAAACCACCCATAGATATGCCATAGCAAAGGCAGACTGGGAACTCTTCCAGACCACCCTACGGAATAGCATACAACAACGACAGAGAGAACTCCAATGTATCGAGGACCCAAGAATCCTCCAAATTAAAATGACTGAAATCATAAAACAAGCCAGCGACACAGCCATCAGGAAGAAAAATCCAACACCAGGGAAAGTGCCCTGGCGGAATCAAAACCTCCAGCGACTCAGGAAGGAGGCACAGGAAAGAAGAAAGGCCTTCCAGCGAATCAGGCACTCCTGGCTGATGGCGGAAATTGAAACCCTACAACAGAGCTACAAAGAGGCGAGAAACGCCTATACAGCACAAATTAGAGAAAGCAAAAACCAATCCTGGGAGTGCCTGGTCTCCACCACTGGAAGCAAGGAACCTTGGGGTTTTGTATACAAGCTCGTCACCAACAAACTTCCTAGAGGGGAAGTAGTTGAAGCTACTAAAACACCTGAAGGATACTTGACTATCACTTGGGAACACACCATCAACAATATCCTTGATGCTGCCTTTCATCCAGAGATACAAACGATGACAACAGAACAGAGCCGAGTTTGCCAGGCCAACGAGACTCATCAAACGGCAACAAAAGAGCACCCTTTCACCATGGAAGAGATCAGCAATGCAGCAGACCTAATAAAGGGAAATAGATGCCCTGGACCGACCTTCTGGAACCCGAAATTATCAAAAAAACAGTAGAGTACACTGCGAACTTACTATTAAACCTATATAACCTCTGTCTCAGAGAAGGTACCTTCCCGAATTCCTGGAAGATGGCAAACGTTAAACTCATCCTAAAGAATCCAACAAAGCCACCACACCATCCGAACTCCTACCGGCCCATTGCACTTTTGACAGTTATCAGTAAGCTATTTGAACGACTACTTTACACACGGATCCAACATTACTATGATGAGGCAGGCCTGGCCTCAGCAAACCAATTCAGCTCCGGACGGGGAAACTCCGCCGTGGACCCCTTAACTCACCTCCTGACCAAGGTAATCAGATGTAATACAAAGTACTTCGTAGTGATAGCCATGGACTTTGCTGGGGCATTCGACTCACTTTGGTGGCCGAGCGTCCTGGCGAGGCTGCGCGAAGCCAACATGCCGGAAAACCTCTATAACACCATCAAAAGTTATCTAAGCAACAGAACCATCAAAGTCACCGCCCCCTATGGCACACTCTCCAGGCATGTCCAGCCCTCAAGGTTCGGTCCTGGGCCCACTACTGTGGAATATTGTCTTGGACACCTTTCTTAACATCGATCTCCATGAAGTACAATCTCAGGCATTTGCAGATGACCTCATTCTGACAATACAGGCAAACTCAAGAGCCACGTTAGAGGTCCTCACAAATTGGGCCCTGACCACTCTCCAAGAATGGGCAAACAAAAATCAACTCAAAATATCCCCCACAAAAACAAACTCCATCCTACTAAAGGGATGCCTTGATCTTAGGCAGCCTCCGCAAATAAAAATTGGGCAGGAAACAATCAAACTCTCCAACCAACTGAAATACCTAGACGTGATATTGGACCAAAACCTGTCATTTCAGAACCATCTGAAATATCTCCATAAAAAAATAAGACGCTACGCAGCCATGGTTGCCAGGGTCACATGTAAAGAATGGCGCTTGAAAAAGCGAGTCCTCAAACTGTTCTACAAAGCTATCTTCACTCCAATCGTCACCTACGCATCCGGCACATGGTTTCAAAAAACTACAACAGCAGTAAACAGACGTATCACGGACCAAATTCACAGATCCATCCTTTTAACCATCACTCGCGCTTGCCGCACAGTGAGCACCCACGCCCTGCAAGTGCTCGCAGGCACTCTCCCGCTGGACTTAGAAATCATACAACGCGGCCTGCTGTGCTACCTAGACAAAGGCACCCCACAGACTTTTCTGGGGTTCACTATTGACCTAACCAGCAACAGAAATGTGGAAAAGAAGAGGATACAAACTCACCTGCAGCAGGCATGGCAGGAAAGGTGGTGCAACTCTCAAAAGGGAGAGATCACAAAGAAATTTCTACCCAATATTGAACAAAACTACCCAACCTCACCCAACTGGTTCTCCCCAGGTCTACAAGCAACGTACCTCTTAACTGGAAGAGATCAGCAATGCAGCAGACCTAATAAAGGGAAATAGATGCCCTGGACCGACCTTCTGGAACCCGAAATTATCAAAAAAACAGTAGAGCACACTGCGAACTTACTATTAAACCTATATAACCTCTGTCTCAGAGAAGGTACCTTCCCGAATTCCTGGAAGATGGCAAACGTTAAACTCATCCTAAAGAATCCAACAAAGCCACCACACCTTCCGAACTCCTACCGGCCCATTGCACTTTTGACAGTTATCAGTAAGCTATTTGAACGACTACTTTACACACGGATCCAACATTACTATAATGAGGCAGGCCTGGTCTCATCATAGTAATGTTGGATCCGTGTGTAAAGTAGTCCATAACTAGGCTGGTCTGAAAAACGTAAAACAAGGTTTAATACTACTAAGGTTAAGGTCTTGCAGCTAGGGAAAACAAACCCAGAGAAAAAGAGAGGAATAAAGATGATTCAGGATAAAGGAGACATGGAAAAGAACACTGTAGCACACACACTCTCTGAGTGGACTGTGGTTCAAGCCTGTGACTGCTAAATATGATTAACAATTATATTCATGATTCACTGTAAACTCCTCTGGTCCGGTGGTCATGCTGGAGTATAAACAAGAACAGGATACAGAAGATTTAAGTTTTTCAGGTGGTGCAAACAAGTATCCAGGAAAGCACAGACTATCAATGATTTAGTGGACAGCCTATGAAAACAGCCATTCTTCTGCATAAAATGATAGCAAACCTGCACTTGGCATACTGCATTCAAATCTGGAGGACACATTTATAAGAAAAACAAAGTACCCCGAGAGAGAAGTCAAAGAAGCATGACCAGACTGGTAAGGAACAACATCACTGTCAATATGAAGAACAGCTTAAAAGGTGTAGTGTCAAGTTTGGTCACTAGATGTTTTGGAAGACTTGAATGAAGTATATAAAGCCCTGAATTCACTATATCAAAAAATTAGAATACCAGAAGATTGGATCTCATGAAGATGATTTTGAGGTAGTGTGTTGATGATCACCAGAATAAATTACATCTAAGTGACTAGGGCAGAGAGTGTGGCAAAGTTTAAGAAGAAATTGGAAGTACTTTCTGGTAGGGGAGGGGTTATGTATTTATTTGTTTGTTTTTTCATTATTTTTTTTTCACAGATACAGAATATGTCTGCCTTTTAATACTGAAAGATTACAGGATAAGCCACTTTTTACATACCATATCATATTCTTCTGGATCAGCAACCATTGCTTTCATTCCATACCGATTAGCTTCTTTAGCAATCCGAGCTGCAAATTCTTCTGCCGTTCCAGTTTGTGATCCATAAAAAACAACAATGTTACGACCCTAATTAAAAAAAAAATATATATATATATATATATATATATATATATATATATATATATATATAAAAATGTAATACAATGGATTATAAATCCCAAAATTAAATTTAACTATATACTAGCTATAACACCTAAATTAGTTCATTCAATGGATTTAACCTTCTTGCAGGCAAGTGAGTCACCTCAACTCCAAAGCCAAGGCCAAATATTTAAGCTCTTTTACTTCTAAAACCATTCTAATGGGGGGGAAGCATTCTAACTCAGAGTGCTTATCCCCATTTTTCTCTGTCCCAGTGTTTTTAGTTGCTTTCTTGAATTTCCCGAACAAAGGAGCATGCAATCACTATTGCCTCGTCACCCAACCCAAATTTCCTTTCAGACAAGTTGGATTTCAGTTTTGAAATCATATAATAGGTGAAAATCAGATAGGGCTGGATCTGGAGAATATGGTGATTGGGGCAACAATTCAAAGTCATCCTGACAAACTGCAACCATGGCAACACAAACGTGTGAACAGGAGCATTGTTCTGGTTAAACAAAACACCTTTAGCTAGAAGCTGGCTAAAGGTGTTTTGTTTCCTGGCTTCTTTGATTTGATTGCATCTCATAAATTAGTTATGTGGTCACATATTAATATTTTTTAAATTTTGTTTCACTAAAAATTGTTGCAAGTACTCCAGCATTGCAAATATAAAATATTAAGTTTATAGCTAAATAGTTCATTCAGATTTATTTAAAAATCTTAATGAACTATTTAAGATTTCATTAAAATCATCTCATTTTTATTTTTTTTATAAAAATGTATTTTCACGCTTTTATTTTCCTCCATGGGCTAGGACACTGTCAAAACAAAAGAAAGAAAACAGTTTCTCTTGGATGTTTATGATATTTATTCACACTGTGTGAAGTCAAGTGCAGTTTAGTTCATTGTGCAGTTACAAGTTTGGTTAGTTTATTGCACATTTAGCAGTAAACCTATTACAAGTATTAATACACACAAGTTGTATACTGATGACATTTTAGGATTCTTGCCCAATCACCAGCATACAATTTTAATGTGTATTGATAAAATTGTATATAAAGTAGGTTTATTGCTAAAAGTGCAATAAAATAACTAAACCTGTACAAAAACTCTCCAAGGTATAGTACAAGATACTTTTTCTTTCCTAACCATTTCCAATGAGCAACCATGTAACATGCTTCCTAAACTACAAGTGCAGAAATTCAACCCACAATAAATATTTGCTTCTTGACATATAAATTTGGCATAACTGAAAATACACTATAGTTTTCCTAAGCACATAACTGCCAATTTTTCACTTTTGGAAAGCAGATTTCATGATTTTTAATCCAGAACTTGGAATTGAAATTAAATTTCACCAACAAAATTTGCATTTTATATTAGGATTAGGGTTTACAATACCAAGATCCTGGCCATTCTTTCATTCTGGTATTGATACAAAAATATGTTTTTTGGTACTAATTTAAAAAATACAGTTGAACTTGGTTATAAAGAGCATGGCTGTAATGAGCAAAAAGCCATAATGATTTTAATTTGCTTGTATTGCCATACAATCACTCACGGTTATAACGAGCATACTACACGGATATACCAAACAAATTTTGGTTGTTGTTATTTGGTTTCTAGGAGCATTAGCAACCAAGGCCATATTGCTCCGGGGATATGCGGTGGTCATTCCCTGCCCTTTCCACATCCTTGTATTTGGTGGGCACAGGCTCAAACCCTGGTCTAATCAAGAAGTGTGTGCTATGCACTGCTGCTCCTGCACACCTGGCTATGGAGGCGCCACAAATTTTGGTAACTATGCAAACATTCTTAATTGCTCGGGTAGTCGGAAAATCCCAATTCTCTAGCATTTAGGAATAGACGAAAATGAACAGGACAATTTAGCTTTATGACCTCCTATATCGGATTAGTGGCCAGTTTATGACCTTACCCTCCAGGGACGGGGGGCTATACAATAGTGCATTGCCATTCTGCTTGTCGCATTACCCTATTTACAGATTGTCTTGTATTCACTGAACCATAAATTTATTTCAAAACCTCTAAGAATTTTGGAAATGGGACTTCTAAGAACGTTGTATGCATTTTGGGACTTCTAGGAACTTCATATGCAGATCACTTTATCATTTTCAAGCAAAATCAGTTAGAAACGAACCCTTCCTTCGAAAACATGTCTACTAACAAAAGAAAGTGTATCTTGATTCACAAAAATGTCGAAATTATTCGTGAGTTAGAACGTGGTGGAAAACGTTGAAGTGTTTAAAAAGTTTTCTTTATCCTCTTCAAGTGTATTGACATTGTGGAAAGATGTTTACATATCAGTACTGGAAAAGAACATAACGGGGAGGGGCAACGATTTTGTGGGTAACAACAATTGGCTGGATCAATTTAAAAACTGTCATTTATGCAAAAATTAATGGATAATCTCAATCTGCAGATCCAATAATGGCAAATGAATGGATTGACAGTGTTTGGGCAGAAATCAGGAAAGAGTTCAATGAAGAAGACATCTACAGCAGTGTGCTACTGTGACAGGATCTAGAAAACTTGGGCAGATGGGCTGAAGAGGCAACTGAATTTTAACATTGACAAATGCAGAATACAGCATGTTGGTAGAAGTAACCCCAGAGAAACATACCACCATGTGGTACTACACTTAGGGTGGTAGAAAATGAAAAAGGCCTGTGAGTAATTATGCAGTCAGATGTGGAGTTTTCTGAGCAGTGCAGACAGGTTGCAAGAGCAGGTCATGGGGTTTTGTAAATGATATACAGGGAATTTTGCTAGCAGGGAAAAGAAGATGATTATCCCTCTGTATAAAGGCCACACCATGAGTACTGCATACCGGTCTGGAAGCCTCAATTTAGGAAGGATGTTGAGTTGTTTGAGCGTGTATAGAGAAGGGCAACAAGATTGGTGAGGGGAACGAAGGGTTCTCTTATAAAGAAAGGCTAAGTTCTGCAAATTGCAGCGGCTGGAGACTAGGCACCTGCAAGGCAATCTGATTGAGGTGTAGAAGGCCTTGAATGGATTGAGCACACTTAATTCTGATGGATTCTTCCACTTGCTCAGATTACGAACCTGAGGGGGGCATAAATTCAAAATGAGGAAAGACTGTTGTCGAATAGATGTGTGGAAATTTGTCTTTAGCTAGCAGGGGGTTAATTGCTGGAGAAAACTTCCATCTGTCGTTATGGAAATTGATAGCTTAAATAAATTCAAGGAGGAACTGATGCTATACACGAGGGTGGTTCAAAAAATAATTGCCCTCACCTACTTCCACATATCAGAGTCATGATATTTTGTGTGTAGCATCATACATATCTCTGTACTAAAGGTGTAAAATTTCAGCCCTGTCTTGATTTGTTTTTCTCTTACAGAGCTGAACGTGTGATGAAGTAGCATCATGGACAAAGTTGAAGCCAGAGCTGTAATCTGGTATCTGTTCTTGAAGGGGAAATCTCCTAAAGAAATCCACGAGGAGATGATGACTGCTATATATAAGGATGAAGCCCCATCCTATGGCATTGTGAAGCACTGGCACAAACAGTTTAGGTGTGGTTGGACATCGGTAGAATCTGAGCCTATTCCAGGTCACCCCATTCAGCCACTGATGACAGCACGATCAGAAAAGTGGAGTTGTTAATCATGGAAGATTGCCTGATACCTGATCGTGAATGTCACAGGAGGTGAAAATTAGTGTGGGCTCTGTCCTTCATGACCAACTCCATTTACAGAAATTGAGTGCAAGATGGATTCCCTGATTGACTGGTTTCCAGAAGGCTGATCAACAACAGAAATCACAAGAGTTGTTAGCCCTGTGCCAAAAAAATGAGGAAGACTTTTTCTCTCGTCTACTCAGGATGAAAGTTGCGCACACCATTTTGACCCTGCAAGTAAAAAGCAGTCCATGGAATGGAGACATCATGGTTCCCCACCCCCCCAAGAAGGCAAGGGTCCAAGCATCAGCAGGAAAGGTCTTGCTGTCAGTGTTTTGGGATAAGAAAGGCATAATAACGACTGATTACCTGCCGAAAGATAGAACAATTACAGGTGCCTATTATGCCAACTTACAAAATTATAGGAGAAAATCAAAACATGTAGGTGTGGCATGCTGTCCAAAGGTGTGAGACTGCTTCAAGACAATGCCCCAGTTCACACTTCTGAAATTGCAACAACACAAGCGGCCACTTGTGGATATGAAATACTGCCCCATCCAGGCTACTCACCTGACCTTGCACCTTCGGACTTCTTCTTGTTTCCTTCCCTCAAATCATTTCTTCGGGGCGCCCACTTCCCTGATGACGAGACACTTTCTGCAACAGAGTCATGGTTCAAAGACCAACCTCACCACTTCAACAAAAACGGTATCCATAGCCTCATCCATCAATGAGAAAAATATGTAAATCTGCATGGTGGCTATGTAGAGAAGGACCTGTGCCAAGAATCAATAGGC